>NC_133621.1:211987752-212300252 GCF_048593235.1 Sminthopsis crassicaudata
CTGAAAGACAGGAGATATCTTTTTTTTTTTTTTTTTTTTTTTTTTATTTCTTTTGGAATACCTCCCAGAACCCTATGTGAACAATAATAAACAGAGATTGATTGACAGTCCTCAAGGTGGCACTGTTGCTGGTTTTGTTATCTGTAGGAATGCTTGTCAGAAGACAAGTCAGAGGAGGCACTCAAAGAAATAATAGGAGAATATGAATTAAGTTTTATTCTTTTCACATTAAAAGATACTTTGCCCAGTAACAACTTGATTAAAATTTAAAATTCTATTTAAAATTGTGTTTTCTTTGTGCCTTTGTAGAAAAGGAGCTCGTGGCAGTAACAGAAGAATCTGACAGAGTAGAAGCATTTTTCTAATTAGTTTTGCTAGTGTCTCAGTCTCCTCCTGAAGCCATTGCTATTATTTCAGATCTGACATTTTTTCAAAGGAAATTTTTTTTTCAGGGATACCACTTAAGGTTTACAAATTTTCTCATGTTTTAAGCTGAAGTCTTGGAGACTAAAAAAAAGAAAATTACTCAGCTCCCCTGCCTTTCCCCCCTCTCCATTCCTGGACATCTTTCCTAAAAGGAATATAAATGAAAAAATGAGCTGTCATTTTGCTTGAGATTTTAACTCTCCTCATAATGATGCATCATTTATCATGATGGGTTGTTAGCTTCACTTGAAGATGTTGCTGCTGATGGGGTTTCTTCTTGTTTATACTCATAGAGCTGAAAGACAAACTTGCAACTAGAAGTTCCTTCTTTTTTTTTTAAACTAGAACTTTTATTTTTTTAATTGATAGAAGTTTCTTTTATATTGATTCTATATAAAAATCCCAGTGCTTTAGTTGATGGCAGTTCCTACTTCTTAAGAGTCTCTTTGTGACTGATTTCATGGCTCCATGACCTCTTGGCTCTGATTATAGCAAGTCATCTTTAGGGGTCTCCTGGTACTGTGTTCCTTACCATTGTTATCAGCTGGCAAGGCTGTAGTTAGTTTTTTTAACTGACATTTTAAAAAAATATTACCATCATTTCAGAATGAATCTCTTCTTTGTAACAAACAAGAGTGAGAGACAAAGGCAGAGACAGACAGAGACAGTGAGGCAGAGAGTAGAGAGACAAAGACACACAGAGACACAAATAGAGAGACATACACAAAGAGATAGTTAGAAAGAGAAAGAGAGACAGAGACAGGGACAGAGAGACAAAGAGAGACACACATAGAGACAGAGAAACAGAGATAGAGACAGACACATAAAGAGACACACAAAGAGAGAAACAGAATGAGAGAGACAGAGATAGAGAAACAGAGACAGAGAGATAGATAGTGAAAGAGAGACAGAGATACAGAGACAAAAATACAGACAGAAAGAGACACACACACATAGAGACAGACAAACGGACAGAGATAGAGAGAGACATGCACAGAGAGAAATGCAGTGAAATTAACTATCCTATCAACTCAATCTGATAGTTTGCATCAGGGTTCTAAACTTTGAACTTTGGCAGGAAAAAATATTTTCTCCCTAATTTCTTGCCATGTCCTGAAATTATTAATTTAGGCAAGAAATCATTATTCTGAAAAGGGCCGTAGGATTCACCAAACTGCCAAAGAGGTCTATGACAAAATAAATGTAAAGAATCTTTGACTCATGTAATGTTCTTTGCACATTTTTGCAATGAAAAGAGGTAGGTAATTTTCTCATTTTTGTTTTATTTTGTGCTAAACTTGGTGATTATACCATGTTCATTTTCTTTTCTTTTTTTTTTTTTTTTACATTGCTGTAGCTATTATGTATGTTGCTTCCCTGGTTCTGTTTATATTACTTTGGATAAATTTGTATAATTTTTTCTATAATTCTCTATTTTCTTCATATTTGTTGTTAATATGACACTGCAATATTGTATTATATTAATGCACCACAATTTGTCTAGCTTTCCATTAACTGGTGGGTATTTACTTTGTTTCCAATTCTTTGCAACTTTAGCCAGATCCCTGTTAGTGTGAAGAATGAATACCAGGAAGTAAACACATCATTCAAATCCTCAGTATTTGAAGTTATAATGATATGTAAAATATGGTCATTAGTGCTAGTCCAATGGAAATATATAGTGAAAATTCAAATAATGTGACCACTACACAAGACTCAGATTTTCTACTAATTGGGACTTGACTGTACAAAAGTGGGTATTGTGGTAAATAATAAGACCTTTCTTTCTATCTTTGATCTCATTGGGATATATAGCCAGCAGTGGGATGTCTGGGTAAAGACACTTCATTGGGGGCAGCTAGGTGGTGCAGTGGATAGAGCACCAGGCTTGAATTCAGGAGGACCCAAGTTCAAATCTGGTCTCAGACACTTAACACTTCCCAGCTGTGTGACCCTGGGCAAGTCACTTAAACCCAGCCTTGGGGGGGGGGAGACACTTCCTTGATTATACCTATATCATCTATATCATATTTCTTGACATCTTGGGGAAGGAAAAAGAATAAAAATTCAAAACTCAAAATCTTATTAAAAACACCTTGAATGTTGAAAACTAAAAAAAAAAAAATTGTTCATTAACATTAGTTTTCAATGCTATCATTGAAATTTCATTGTATAAAGCTAAATAGATTTGATGTATTTCTTCTCCATGCAATCACTTTTAGATCACTATCTAGTAATTGTTTAACTCTCAATAATAACATTATAGCTAAATAGTGCTTACTATTGTGCCCTTTACAACTATTATCTCATTTGGTCTTCACAAGAACCTTAGGAGGTAGGTGCTATTATTGTCCTCATTTTAAAGATGAGGAAACTGAGATAAATAGAGGTTAAGTGACTTGCTTAGTGTCACACAGCTAGTGTCTTAAGGGTAGATATGAACTCAGGTTTTCCTGATAAGAGGATATTATCCTCTTTGCTAGTTAGCTACCTATTATCATTAACTGAGAGCTTATACAGCACCTTAAGAACACACAGACAGCTATTGTATAATATGGTGACTTCTACACCTTTCTGGTGGCTATATCTTTACAAATTATATACCTTGACTTTTTCTCAATTTTTTTGCTCATTTGATATTATATAGGGTATCCAGAAACTTACCTAGAAATTGAAATATTTCAAGATTTCACTGGATTTATGACATAAAGAGCATGGTATTCTTTCCAGTGGTGAGAGATCCATCTTTTCAATGTTTATGATTCTTGTGTCCATGTCTTTCCACAAATTCTCCATTGGTTTCTACTCAATATTCTAGGAGCCAGTCTCTAGACCTTGGCATTGTATCCATACCAATCTAGCACATGGGTTGTCAATCACTCTTGCTATATGACCATCTCTCTTTCTTTTTCAGTCTTACTTATCAGATGATATATTTTACACAACTTTTTTATTTCATTTTGTTCGTGATGATATTCTCTAGTCTCTTTAAGGACACCATGTGTCTCTCCACTGCCCTTTGGGTGACTTGAGATTTTGATTCCTCAGAGACAGTGGCAATTCATGATTTTTAGCCAAACAACATCACTGTGAGAATACTTTTTGAATTTCTTCTGAAAAAGAAGTGTTTTGTTTCAAGGAGAAACTTGGGGTCACTGAAAACATTTCCCATTTGTTATCTGTGAACTTAGGGAAGATCTCACCAGCCACAGTATGAGGAATTTCTTTTCAATTTGGACTTTTCACTGAATATTCTTCATCTCACACATTTTTAGTGAACATAGGTCTCTTTTTCATGTCTCTCTTGACATTAAAAAGCCAGAGATTTATTAGCCATTTCTTTCAGAATTGGAAGCTGACAATACTAAATTCATGTCCAATCTCATGACCATGGTATTCATCAATATATTTACTTTGGTCTGAATCATGGTGCCTTTTTTATGTCAAATTTGTTCCATTAAAATGACTTCCCTGGAAAAATTACTTAACCTCTCTTTGTCTCATTTTCCTCATCAGCAAAGTGGAAATAATAATAGCATCTACCTATTGTTGTGAGAAGTCATATAAAATAATATACTAAAGAACTTTTAAACTTTTAAGTTTATATGTTGTGGTTCAGTTGGTTTTCAGCCATATCTAACTCTTTGTTATGCTTTTTGGGGGCTTTTTTTTGGTGGGGTAGAATATTCTTTTTTTCTCTTTTTTATTAATTTTATAATTATATGTTTTGACAGTAAATATGCATGAGTATTTTTTATAACATTATCCCTTGTATTCATTTTTCCAAATTTTCCCTCCCTCCCTCTACTCCCTCCCCTAGATGACAGGCAATCCCATACATTTTACATGTGTTACAGTATAACCTAGATATAATATATGTATGTAAATCCAATTTTCTTGTTGCATGTTAAGTATTGGATTCCAAAGGTATAAGTAACCTGGGTAGATAGACAGTAGTGCTAACAATTTACATTCACTTCCCAGTGTTCCTTCTCTGGGTGTAGTTGTTTTTGTCCATCATTAATCAGCTGGAAGTGAGTTGGATCTTCTTTATGTTGAAGATATTCACTTCCATCACAATACGTCTTCATACAGTACTGTTGTTGAAGTGTATAGTGATCTTCTGGTTCTGCTCATTTCACTCAGCATCAGTTCATGCAAGTCTCTCCAAGCCTTTCTGAATTCATCCTGCTGGTCATTTCCTACTGAGCAATAATATTCCATAGCCTTCATATACCATAATTTACCCAATTGATGGACATCCATTCATTTTCCATTTTCTAGCCACTACAAAAAGAGCTGCTACAAACATTTTGGTACACATAGGTCCCTTTCTCCTCTTTAGTATTTCTTTGTGATATAAGTCCAATAGTAGCACTGCTGGATCAAAGGGTATGCACAGTTTGATAACTTGTTGGGCATAGTTCCAAATTACTCTCCAGAATGGCCGGATTCTTTCACAACTCCACCAACAATGTATTAGTGTCCCAGTTTTCCCACATCTTGGGGGCTTTCTTGGCAAAGATATTGGAGTAGTTTGCAATTTCCTTCTCCAGCTTATTTTATGGATGAGGAAACTGAGGCAAACAGGGTTAAGTGACTTGCCTAGCATCACATAGCTAGTATCTGAGATTAGATTTGAACATTTGAGGAAATGAGTCTTCCTGACTCAAGACCCATCATGCTATCCACTGTGCCACCTAACTGTTTGGTGTGTATAAATACTTTATAATGTTGACATTATTTTTTCTTATTAATAAATATGATTTATCTTTTTCTTCATCTTCTATCGTCATATACATATAATTCTGATCTGTGAAACTAGTCTGGAAAAATTTGACTTAAGATGTACTGATACTCACATAATAGAATTAAATGAGATCAAAATATCACATTCCATGTGGCAAAAAGTCCATATGGACTTTTAGGTCCTAAATTGTTTCACACCCATTGTGCATATATAGGCATAATAAACACATTAGATTTTACCACTTGTAAAATGATACAGTCTTCTATAAACTTAAAGCCTCGTTGTATAGATATTTTGGATTTTTGATTTAATTTGTTATATTTGAATGATCATTGAACATCATTATTGTGTAGCTTAGCTTAGATACAGGTTATTTAGATACAGACAATTTGGGTTATATTTCTATTGAAAAAGAACCCTAACTGAGTTCTGTTTGAATGCATTGCTCTAGAATTATGATAGTTAGAACTTTTTAGGATATAAACTGATAAACTGAAGAGAAAACTGAGAAAGGAAATCAATATCTCAAAGAGCTGTAAGATCAAGCAATATGAACGTTGGCTGAAAGAACTATGGGTATTTATCCTGAAGAAGAGCAGATTTAAGAAGATAGCTGTCTTCAATTATTTGAAAGATAGTCATGTAGAAGAAAAAAGTTGCTTCATTCTGCTCATTACACTGGGCAGACCTAACAGCCATGAGTAGTAGGTACAGAGAAGAGATTTAAATTAGATGTAAGGAAAACTTTCTTAACAACTTGAGCTCTCCAGAAGAAGAATGGGTTGATTAGGGAAGAAGTAGATTCTTGCTCACAGGAAATCTTCAAGAGGTTAGATGGCCTTCATCTGGGAATGTGGTAAAAGAGATTCATATTTTTGTTTGTGTTAAACTAGATGGATTTTGAAGTCTCTTTCAGCACTCATATTAACACTGACTGTGGACTCAGAGAATTTGGATTCAAGCAAAATCCCTAGAACATATTAGTTATATAACTCTGGACAAATCACTTAAATCTAGTCCCTTAACTGTGACATCAACTAGATGGTCGCTGAAGTTTTTACCAGCAATAAATCTATATTACTTTCCCCCTGTGACCCAATGTTCTTCCATTGTTGTACTATCTTTTGAATAAAGAAAAAGTCAATAATATACTAGGATCTGTGTACTGGTGAATGTTTAAATACTGGCTTGCCAAAAATAAATAAATAAAGAGAAAGAAAGAATTAATGAAAAAAAGGGAAAAAATAAATGAAGAATAAAATGGAAGGAAGAAAGGAAGGAAAAGAAAAAAAATCACTTGTAAAAACACTTTTAAATTTAATTTGCATTATTGACATTCCCCCCATCACTTTCTTAAATCTAGACAATCAGTAAAACATTAAACCAAGCTCTGATTTGTAGCTTTGCTGATTTCTGAGGTGTAAATGCTCACACTGAAACTTTAATAATTGTTCTCCAGCAAACCCCTGGAGGGGTTTAGAGAGGGAAGGGTGCAGCATAACTTCCACAGTAGCACACATGCTATAAGATGACACATATATCTTTAAATGTCTGGTGGCAATTTTCTTTACTTCTGCTTCTCTTTTGCATTTATTAAAATGCTTCCAAAAATATGTTAAGTAGGGAAACCACATTCTACTTGTTCTCCATAAATTCACATTCGTTAGGCACAGTGACTACAGAAATATGTGGGTGGATGTTAGTATATGTGAATTTCTATTATGTAGCTCCTCAAGTAAATACTATGCCTTCACAAGCTACAAAAAGCCTCAATTTATTCCCCCTGTTTTACCGTTGTATAATCCAGCCTAATTTATCGCCCTGTTCAGATCCCAGCCTGTGCCCCTGATTTTGCTGGATTTCTGTTTAGAAATGGCAAACATTCAATAATAGGCTTAATTCATGAGAGAGCATCTGTAGATAATTTCAGCGTTCCCTGGAGAACAAGCATAGTTTTCACTGTGGGACCAACGAATGCCTCTTGGGCAAGGAATTAATTTTCAACACTGTAATGAAGAGGGTGTGTTTTTGCCTGTGTCTAGTATATGCAGCTCTTTTGTTAACTGGGCAAATTTCACCGCAGTGTCTGTCTGCAGCATGAGTGCATTCACAAGTATTTTCTGCAGTCAAACTACATTTCCATTCAGTATGTAGATTTAAATGATTTCTTTTTCATAGTTGAAATAATCAGGCAAACAGAACATCTTTATTTCTCTTCTCAGTGGCTTTTATTACTGGGACACTTGAGCAATATTTGGGCATGAAAAGTATGATGCCTGTTTGTTATTGGTAAGGTTAAATCTGAAGGTCTATTCTTTAGATTGCATTGTTTTTGCCTATTAAGATTCTTCCTATTCTTTTCTGTAGAGTGCTCTTAAGAATAAGAGATAAGAATACTATGAAATGAGATGATGGAGCTGGGAAAACATGTCACCCTTATGAAAGATTTGTTTACTTCTTCATTTTGGGCAAATGAATTGATAACCTTGGCGATTTAAACTGAAAGCTGCTGATAAAATTGAGGTTGGCTATTTTTTGAGTGGTTTTTGTAATGGGAAAAGAAATAATGTTAGATAGAGGATTGGCCTTAGAATTAGGAAATCCTAGATTCAAATCCTGCTTCTGACTTACAAAGACTATGTAGACACGGGAAATAAGGTATTTGCACCTCTTTGTAACCTCTAAGACCACAAATTATGAACTGGTGCTTAGAAACTAAGGACTATACTCCTGAAATTACAGTTTTATACAGAAAAATATCACAATGGGGCTTTAAATACCATCAAAATTTAAAGCAGACAGGAGGCTATTTTATTCATAATGGAAAACATTCCATTGTAAGTAGGGTATTTTTATTTGAAGGACTTAAAATAGAAATGACTCTGGGCACCTGGCTACCACTGGGCAAAAACAACATTGCATAGGGGCCAGGACCTTAGACATAGAGTAATATCACCTGAATTTGAGATCCTGACTCTGTTATTTGTTAGCTGCATCTCTTTTTTTTTTTAATTTTTTTTATTATATATATATATATTTTATAATATTATCCCTTGTATTCATTTTTCCAAATTACCCCCCCTCCCTTTATTTCCTCCCCCCGATGACAGGCAATCCCATACATTTTACATGTGTTACAATATAGTCTAGGTACAATACATGTGTGTGAATATCATTTTCTTGTTGCACAATAAACATTAGAATCCGAAGATACATGCAACCTGGGCAGACAGATATTAGTGCTAACAATTTACATTCACTTCCCGTGTTTCTTCTCTGGGTGTAGCTACCTCTGTCCATCATTGATCAACTGGAAGTGAGTTGGATCTTCTTTATGTTGAAGATTTCCACTTCCATCAGAATACATCCTCATACAGTATTGTTGTTGAAGTGTACAGTGATCTTCTGGTTCTGCTCATTTCACTCAGCATCAGTTGATTTAAGTCTCTCCAGGCCTCTCTGTATTCCTCCTGCTGGTCATTTCTTACAGAGCAATAATATTCCATAACCTTCATATACCACAATTTACCCAACCATTCTCCAACTGATGAACATCCATTCATCTTCCAGTTTCTAGCTACCACAAAAAGAGCTGCCACAAACATTTTGGCACATACATGTCTCTTTCCGCTCTTTAGTATTTCTTTGGGATATAATCCCAGTAGTAGCGCTGCTGGGTCAAAGGGTATGCACAGTTTGATAACTTTTTGGGCATAATTCCAGATTGCTCTCCAGAATGGCTGGATTCTTTCGCAACTCCACCAGCAATGTATTAGTGTCCCAATTTCCCCACATCCCCTCCAACATTTATCATTATTTGTTCCTGTCATCTTAGCCGATCTGACAGGTGTGTAGTGGTATCTCAGAGTGGTCTTAATTTGCATTTCTCTGATCAGTAGTGATTTGGAACACTCTTTCATGTGAGTGGATATAGTTTCAATTTCTTCCTCTGAGAATTGTCTGTTCATATCCTTTGACCATTTATCAATTGGAGAATGGTTCGGTTTCTTATAAATTATGGTCAGTTCTCTATATATTTTGGAAATGAGACCTTTGTCAGAACCTTTGTTTTTAAAAATATTTTCCCAATTTGTTACTTCCCTTCTAATCTTGTTTGCATTAGTATTATTTGTACAGAAACTTTTTAGTTTGATGTAATCAAAATCTTCTATTTTGTGATCAATAATGATCTCTAGTTCTCCTCTGGTCATAAATTCCTTCCTCCTCCACAAGTCTGAGAGGTAGATTATCCTCTGTTCCTCTAATCTATTTATTATCTCCCTCTTTATGCCTAAATCACGGACCCATTTTGATCTTATCTTGGTATATGGTGTTAAGTGTGGATCCATATCTAATTTCTGCCATACTAATTTCCAGTTTTCCCAACAGTTTTTTCCGAATAATGAATTTTTATCCCTAATGTTGGAATCTTTGGGTTTGTCAAAGATTAGATTGCTATAGATGTACCCTTTTTTGTCCTTTGTATCTAATCTGTTCCACTGATCTACCGGTCTATTTCTTAGCCAATACCAAATGGTTTTGGTGACTGCTGCTATATAATATAGCTTTAGATCAGGTACACTTAGACCACCTTCCTCTGAGTTTTTTTTCATTAGTTCCCTTGTTAGCTGCATCTCTTAAAGCAAAATACTTACTATCTTCATCTGTTTAAAGTCAATTAACCCTGTTTGCCTCAATTTCCTCATCTGTAAAATGAACTGGAGAAGGAAATGTCAAACCACTTCAGTATCCTTCCCAAGAAAATCCCAAATGGGGTCACAAAGATCAGATATGGCTGAAACAACTCAATGACAATAACTTCAGATATTTATATTTTCTTGGAATAAAGACAAAAAAATCACTGGCCATGAGATCCTTAAGCAAAAAGAACATCTGAAACTAGACAATATTCTCAGAAGAACTATTTCAAAAAGCAAATATGAGTGAAAGGGTTCATATTCGCTTTTTCTTACTGTTGCCTTGAGTTTCCTCCTCTCCCAATTCTCCCAGCTATGAAGCACATTGGTCTTTGGCAATATTTTCTGCTACAAATATCACTCTTTGGTGACTCCAAAATCTATGGAATGTTCAATTTCACATTGTATCTATTAGTCATCCAGTAATATATCTAAATGCTCACTTTATGCAGGGTCCCAAATTAATGCTCATAAAAATCTTACACAAATGCACACTGCATATTTTTATTGAGCTAGAATAAAATACCTAATTTATAGACTTTCAAAAGTGTGGATTCAAATATATGTAACCACTGCAGAGGATTCATTGTTCACACTAATTGGGATTAGCAAAACAAATATTATAAGAAGATAGAAAAATATAAGTGTATTTTTTGATATGCATAGAATCTAGTTGAGATCAGTATATCTATATGAAACTATTTAAGAAAAATTACAAAACCAGAAGCATATAGGTGGTACAGGGAATAGAACACTAGCTCTGGATTCAGGAGGAACTGAGTTCAAATTTGACCTCAGATGCTTTCCAGCTGTGTGATCCTGGAAAAGCTACTTGTAACCTTCCCCCCAAAACAAAACAAAACAAAACAAAAAAAAAACAAAACAATTACATAAACCACAGAAAAAACATGCAATTTTTCATAGTCTAATTTCCTTTTTTCCCCCCTTTTTTGGTGAAGCAATTGGGGTTAAGTGACTTGCTCAGGGTCACATAACTAGGAAGCAATAGGTGTCTGAAACTACATTTGAACACTGGGTCCTCCTGACTTCAGGGCTGGTGCTCTATTCATTGTGCTAACTAGCTGCCCCTGCCTAGTTTTCTTTTTAAAGATATTTCTATATAGAAAGGGATAAGGGAAGGGGAAAAATAAGCAATTATTAAGTCCTTATGCCACATACCAGGCACTGTGCTAAGCACTTTACAAAAATTATCATATATGAGCCTGATAACAACCTGTGAGGTGGATGCTATTATGATGCCTATTTTACAGTTGAGGAAACTGAGGCAGATAAAATTAAATAATGTATCCAGAATCATACTGGTAGAAAGTGTCTGAAGCTGCTTCCTATCCCGGTGTCTGAAATCCACTGCACTACCCAATAATGCATGTATGAAGCTAGTTATCATTTTGGTTAAAATACGAGTCACATTTTTGATTTTGATAGTTGAAAAAAATTCTGAATAAGAAGATTCTATATGCATAAATGAGATAAACTTTTGATTTTTAACCAAAGCTAAAAAGATAGGCTTTATGGATTATAGTTCAGATGAAGACATTTTTATTAGTTACCTATTGTGCATATTGAAGGATTTTTTAATTCCCTGCCATCATTGATGAAAATTTTCCTTTAAGGATTATCTGGATGGGAAGAAAACTTTCCTCTCTCTCACCTCTTCATAAAGAAGCTCTAAAGAGTAGGGGCCTCTCTTTGAATTTTATCATCCCTTCTATGTTCACCAATAAATAGGACTATGATATGAACCCAGTTGTTCTTCTATCACATTTCACCTACATTAGGGAACCAGCATGATATATTCAATTCAGACAGCATTAGTAGTTTCATTCTGAAATATGACTTTTAGAAATTCTATTATTTTTTCAGGTTCATTCTTCCCTTTTACTTTTTACCTGATCCCATAAATGAAACCAAGTGTATTCTACCAGGATTTGTCTTGATTTAATTTATATATGGACTTGAGATTTTATTTAAGGTGATGATTAACATAATAAAATCTTTCTGGTTAGAAAAGCTAATCAAGGAGAGGACCCAAGTGTGACCATGACAACAGTCTTCTTTCCAAAAATGTCTGTCATCATATTTTTCTCTCTCTTCGACCCCACAATTTTCTTTCAAAGGTCACTTCTCCCATCATGAGCAATATAGATCCTAAAAATTTTGGCAGTGAAATTGATAGTATCAGACATTTTTCAAACTACTAAATAACTGCAATCTCTCTCTTTGTATGTGTGTGTGTGTGTGTGTGTATGTGAATATATATGTCAAATAGTACTGCATCTTGATGGAAAGCAATGTCAAAAATGAGTTGGGACCTCTTTGGCATGTTAACAAATTCATAATTTTCTATTTTTTTGTAGTTACAATAATTCTTGAAATGAGTTCATGCCCACATCATTATGCTTTCCAAATATGATTTTTTTTCCTGAGAGGGTTGTAATATTTCTTTTAAAAGAACTTTAGGTACATCATTTCTTGACTAGACTTAGGAGTTTTTTTTCTAAATATATACTAGTATATTAGAAATATTTCCATTTTCACAGGCTTTGTCAATATGATAATAAAAAGCTAGTATGAACTAGCAAGCCTTGATACAATAAAAATACATATTTTCCTTCTGTTGTCTCTACTATACATCTATCATCTATTTATTCACTTATCTATTTTTTGTGTGTTTTGCTTTTAGCAAATTATTATCATATTATAATATGTTATATTTCCCCTGAACTCTACCCTGATTTTCCATCATGATGTATAAGAAGTCTTTGTATCTTGAAGACTTTACTGGTGCCTAGCATATAGTAGCTACCAAATACATATTTACTGATAGATTTATTGAAATTCAGGCTCTGGTAAGCCAGAAAGTCTTCCAGTGTGAGCACTGTGACATGCTGTATGTTTATTGTATAAGAACTCAATTAACTCCAAACAAAGTTATTATATCTCCCCATAGTCTTCCTTTACTTAAACTTCTATGGTTGAACTATTTTAAAAATTATTCTTAATGTGATTCCTAACATTTTTCCTACTTGTAGTTGTACTTTCATGGTTTTCCTCTCATTTGTAATTATCTATCTAAAAATATGGCACCCAAGTTGAACATAAGCCCCTAGATTTGACCTGACTAGAGTACACTAGAAGGGATGACATTTTTTTTTCCCTTTCATATGGAGGTATGTTCATGGGGCTAAGTGCATTTTTTTTTGTTTGTTTGTTTTTTTTCATGATGAATGATTGATTCTTGGAGAAAACATATATATCTTCTGTACCAATATGGTTCCAGTGATGCTATATGACTCTGAATTAAATGTCTGAAGAATTAAAATTGTGAAGTCACAAAGGATTTGCTGGGTATAAGAAAGCTGCTATATATTAATGATGGCATATAAAACAAATGGAATTGAACATGTCTTTGAGGAAGTATATGATCAGAAAAGTGTAGGGTGGTCATATAGTGAGAATTAGGCAATATCATATGGAGAGTCTGAATCATACAATGATGCCTATGGAAGTACTAGAAGATATAGATGAAGATCTTTTCTATACTGCATAGATCATTTGTAGGAAGACATGAATAAGAATTGACAGAATGGGAACATGTTAATGGGTTGTGATCTTCACTAGTGGTTTGGAAGTATGTCATATTATTAGTTTAACTAAAATCCCAAATATTTTTTACATGAAATTTTATGGGCCCAACTTTTTTACCTGAAATATATTTTTATAATTACTTTTGAAAAAAGATCTAAGTAAAATATTTCATCTTTGCCTGTGATAAACTTTATTTTTTTCCAGCCTGTGGAGATCCTTTAAATTATGATCCTGTCATCAAATGCATTGATTATCCATCCAAGTTTATTTCCTCTGCCAATTTGATAAATTCATCTTTGATCTCTTTATCCAAGTAATTGATAAAAATGTTAAATAGGACAAGACAAGGGTAAACTCCTACAGCATACCTAGACACCCATCTTCAGGCTAACATCAATTCATCAATAAACTCTCTTGATACATAATTGTTCAGCCAACTATGAAATCACTTCACTTTTTAAAATTTTGTCCACAAGGACAACAGAAGATTTGGTGTTGAGTTTCTCACCGAAATAAAGCTACTTTAATCTGTAGAATACTCCTGACCATCCTTACTATCTCCTCCTACTCTGATAATTCTAAGAAAACAAACAATAAGACAACAAATAGATATAAAATGGAACAGATTTTCATTACTTTTATATCATCCTAGTCTTATTATTTATGATAATAGAAGTAACTTAAGACGGAATTTTGAAGGCAGGTTTTGGTATTGCTGGTAATAACTGATTTCCATAATCAATATATTTGCAGACTATTATGTGCAAAGACAATTCTTGCACATCACTGTCTTCCCAATGTATTCCACTTGATAGTGGTTAGCCTTAAATACATTATTCACTCATAAAATGATTTTAAAACCTATTTCCCATCTTTTTATATTTGTTTTTCATTTCTCACAAATGCCAAAGTACTAAATATAATTTTCATAGTATATTGCTATTATTTTTGTGAGATGCTTTATAAAGACTAATATTTTAAAAGATGATATACCTTTTTCAAAATGTTTTGTGAAAAGTCCAACTTCTCTGAATAATGGATGCAATTCTTTATCAAAGAAAGTGAAACAGTGCCAAGAAATGACCATAGTTTTAGGGACAGAACTAAAAGTTAAGGGCAAACTAAATTACTAGTCACTACAGCTAATTACCAACTACTACTAACTATTAATTATTATTATTAGTAAGTATTGATAAGTTACTATTAGTACTATCATTACAACCACCATTATTATTATCCCTCTTACTAATACTATTGTTTATAGTTGATATTTATATAGCAATTTAAGATTTCCAAAGTAATTTACATTAGTTGGCTTGTTTGGATACTTGTTCTTAATAGTGACTATATAACTTCTTGCATAAGAAAATGTGATAGGGAAAATTATATTTGTGAATAGTCATCCTAGTAACTATATGCAGCATACAATGCATATGATAAAGGGAACAGATCACAAAAAGACCATTTAATAGGCAGTTATGATAATCTTTCCTGTAAGTAACCTTATTTACTTCCTATGTGTTTTTATTTTAATTATACCTGTGATTTTATTGGCCCAAGAAACTCTTCTATAAGGAAACATCCTCTGCCAGTGTACATTAATAACTGCTTTGAGAATCCTTAGAGAATTGCCCAGGCCTCTGAGAATGACTTGTCCATCATATACATCCAATATGTGTAGAGAAAGAGTATGAATTCAGCTCTTCTAGTCTCTGAGGACAGTTCTGCATCCAACTGTATCCTCACTAGCTGTTTAACATATGAATTCTTTGAGACTTCCCAAATAATCATAATCTATCTCATATTTATGACTGATAAATAAGATATTTAAAAACCAAACATTTTTCTCTTTCTATTTTTTTTAGGATCGACATTGTGAAACTGGCTGCTTAAGAAGAGCAGCATCTCAGGTCCTAGCATCTCAAAGGTGTTTGGAAAATAGCTCTTTCCTGGGGAATTGCCAACACTTACACATAGGATTTCTGTACTTAAAAAGTCCACCAAGTTCTCCTCTTTCTACCAGCAGAGGGCATGTTTCACAGCCCTGTCTCTTTATGCCCATCTAAAGGTAAGAAATAAAAAGTATCTGAATGTTTATGTGCTGTAAGCATAAAGATTTTAAAAAGTAACTATTGTTGTTGTTTTTGATAATATTGTTATTTAGTAAGCACATAATCTTCAGCTTGGAAGGAAACAATCTATCTTTTTGCCTAGAGAACTCAGGACCATCACTGATAAATCAGAAACTATTTAGTTTGAATAAAAGATATAATTTTAAATTTTTTCCCTTGGAGTCTGATTATAGAAGAAGATGAAATAAATGTACTTTATTTTAAGAAAATATGATTTTGAACTTTTTGCCATTTAGAAAATCAATAAGCTAAGAGATAACTTTATCAAAGGAAGGAATGCATGAATTAACTAAAAAAAAAAAAAAAAAAAGCATTATACCAGAATGTACCATATGATCTAGAGGCTGTTGTAGGTGCTTTAGACAGAAATATAAAAATGAGATCATTACTGTCCTAAAGAAGCTTGTATTCTAATAGGAGAAGCTAACAATACAAATAGAGTTAGTAGCCAAAGGGTCTTTTGGTCTGGGGTGAGGTATATATGGTAAGTGGAGGTAAAGGGTGATCACAGGTATGTCCTTTCTAGAAGAAAAGGTAATGTTGATTTTGATCACTGTTTCCAGAGCAAGGGAAATAAAAGTCTGGGGAAGAGAGGCATGCATGTGTTTTCAAGCAAATGGCAAGATGCTCTAGATGGATGGACCTGAAAAATGATTTGGAGTTGTGTAGATATTGGTTGGTTGGTTGATTTTGTAGTTTTGGTTGATTTTGTAGTCCTTCATTCTTGAAGAGGACCAAAATAATATCACTGTGTTTATCAAGTTACAGTGTGTCTGACTGTGGCTCATCAGACTAATATATACATAGAATGCTCTACCACAGATAGGGCACAAATAATCCACATTAACATTTGCACATCTCATGTTTTTTTTGAGCTACTGCAATTTTGTTTTGCTCCTAGAGCACCACACTTTCTTTGATGTGGGTCCACCATACTGGGTGCAGGAGTCTCCTATGTCAAACCGTTACTTCCAAAGTTCTTCAGAGAGACCTTGAAAGCATCCTTATATTGCATCTTCTGACCACTATGAGAGCCTTCCTTGTGTAAGTTCTCCATAAGATAGTCTATGAGTTTGGCAGTGGAACAACATGACCAGTTCATTAGATTTGCACTCTTCAACAGTAGTTTGAATCCTTAGTTGTTCAGCTTCAGAAAGGATTTGAATGTCCAGTGACCTGCCAGGTGATCTGCAGAATCTTCCTAAGACAATTCAAATGGAATCAATTCAGTTTTCTGTCATGGTACTGGTAGACTTTCAAGTTTTACAGGCATACAACTATGAGATCTGCACTATGGCTCAGTAGACTTTTCTCTTTGGTAGGCAGTGGAACACCTTTTCTCTCCCATTTTCCTTCAGAATCTCCCAAACACTTAGCTAGGCTAGATAGAATAGATTAGCTGTAGTTGTACACATTTAATAATAGGTCTTTTTAGCCTCAGGATAGATCTTTGCAGAAGATCCTTCTGTAAACATCCAAAATATTCCTTAAATGCATTCCCAATGCATTTAAAATGAATTTTATTTTACAAAAAGAAGTCATTAGATTAAAAAAAAAAAGACAACCAATAGGCCTCTAACAAACATTTATTATAGTCAGGCATCACTCCAAGATTTTGGGAGCTCCAAAAAAGGCAAAAAACTCACATCCCTCCCTGCTTCAAGGAATTCACATTTCAAAGGGGAAGATAACATTTAAATATGTATGTACAAGATATCTACCTTGTAAATGGAAGATGCTCTTAAAGGATAGGGAGTGACAGCAAGATATAAGATAACATTTGTAAAGTGTCATAAGGTTGGCAAAGCATTTTTATACATATTTTCTTATAAGAGAAATTAAATGACTTCAAGAGCCACTTAACTATTACATGTCTGAACTTGGATTTGAAATTAGCATGGAGTAGATTTCAAGAAAATATTGAAGAAAGGAAAACACATCTCTACTTAAGACTGCTTGGGAAAGAAGGAAAAAGAGAGGAATAAATGGAGAAAACAGAAATTTAAAAATAATCAACAAGACAGCCAGTAAGCCTAAGAATGGTGGGGTAGAGTACTTCAATTTCTGAACCTTGATTTTGTCACCTATAAAATGGGAATAATTATATTACCTCAGAGTTATCATGAAAAAACTTCATTAATCTTTGTGTACCATAAAGTCATTATTACTTATTATTATGAGTCAATTATATAATATATTATATTATTATGAGTCAATATTGTTTCTGTGAGAGAACGTTTTCTGAATTCCAAATAACCTACAACAAATTAAAATTTTAGAACACAACCTATTTTCAAGTTGGAGGCTGCCTCCAGTTGATAAATTTAGGCTAGGTATCCTAGTCATGTCATGCTTCATTTTTTTGGCTATATCAGACTATTAACCCTGGGGTTCTAAAATCTGTTAAAATACATTGCCTCTTCTATTCTATTGATAAAATCAGGGTTGAGACTGGACCTGTGATTTTATTGGAAGAAGAAACTCCTTTTTCTAAAGTAGGTTGTAAGTCAAATTACTTAGGGGACCATCTAGTGTGTCATATGGCTCACAACCCTTCCAATACAGCCTGGGCCAAATTAAAATGTAATTTGGGAGATATTTAATAAAATGAAATAAATAAAAAAATATAATTAAGACATAAATATGGTAATTTAAAACTAAGTCACTAGTGGTCTACAGGGGATCTCATGTATGGATTAATAACCCTTTTTAAATTTTACATTACTGGCCAAAAAACTTAGAAGATAAGGGTTAAGTCCATGGAAAAACAATTAGACTATTCAGTTTTGACTATTCAAGGCAGATTTTCTAGGCTTTGGGGCCAGATCTACCTACCATATCATGGCTTCTCATACATTCATTCAGTGAAACATTTATTAAGTGCCTATTATGTGCTAAATTGTATTAAATTCTGAGGAGGTAAAGAAAAACAAAAAAGATAATCTTGCTTTTTTGGACTTGGCATTCTAATGAGATTACTTTGTTGTAATGCACAAATAAGTCATATTATAAGAGTAAGTAGAGGCAATAATTATAGGGGCATTTAGTGATGCGATTGATGGATATCTGGTTCTTGAGCCAGAAATGCCTAAGTTCAAAACCAGTCTGGGATGCTTACAAGTCATTTAATTTCTGTTCACTCAGTTTTTTCAACTGTAAAATGAAGATAATAACACCTATCTCACAAAATTGATGTGAGGATCAAATCAGATAATATCCGTAAAAATCACTTTGTACAATATTTGACATATAGTAGGTCCTTAATAAATGCTTATTCGCTTTGCTTTCTTTTCTTTTTCTCTTAAGTAGTGATAAACAATAGAAAGAAGGTACTAGCAATAAGGAGAATGCTTGTCTTAGAACATGGAACTTTAGTTAAAATTTGAAGGAAGTCAGAGATGCTAGGAGACAGAGATAAGGAAGGACGTTGAGGACAACCAGTGAAAATGCCTGGAGTCTGGAAAGGTGTGTTTTATGCAAGGTACCCCTGGGAGACTAGCACTATTGGATTGCAATGAATGTGGGACAGAGTAAGGGGGAAGAAGATAGGACAGGTAGGAGAAGGTCAGGTTGTGAAGAGTTGTGAATGCCAGAGAAGTTGATAGTTAATCCTAAAAAAACAATGGGGCCACTGGAGTTAACTGAATAGAAGAGTTCTGCACTTGGGAAGATTGATTTGTCAGTTGAGTGTCAGATGGACTAAAATGGAAAGAGATTTGAGGCAGGTAAACTAACCAAGTGCATTTGAGATAACTCCCTCTATAATGGAGAGAAGTTATTGTTTTATAACTTGAATGCCTGGTAGAATTGCCTATTTTAGTGATTTGTCCAGGGTACCCATTTACTAGATTTAAAGCCAACAATTCTTGACCCTTAGGTTTTGTATACACTATGCTTGCTCTAAACAAGAGCAAAGCCTTTTGGGCTGGTTTTAAGGTGAACTCAGAGGATGAGTTGATATTAGTAGGAAAAAAGAAAATAGGATCATGGGATTTACAGGTAGAAGGCACCTTGGAAATTATTTTAGTTCAACTTGCCTATTTTGCAGATGTGATTCATTCAATTAAATTTGGAAAGCATTTAATTAAGTATCTTTTATGTGCATGCTTTACTAGGCACTCAGGATTCCCAGAAGGAATTTAGTTCTACTGGGATGCTTCCCCTCTTTCTTTCCATCTCCTGGCTTCCCTGGCATCCTCCAGTCCCAGCTAAAAATCTCACCTTCAAGAAGCCTTTTCCAATCCCTCTTAGCTCTAGAGCCTTTATCCAGCTCATTATTTCCTACATATCCTATATATAGCTTGTTTTTACTTAGTTGACTGCATATTATCTCTCCCATAAGATTGTGAACTTTTCAAAGTCAGGGACTGTCATTTGCTTTTTTTCATTTTGCTAACCCCAAACTTGGCACAATGCCTGGTACATAGTGGATGCTTAATATATACTTATTGATTTACTAACATCATTATTTATTTGCATAAGTACATTCAAAGGAATATAGTGGGAAGAAGTATCATTTAACACTAGAAGCTCACAAACATGTAGTTTGCCTAGAGTCAAACAGGTAGTAAGTAATGGTATAGAGCTTTGAAGCAAGGCTTTATGATGATAAACATAATGCTCTTTTTACTATACAATCTTCCTATAGTGAGACCACATGAGCCTAAACATAGGGAAGATAAAATTTTAGACTTATCAGGGCCAATTAATAATCAATTGGCTGGAATAGAGGGAAAGAGAGGAAGATACCATTGGAAAGACAGGTTGTGTGGCCAAAGGTTGGTTATTTGGTTATTGGTTATTGGGTTATTGAAATGTGACAGTGAAGAAAATGCAACCACACATTTAATACCTTCATCTGCAAGATGGTTGAGTGGCTCCAAGACAGAATTTTGTGGAGTTGAATTTTTGATGAGTCACCTGATATAGCAATTGCACAACACTTGTATTCTGGTTCTCTCTTTTGATTCAGTTGCAGTTAAAACCACCTCTGATTTGCATACTTCCTGGATACCTGCTGTAAATTATGGAGTAGTAAATTTGCACAAACAACAGATGTGTGAGGTCTCTTTTTGCTCTCTCAGTCAGTAGTGATTCTCCCTCTGAGATGGAAAAAATATATATATATGCAGGGAAAATAAGTTGAAGAATTATAGACACTACTGTTCATATATTGTACTTGAAATATGTCCACTTCCTAGTAATTTCAACATACATACTTATGAGTTGCATTTCCATTTAGTTCAACAAACAGTTTCTTTTGAGGATTTAATATATGCAGAGCACTGTCCAGAAAGTGGGGGAAGATATAACATTGAGGAAAGAGATTATTCTTGTTTTCTGCCCAAATTAATGGAGTTAAAGAAGACAGAGAAAGTCAGAGGGGAGATAGAGTTGATGGATTTGGAGAGAAGGAGCTTCAGGACTTACCATGCAAACTTTTTTTTTTTTTTTTAATCTTCCAACTATTATGAGAACCATTGAATCCTAAGACAAAATCTTAGAATTGTAAAGAACTGGAGAGATACCTCATATAGAATTTTTTATTTTACAAATGAGAATATTTGTAATATTCAGGAAGGTGAGACAATTTCCCCACAGTTACACAGAAAAGTTGCAAAAGTAGCGAATGAAATTGGAAATAAAATTCTGGTTCCTTAAACCTTTACTCCATGTTCCCCTATTGTAACATAGTGCCTCTTGTCATTCTTGTGTGTCTTGTACATAGTAAGTAATGAACATTTATATAGCCTTTTAAAGTCTGCAAGATGCTTTGCAGGTGTTATCTTATTTGATTTTCATAAAAACTCTTGGAGGAAGATGATATTATTCTCATTTTACAGAAGAAGAAATTGAAACAGAGAGAGGTTAAGTGACTTGACCAGGACTATATATATAGTAATTATCTAAGATTAGATTTGAACTCAAGCTTTTAGACTTCAATTCCAACACTATCCACTATACCTTCTAACTATATCACTAATAAATGCTACCCATTATTAGTAAATACTAAATAAATGATAGTTGAATTGAATTGCAGTATTACTATCAAAGTCTAAATTTACTAAATTCTTTCCTAAGGGATGTCTAAAGATTAGTAGGGAAGAGAGTGACTGAGAAATAATGATATTGAGCTTAATGATTTTATTTTGATTTGATTACGGCTCTCAAGGCATTCTAATCTAGAAGGTTGAAAGGCCATCACTATTATAGAATGTTATAGGAAGAGGAGGAGGAGAGGGAGAAGAAAAAAGGAGAAAGAAGAAGAGGAGGAGAAGATAGAAAAAAGTTGAAGGAAGAGGAGGAGGAGAAAGAGAAAAAGAATAATAGAAGGAGGAGGAAAATATATAACTTTGTCACAAATTGTATGGTGTATAATATAGGAAATTCATATTAGAACCTAGAATAGTCAAGGAGGTCTTCTTGGAGGAGATGGTTCTTGAACTGGATTTCAAAGATATTTAATAAGTTTTGGGAAAGAATATAGAAAAGTAGAGAAGCCATTCTTGATAAGGAGAAACTTGAACACAAACAGACAGGCAGGAATGATTATGGTATGTTCAAGGGCTATGGGTGAGAATGTGTTGACCAGAGTGGCAATGGGGAGTTAGGTTGGACAGGTAGTACAGGACCAGAATACTAAATGTCTTGAAAAATAAGGCAGATGAATAGACTTAATTCAACAGAAATTTTTACTCTCACTGTAAACTTTTTAAATTTTAAATTAAATTAAATTAAAATTAAATATAAACATATTTATTGTATATATATTATATTATGTACATAACATAATATATATCTTATAATATATATATATATATAACATAAAAATAAATATATATTTTTTCTATATGGCAGATAGGAGGCATAGTAGGTAGAGTGAGCTAGAGTTAAGAAGACCTGAGTTCAAATCCTACCTCAAGTACTTAATATTTGTGTGACTGTAAGCAAGTCATAGCCTTTGTTTGCCTCAGGTTCCTCATCTATAAAATGAGAATAATAATAGCAGCTACTTCAGGTTTTTGTGAGAATAAAACAAGATGATATTTGTTAAGCACTTATCAAAGTGCCTGGCACATAGTAAGTATTATGTGAATGTTAGTTTTGTATTCTTCTTGTTCTTGTTCTTCCTCCTCCTCCTTCTTTTCCTCTTCTTCCTTCTTTTCTTCTTTCTTCTTCTTCCTCCTCCTTCTCTTTCTTCTTGCCCATTTTTTTCTTCCTCCCCAAACCACTTCTCCTCTTCTTTCACTTTCTAATAGATGACCTTGGGAAAATCCTTTCAGTAACCTGTGCTTTCCTTATCTGAAAAAAAGTTTGGCCTAGATGATCTCTAAGGTCCCTGCTGTGCCTACTTGGTTGTTATGGGGATAATCACAGTCAAGTGTTTTGAAAAGTAAATGCACCGTATAAATGAAGGCTATTACATATGCCTGATTACAGCTGGGCAAATGTATGCTAAAGTTGTTGCTAGAGTTAGTTGTTGCTAAACTTGTTCTTTCAAAGGAGTTTGAATAGGTTTTCAAAAAGGGGCATGTTTTGATTGGAAGGAATTTCTCATATGTCTTCTGGTCAAACTAGAAAAAAAGAACACAAGATATTCTATGCATCTTTCTATATCTTTCTACTTGTCGGGATCTACAGAGGTGTGTTCTTATTTAAGATGAAATGTCTAGAATTATAATGATATAGTATCTAAAACTTATGTAACCAGAGTTGGATCAATAACTGGGTCCTTGTATTTTCACAAAGCAAGTCAGCCTTCCGCTGTTTCACTGAGAGAAAATCTTTGGCCCCATGCTGAGAGATTAGGCACAAATAGAAATGTCACTCATACCTTCCTTGGTTTTGGTATATAAGTAGAAGTAGTTGTTGAGTTGTGTGTGTGTGTATTTTTGTAGTCAACAGTTTTTCCCATTTGAATCCTTCTAGATACTTTTCGTTTTATAGGACTAAACTATTACTTAAAACATGGGCAAGAAAAATTTTGTTTAAAACAATGAAAATATGAACTTCTCAACAGAGTTCTCTGCAAATACTTGAACAGCTAATATTGTAAAATTCCTTCCAGTTTTGAAATTATATGAGTCTATGGTTCTAAATTCTCAAAATGTTATGGAGATGTCTTGAATGGCAGTTTTAAGCAACACAAACACACACACACACATACACACATATATATGTAAGTATATATTTGTATATATATAATATGCATGTAATTGTATATGTTCATATTCTCTAGGCCACAACTTCTTAAGATATGTTTTTTGCCAATTATTTCTCCATTTTCTAATATTTAATTAATGGAAATATTATTCTTCCTCATTTATAAAATGAAAAGATAAGACAATAATCTATAAAGTCCCTTCCCTCTTTAAAGTTATATAATTACATGATTCTAAGTATGAGGTTCCATTTTCCCTTCAAATCAAACTCCTTTAGAGTTTGGTACCTCAGATGACTACAAATCCAGCATGTATTCAAGCTAGAACCCACTCTGTGATATCATCTAGCAAGTGCTCATCCAGTATTCACTTAGGAACTCTTTATTTGGAGTTGGGATGGGAAGCACGACAAAATGGTGGACAGTTTTTCCTTCTCTTGTCTACCTTTTTATGGCTCATATTTCATGTTCTTTCTTTTGAAGCAAGGAAAGCAAATTTATTCGCTTGCAACCATTCAGTTCTTCAACTACACGAAAGCAGCTATGATGTCTCTCCTAAATTCCTTTAGCAATTTTGCTATCCTGATTATTCTTTTTTGGATATACCACAACTTGTCAATATTATCCTTGAAATATGGTAGTAAGTACTGCACATAATATGTGTTACAATAATGGCAGAATAAAGGCATGCTATAACTTTTGTTTTGGCTACTTTTAATGTGGCCTACACTATTGACTAGTTTTGATTGTTACATCACAAAAATGACTTATATTAAGACTGAAGTCTAATAAAATCCCTTGATTTTTTTTTCTGCATGATATATAGTAGTCATCCCTACCCTACTTTGGACCTACTATTTTTCCACTCAAATATAGGATTTTATCCCTATTAATTATATGTTTTTCTTATAAAATTTGGCCCATTGCTTTAGGCAAACTACAAACATAGTATTATGTTAAATGGTATATGATGTAAGAGCCAAATCCAGCCTGCTGCCTGTTTTTCTCTGGCCCATGATCTAAGCATGGTTTTACATTTTTTTTTTAAATAAAAGAAATGTAAAAAAAATTAATTCTTGACTTGAGGTCCATAGAAAAGCAGGAGGTAGGCCTATATGTATGTCATAGTTTGCTGACCTTTATTTTAGGTTGTAGAGATCTCTTTGGATTTTGATTCTGGCATCCACATGCTATTTTTTTCCCCTTCTAAATATTTGATAAGCACGCCACCTTCATTTTCATCCAAGTCATTTAAGACAATATTGAATAAAATAGGACCAAGAACCCAGCTCCCATAAGAGTCCACTAGAAATTTCCTTCTAGTTTCACACAAATGAGTCCACTAGAATTTTCCTTCTAGTTTCACACTGATTTGTTAATCACCAGTCTTTGGGCATGATTGTTCAACCAGCTCTGAGTCTACCTAATGCTTGTTATCTACCTCACATTTTCCCTCCATTTCCTCTCATGAATTCTAAGAAGGTATTGTCAGTTCCTCCCAAAATTCTCATCATTTCTAATTTAGCAACCAGTTATTTCTTATTGGTAAGAGTTAGTCAGAATAACAATTCCCCTCAATGATCTATCCCATATTTTGAAGAATGAAATTCTCATTATCAAGATAAATCAAGAATTTGACAATAATTTTGCTTTCAAACAGAGGAAATACTAGATATTTGAATAATTGAATTCCCTCATCAACACTTTATCCTTTCTCTGTAGTAGCTTTTGAGCTCTAATTTTGGAACTCATAATCCATTTTCTCTTGTTTGAGTGATTATGTGTAGAATATTTCCCTTATTGTATAATTCATTTTTCCTTCTGAAGATACCAAATGCTGTCCAGCTTGCTTCCTTCCCTTTGGTTTGTGGGTTTCTTTTTTCCCATTTATTTTAGAGCTGCTCTAAGAACTTTTTGAGGATTATGATTTTCAACAATATAAGTTGCTTTCCTTTTCCCTTAAAAAAGGATCTTCTCTGATTCAATTTGTCTTTAAAGCAGAAGGTATTTTTATATATCTCAAACCTTTTCTCTCCATAAAAGAAATGTTGAGGATCATTTTTCTTTTCTTTCACTTAATTCAGTTATAGGATTTTATGGATTTCTCCACTCTAAAATATATTTGATTAAGTTTATTTTTTTTCACAAAAAAGTTTATAGATGCCTTTTGTTTTTTATATCATTACTGTTTCAGGTATGTACTTCTCTTTCTTTGTTCTTTCCCCTTCCTCCATTTCCTCATTTTTTTTTTTTTTTTTTTTTTTTTTTTTTTTTTTTAGTGGAAGAAAGAAAAGTTAAGTGAAACTAAGAGACACAATATCTTTGGCAACATATGTAACATTCTACTTCCATCATCCCTTACCTTTCTGACAAATGAAGGAAACAATACTTTTTCATGAATAAAGGGAGGAACACTTTTTCATTTTTTTTCCCCTTGGGCCAAGAAATTGGTCATCATAATTGCAGTTTTCTGCCATTTTATTATTCCTTTAATTTGAGAACATCTATATCTTTAGGTTTGTCTATTGGGTATTTCTGTATCACAGGTTATATAATGTTCTGGAGGGGGAAGTTGGGGTTTCTTAAATAGTGGTTCAATGGCACTGAATTAGAGATTCCAGAGTCTGTCATTTTTTCAAGAACTTCCATTATTTTTTATAAGTGAGCTTGGTATTCCAGCACAGACAAATGATCCTTGTCCAGAGTATCTGATAGATCAATTCCAAATCATGGGAAATATTCTGTGAAGGAAAACATATTTTTCTTTTTTTATTAAGTAGTAGCAGGTTGCTGCAGAGTGCAAGGGGAATTGTAATGTGCTGATCCACTTAGGAAATTTTAATTAATTAGAACAATTTAGGAAACTTGACAGCCAGCTGGTCAGATTTCTGGTAGAATTCTATTAAATATTTTTAAATTTCTGTGTGTGATGATTTATCCTGTAAATAAATTCTATCCCCTCACCCGTCAAACACACATTTGATGTGGAATGAGTGGGTGGGGAAGTAAGGATTGTTTATCAAAGTCAGCATGAAAAGAAACATTGGAATAGGTGCCTTTTGGTAGTTCACCTCCATGATCATAACAGGACAAAATACAGAAGTTAACTCAGCACATTGAGATAGATCAACTGTTTCAGAGAGCACCATGAGGAGGAAGGAGCCTGGGGCAAGGGCAAAAGCTCTTTGGGCTAAAGAGCAAGTAGATTTCTTAGGAAGTTGAGATTTAAGGGATGACAGCCTGATTCAGGAATCCCTTACAAATTGTGTCTATACAACCCTCAAATATCTACATAAAAAGTAAAAATGTTGTCTTTTTTACTGGTTTGATTTACAACAAAGCTTCTTAAACTGTGGATTGCAACCCCATATTCACATAACTGAATGTGGGGATTACAAAATTATGATTTATTATCAGTAAATGTTTGATTTGTGTATCTATTTTATATACCCATATATCTTGGGTTATAAGGGGTCACAAGTAGAAAAATAATATATATTGTGGAAACATCTGGATGTCTATTACTTTCCATTGATTATTTTGGTATCCTAACATACTTAATCTAAGTAGGCATATGGGAAAATCTTGAATGCTTGTTTCTCTCTACTTACATCAATGAATCAATCAACAAGTATTTACTGAGTGTTCATTATGTGCTCATTACTTCTAAGACTTGTCTTGAAAACATGTATTATTCTTGGAAGTATCTATAATTTTGTTATTCATTGCTTATTAACTATGTAAAATACAGGAAAGAATAAAGATATTTTTAATTATCCCAAATTCATATGAAGGTGATAAAAAAAGTCTGAATTTTTACTTAATTTTCATTCTTAATGGAATTCATATTATAATGTTTCTCATGGAAATTTTAAGTATTACATTGCAATAGTGGCAAATTATATTTGTGCAGTATGTAGATTGTAAGATATGGAACTATATGTGCCCTTCAGAAAGCTTTATGTTCAAATAGTACTTTTTGGGTGGATCAGTAAAGCCTAAAATAATACCAAAAGAATCAAATATAATGAATTTTTGAGTCACATGCATTTTAGACACATCTTTCTAATGTTATAGTTATTTTGGTCTGGAGATTTTTGGTGTTTTACTGCCCCAATTTTTACCTCATAAAATTTTTGTATTCTTACCAAATTGTCATCACATAATAAGTGGTATTAGATATAGCTATAAATTTCTTAAAAATCCTTTGAACAATGTCTCATGTATTGTCAAATCCTTAATAAAAACTTGCTGAATAAATAAATTCATGTCTAGGCTCCTACAATTGGAGCGGGTGATAGAATTTTTCTTGGCAATTTTAAAATGTATAATGACAATTTAAAGTGGAGATGTAAAACAGGCCTGGTCTCATGCTGCTCCCTACCCACTCCCTCTCCCCCCATACTCCTGAGTGCTTTCTGACCAAGTTTTTGTTAATTAGAAAACATTTGAAAAAATAATTAAAAATACAACAAACATAGATCATGTTAATATGGGGTTTTCTAAGTCATTATGTGAAACGAAGGTACCTTATATTTGGTTTTTTTTGGTCACCATCTCTATTTGACTGTGATACCACTGATTTAGAGGATCATTTCTTCAATTTTATTGAAAAAGTTTTACCTGACTTTTTAGTCACCAAAATTTGATTAAATGTTACTGCTTTTCTACAGATTCAAGAGTACCAGACTTTTTGGCAGCAACTATAAATGTAGCAATGATTTATCTGAATAGTTTTATTGCATTATTCATAGATCATCTTTATCTTTGTAATGTCCTGGATGACCATAAAGTAGTTAGCATTCAAATCAGATAATCACTTGACTGACTTATATTAGGATGCTGTGGAATAATATATATATTGTAGGCTATTTCAGAATACTTCAGTCTGTATTCAAAAATAATCAGTTCCTTCTCTGGTGTGAATAAGATTTTTCATCATAAGTCATTTGGAGTAGTCATACATCCTTTTACTACTGAGAATAACAAAATCATTCACAGCTGATCATCCCAGAATATTACTATTACTTTGTACGCAGTATTTTTCACGTTGCTTGATTTTATGGATGACTCTCCAGGTTTCTCTGAAAGCATCCTGCTCATTATTTCCCATAGAACAATAATATTCCATCATAATCAGATATCACAATTTATTGAGACATTCTCCAATTGATGGGCATCCCCTCAATATCTATTATTTTTGCTCCAAGAGAGCTGCCCAGGAGTAAATGCTGTGCTGCTAGTTTGGGCAAGATAAAGGAACAGTCTAAAAAAAATTAAAATCAATTGGATTGTCAGTGAGGGCCTGTTTAAGGGATGCAAAGGACATGGTTTTCATTCAGAGATTTTATGAGAATACTATTTCAGTGACTCAGAATCTGTTAGCTGTTTCCCTACTGGCACTATGATCAGGAGATTGGTAGTTGAAGTAACTCTGACCTCAGAATAAACAGGCTGTTATTATTTTTAAGATTCATGAAAAACAATCCTAAATTCAGTATGAGTGGCCTTCTGTGTCTTTGGTTTCCTTCTTTCCTCTCTGTCTATTATTTGTGTCTTATGATAAACCTTTGTGAAAGACCCTAATTGCACAAAAGAAGAAACTAAAGTAAGTCAAAGAATGAGTAAGCTGTCAAAGCATGAAGAGTGGAAAATCAGCAATGACAAAAGATCTGAATTAAAATACTGCCTCAGGCTAGCTGTATAACCTTGGAAAGTCACAACTTTTTTATGCTTCAATTTCTTCATCTAGACATGAATAGTAATAATAGCTAGTATTAGTTTTTACTATGTGCCAGGTACTGTGCCAATCATTTTTCAATTATTATTTCATTTGATCCTCAAAATAACTCTGGAATGTAGGTAATAATGTTATTTCCATTTTACAGATGAGAAAACTGAGACAGACAGAGGTTAAGTGACTTGAATGAGATGATCTGAGGTCGGGTTTGAACTCAGATCTTCCTGAATCCAGACTCAGTTCTCTATTCACTTTACCAGTTGTGTTTAATATCCCTTCCAGCCCTAAATCTGTGATTAATTACTTTTTGACCATCAGAATAATCCTAAAGGTTATTAAGTAGGAGTAGGAAACAATAGTAGAATCTATCCCAAGTACGAAGAATTGTGCCAAAAGGGATTTCATATGTAGTACCATCTTTCAACAGGGTTCAGGGCTTTCTGTGTTGTTCTACTTCACAAACAGGCATCCTAGAAACTAAAGTTGCAAGAATTTTGATAGGGTCATATTTTTTTCTCTCTTTTTTACTTTACCAATCATCTTAGGTGAAAATGGGAATCAGATACTAAGTCTTTAGTGTAAGTAGAAAGCTCTGCCTAGGGTCAGTGTGGCTGTTTAGTTTCACTGAACCTTTTGGGGCCATTTGGTCTTCCATAGAGTGATCTGAATGGATCTGAGAAAGGACAAATAAGGGGGTATTGGTCCAGGGTCTTAACACTTGATTCAGTGAATAATAGAAAGGAAACACTGTCAGTTTTAGAGCCAAAGAATTATACTTTTAACTAATTACATTGAGTTAATTTATAAGAATAAATCACCATGAAATGAAATGTTAACCAAAAGGTAAAAGGATGTATAGAAATTGCTTTGTAAATTTCCTTTCCCCCCCTAATTTGTATGGATAGTTTAATCTAACCATTGATGCTGTTGCCAGATGCAAATGTTTGCAAGCAGATGAGAGTGTTTTCAAGTGTAATAAGTCACATCCTTTGGCTTGCATTTAGATAAAGTTAAAAGTATAATTGAAGAGGGAAAAGGGAATCCTTTTGTTGGAGAATCTTTGCTGTCTCCTAAAGAATAGTCATTTGGTCAATAATCAGTTAATACTGCAGTAGGTTACTAATAAAGGTTAAGGAGAATTCAAAGGTGGAATTTGGAAATAACATGGATGAGGAAAGAAATCTTTATTACCTGAAATCTTTAAGGGAATATCAATTTTGAGACAGAATAATGTCTCTTATGTACTCTTTTCCTTGTCTTCATGTTTCCCTCTTTCTCTGTCTCCCCTTTCTTTTCTCTTTCTCTCTCTTCTTAACTTTCTTTTTTTCATTTTAAACCCATCTCTTTCCTCTCCCATCTCTCTTCTTCTCTGTCTCTTCTTGCTCTCCTCATTAAACTAGATATATGGGAAAGTAGTCTTTTTGGCATCTGGTTCTAAGTATTTCAAAGTTTCTTTCGTTTGTTAAAAGCTGAGACACAATTCCTGACGTACATCTAATTCAAGGTGAAGTGAAGTGTGTCCATACTCTTCAACACAATTAGTGAATTCAAGAGGGAGAATATACCTTTCATTCTCATCTTTTCTTTGTGAACTCAAACCTGACAATAAAACAAGCTTTTTTTTGATGTGTGAGAGAGTATTGTCTCACTATAAGTGGCCAGAAGTATTTCCAACTTCAAAATTGTTGTAATTGCAGTAAATATTGGATATCAGAATGACAGAAGCTACTTTTTTTAAAAAAGTAATTATTTGGGATTTCATTGATGTGAATACTCAATTGAACTACAATAATCATTTATTAAACTCTTTTAATTTATAGGTATTGTGAATACAAAGACAATAATGAAATAGTTCTTGCCCTTAAGGAGGTTACATTTTATTCACATGAATCAATATGTAGACAGATAAAATCAAAGGATATCTAAATTATTGTTTTGCTAGTGAGCAATAACAGATAGGAGGGTGATGAAAGGTCTCATAGAGGAGATATCTCTTTAGCTGAACCTCAGAGGTAGAAGTGAAGAAGGATGCATGAAAAACTGCAAGAGGTATACCAACAAACATTTAATAACTAGCTCTCAAAAAAAGTAAGAAAGTGTATATGATACTCTTTAAGTTTACTAGGAATTAACAACTTTTCTACTTTCTTGAGTCTTGACAATGAAAAAAAAACTAAGCACTCTAGCAATTGCCAATTTCTGAGGTAAAAATACTCGACTAAAATGTAGCAGTTATCTATCTTGAGCTAGCTTGAGCTGGCTCCAATATACCTTTGATTGATAGCCTATGGAAAGGCACAAGCAGTGACACCACATGGTATATTCAGGCAAATGCCAAGTAGGTCAGTTTGGCTTGAATTTGGGGCATGAGCAGGAAATGATGTGAAATAAATTTGGATAGAAGACTGGAAGAAGTTTATGAAAGACTGTAAATGCCCAAAAGAGGAGTATACATATAAAGAGGCAAGGAGTCACTAAAATTTCTTGAGAAAGGAAGTACCATAATCATAGCTGTGTTTAGATTATAATCTCTCTATGCCTTTTTTCCCTTAGCAGAGTTATGACAAACCACTGAGATTATCTTCCACTATGCATGGTAAAGATATAATCAGAAGGAAAGCACAACTCTGTAAAGGGAAGATTGTATTTTATTTTATTCTCAGCATCAGTTATACATGGGATAGAATCCATGATGCCATGATTTTCTTGTGATTGACTTTCCTAAGGTCAACAAGAAAACTTTCTTGTTCATCCCAATGAGAGTATAATTCTCTAGTTTGGTGCTCCATGGAATCAGTATCAACAAGCAGGTTCCACCTCTTTATAGAAACATATAACATGGAATTACTGTTAGATTATGAATCTTAGGTCTAGATGACTACTAACTTTGGGAAATTAATATGATATTTCTGAACCCCTTTTGAAAGCTGCAGTGGATCCATAATCTTATCAGTTGTGAACATATCCTCATTCCATCCAGATCAGCCCTTCTATGTCTTCTTATCCCTGTCCTTTGTTGTAGTTTAGTTGTTTTTCAGTGGTATTTACTCTTTGTGACCCCATTTGGCATTTTTTTGGTTTGCCATTTCCTTCTTTATTTTATAGATGGTAAAACTAAGGCAGACAGCATTAAGTGACTTGCCCAAAGTCTCACATCTAGTAAGTGTCTGAGACTGGATTTGAACTTAATCTTCCTGATTCCAAGCTGAGTATTCTATCCATTGCACCATATAGAGACCCTCTTTGGTTCTTCCATAATTCTATCACAGAGTCTCTACTGACTATATTAGAAGTCTTCTTCTAAGTCAGAAGTTCTTTCCCTGGCATCTATAAACTTTTCTTCTGAAAAGATGTGTCCTTTCATTTATTTGTTACATTTTGAACTTTGGGGGAATATATTTTTCAGCTTGTTTGGATACTTAACCAAAGAATCATCTAATTTCTCTCTTTAGATACTACATTTTTATGGAGTACATTTTTAACCTATTATTTAATTTATTTGTGTAACAACAAAAGAGCATTAATGATATTTAATAATTGATTAGACCATTATTGAATTGATCAATTTTACTCATTTGTTTTATATATGAGAATATTTCTGAACAAATAATTGTATATCTATTTTTATATAGTTATATCTATAATGACCTTTTAAATTACAAAATCATACTACATCTTTGGCAAATACAATTTTTTTTATCACATTAACAATTGTTTAGGTGGAGTACAGCAAGTGTTTCTGTTTGTCTCTGTCTCTCTGTATCTTCCCCCCCTCCCTCTCTGTTTCTCATTGTCAGTTTATGTCTATTCTTCTCTTCCCCTATTGTCTTTTCCTTTTTCCTTTTCTCTTACCTTGTTCCTCTTCTTTTTCTTCTTTGCTCTCTTTTCCCTCACACATAAAACAGTAACATATATTTTAGATAGCAATTACAAAAAATATCTTTTATCACAGTATTTATATCTGGATACAAACACATAATGTTCATTGTATAGACATTTAAAACAACATTTTATAAAGTGTTTCATTATTAGCTACCTTCCAAAATGCTTCATACAAAAGCTAATATGGTTGTTTAGTCAAGTCTGATTCTCTGTGACCTCATAGACTATATCATGCCAGTATTGTTCACGGGGTTTTCTTGGCAAAGATACCAGAGTGATTTCCCATTTCTTTCTTCACTGGGTTAAATGGCTTCCCAGGTTCATGGCACACTAAGTGTCTGAGGCCACATTTGAACTCAGTTCTTCCTGACTGTTAGTCAGCACTATTATCTACTGTGGCACCTGAGTTGCCTTCACAAAACTATTATACAAAGATGAATATTTTTGTCCCATTTTGAAATTGTATTCAATTAAAATAAATTGTGACACTGCCACTATTGTAAAGCACTTACATTTTTGCCCTTCCTATCTTTCATGATGTGACTACAACTATGTAAGATTAGTTTTTAGAACATCTAAAAGGTGACCTTAGTTCTCTTCCTTTATTTACTTCCCTAAGGCCTGTTGCTTTTGAAAATTGTTTTCTTGGCCAAAAGAATACCTTTGAGGCAGTTGATGACTTGAATATTGAAGAGTATCCCATTCTTACCCCAGAGCCATTAGCTCTGCCTTTCCTCTGCTTATATTTTAGGGTTTTCTTTCACCTTATCTATATAACTAAGAATCTCACTATGAATCCTTCAATAGAATCAGTCAGTCAGGTATTGAATATGTGAGCTGACAGGGACCTGAGAAATCAACTGGTCTAACCCCATCATTTTACAGCAGAAGAAAACAAGACTCAGAGATAATAAATAATTTGCTTAAGGTTGTACCATTATAATTAATATTACTCATATATTATAAGTCTCACGATGCTCAATAAAATGAATGCTTTGTATTTACGGATGTCACAGTAGAGAGGAATACCAGATATCTTGAAAAACTAGCAAAATAATCTTATATAAGTAAAAGGCCAGGAGCTCAAGGGAATCTCTTTAACAGTGAAGGGAAAGAAGGCCACAACTGTTTGGTACAAAGAGTACTAGATTTAGAATCAGAGGAATTAGTTTTGATTCCCTCCTCTCCTGATCATAATGTCTGCATGATCCAAGCTTCTTAAACTTAAACCCCCTTTTGGGGTCTTGTAACTGAATGTGAAGGTCATGAAGATTTATTATCGGCAAATGTCTGATTTGTATATGTATTTTATATCCCTATATATATTCTCTGCTAAGAAGGGATTGCAATTGGGAAGTTTAAGAAGCCCTGGCCTTGATCACCTCTAAGGTCCCTCCTAACTCTAAATCTATGATTTTAACTTTATGAACTATGAATTTAAGAATATATGATCTTTTGATAAAATTACTGAGGATGGATTTGAATCGAGTTCTCCATGTCCTAAGTTTCCCCTCCCCTAATTGTGCCAGTTAGCTATTCACTATAGGATAAATTGAATAAAGCATTTATGTTTACTTCTACCTTTTTGTAATATATTCAAAAATGGTAAAGTTAATAGTATCTATCTACAGAGTGCTTTTCCCATAACAACTCTATTTGTTACCTTCTTTTTTATGCTCAGAGAAAATAAATAATTGTATCAAAAGAATACTAGTCTTCTCAGGTAACATTTTATAGCTGATGCCCCAGGATTTTGTAGATTTCAATAGTACCATGATTTCAATGCTATTGGATTTTTTTTTCCACAAATGGCGGTATGATATAGTGGCAGGTCATTTAGGAAGGAGATCTGGATTTATTTTCTGTATTTGCCAACTCGGAGTTCTGTCATTGTGAGTAAATAAAGTTTTTTTTAAAGCATTTATTAAACTCCTACTGCATATAAGGCCCTTTGCTAGAGGTATAATATCTTCCAGTTTCAGTTTTGTCATCTATGAAAGGAAGGTAACAATCCTGGCACTACTTAACTCATTGGATTGTTAGGGGGAAAGCACTTTGTGAATCTTAAGATGTTATAAATGGGTTAGTTAATATTACTTTTTTTTCTGAGCGTATCACAACAGGTAGGAATAGGCATAAATTCACAAATTCAAACAGGCATACCTATTCATTTTATCCTATATTCACCAATTAAGTGAGATAGTAGTAGAAGCATTAAATGAGGAACAAAATCCATCCTCAGACACTTACTAGTTGCATGATCATGACCAAGTCACTTAAATCATTTTAACTTCAGTTTTCTTATCTGTAAGATGAGTGTATAATGATACCCACATCCTTGGGTTGATGTGAGGATAAATTGAAACAATATTTGTAAATTACTTTGAAAACCTTAAAGAGACATATAAGTGCTAGCTCTGAATATCTGTGAAGACAAAAGTAGAATCAGATGAAGTAGGATGCTAGAATGAGTCTGAGTAAGGTGAAAAGGCAAGTGAATGAGAAGATGGAAATTGAACCATAGCTACTGTATTGAAAAAGAAGAATTTTTCTAAGTTGAGAAGAAAAAGATTTTGAAACAAATGACATCAGAATAAGTTACAAAGCAAGATAATCAGAGAAAGAAACATTTTCTGTTGGACAAAAGCAGGATTTTTAGTCTACAAATCCAACATGCCAGGATACACACACACACACACACACACACACACACACACACACACACACACACACACAATCTTTAATTTCAACTCAGCTGAGATTCATTTGCCTATTTATCCACATTTTCAGGCTAAGAGTATGATGAGAAAAAGAGGAGCTGACATTATAGCCTACATGTAGTAAAATGAAAGGGAGAAAGGGAGAGAAGTTAAGAGAGCCTCTAAAGAGGAAGGAACCATTATTTGCACAGGATGGAATAATTATGTGCACCATATGAAAAGTGATTCTGTCCGTTTTTCATGAGCATTTGCTCTTTAGGCCCATTATGCTAATAGTGTTTTCCCCAAATGTGGGAGATTTGTGACTCTCCCAGCATATATTAGGAACACATGAACTTGACTTCAACTCACTGGAGAACATTTGGAGATTTAAAAAGGAATATGAAATCCCAAAGTAATAATTCAACAATCTCATACCTGTATGGCATATTCCATAATGATAAATTGCTGAGAATTAATACTGACTCTATTTGTACCCTAAAGAACTTAACACTCAAATATAGCACTATTATAATATTTTGTTTTTCACAGTTCTGAGGGACTCAGGTGTGCATACTAAATAAAATATAATAAACATTAATTGTAAAAATTTTTTTGTAATCTTTTCCAGTATATTTGAGGATATATTGTAAAGGGGAGAATGTTAATAATATACACATTGATCACTTTTCTCAAGTATAAAAAGTTAATATTAGATTGGATGATCTCTAAGGTGTTTTTCCTATTAATATCTAGTCAATCCAATTCAATATTCATCATTTTGTCTTTCTTTTCTATTTTTCCTGTCTTTTGCCTCTTTTTGTATCCTTAGTCCTTAGAACAGTGACTGGCACATAATAGGTACTTTAATAGTTATTGACTATTATGTGAATAGAACTGTGTTATGTAATGGAAATATTAAAGAAATGATCTGTGACTTGATTCTCAGAGTAAGAATTACATCATCCTGATTCGATTTAGTATTTAAGTCCTAGGATGTTATTTGACTTGTGCAAAGTCTCTCCTGATGTCAAAGATAGGATTTGAATTTAAACCCATTGTCTATATAGAAATCACATTGCCTCTTTCATAGGAATACAAAGATAAATACACAGGATTTTAAAATATAAAGGATTTGGAGTGTCTGACTTGTAGATAAGAACGCATGTTATCAGGGGGACAGATGTAAAATCTTGACAATACTGTGAGAAAATTGAAAGAGGAAGAGATCACTTTCAGCTAGAGACTCAGGAAATATTTTAAAGAAGGTCACACCTGAGCAACCCTGGAAAGAAAATAAATGTTTCAATTCAATTCAATTCAGTTCAACAATCACTTATACATCTACTTTGTGCAAGATACTGTGATAGACATTGAGGTGAGTGTGCATTTGGACAATATAGGATGGTATACCTAAAGGCACCAAGTAGAAAAAGCCAGACTATTTAGGGAAACTAATAATAATCTAATTCATTGGAATATAGAATTCATGAGTCTATAGCAAGAAAAAAATCTGAGGCCTGGAGACTTACATGAACTGATGCTGAATGAAATGAACAGGACCAGGAGATCATTATATGCATCAACAACAATACCATATGATGATCAATTCTGGTGGATGTGGCCATCTTCAACAATGAGATGAACCAAATCAGTTCCAATAGAGCAGTAATGAACTGAACCAGTTACACCCAGTGAAAGAACTATGGGAAATGAGTGTGAACCACAACATAGCATTCCACTCCCTCTGTTTTTGTCTGCTTGCATTTTTGAGTTCCTTCTCAGGTTATTTTATCTTATTTCTAAGTCCAATTTTTCTTGTGCAGTAAAATAACTGTATGGACATATATAATACATTGTATTTAACATATACTTTAACATTTAACATGTATTGGTCTACCTGCCATCTAGGGGAGGAGGTGAGGGGAAGGAAGGGAAAACAGAAGGTTTTGAAAAGATCAGTGCTGAAAAATTATCCATGAATATATTTTGTAAATAAAAAGCTATAAAAAAAAGAAATAAATCTGAAAAAGTAGATTGGTGGCAGATTATAGTCTTAAATGTGGAAAATTTGCTCTATAGAAGGTGAATTACATTTGTAACAAAGGTGTATCTGATACTTCAGCCCCAATTAATATAGCTAATTAAGACTATCCAGTTTGATGAAAATACTTCTTGGATTGAATCATAGAATGAACAGTATAAAATAGGTAGGTGTGAACAATTCCTGTGTATCAGTATATCAATCAAACAATAAAATGCTTGAAAGTAGATAAAATGAAAAAACACTATACAAGTTTATTAGAATTGATTGAAAAGAATTGGTCACTCCTCATGAAGCTTGGATAAAACAGCAAGTCAGTTCATAATTGATAAAGCTTGGATAAAACAGCAAGTCAGTTCATAATTGATTATTGAAATAGCAGGATAGCCTACTAGGGCAATAGTTATAGCTAGTTGCTTGGGAGGGAATATATTGTTATAGAAGAGAGATTTTGCATCTTATTCCTTTCCTCTCCTAAAAAGAAGAAATCTTAGAGATTTTGAATGGTTTTTATTGGTATTGGTAATGATATCCATAGAACAACAGTGATTGATAGAAATATCTACTTAAGGACAATCCAGAGATGTTAAGAAAAAGAAGGTATTCTATTAAGACCCCACATGATCCCATCTCTCTCAGTCTATAAAAAAAGAAAAAGAATTCTAAAAGCTATGATTTACCCTTTTGCCACATGTGTTCTCTAAGCTTGATTTCTGCTTTCGCCCTGGATATTATATGTCCTTGAGGAAAAATATATTCCAGACTTTTACAAGTGATATTTTGTACCTACTGTTTCTTATACCTCCTGGGTAAATAAATGTCTCTAAATAAAAGCTAATTAACATTGACATCTTAATCAATATTAACTGGATAATCAATAAGTAACACACTGAGGGGGGGTTCATGAACAATAAAACTGGAAACTTTCCCCCATCCCACAAAACATTTCAAGGTAACTCTTATATGACTGAAAGGAAAAGTTTACAAGCGCACTCTGGAAATCCCAATCTACCACAGCTTCTGAGAACTGACAGGGTAACCTTAGATTTCATATGATGAGAAACATTTTCCTCTTTCAATCCTCATCTACATAATTAAATTTTAGATAAGCAGACCATTTAAGTCTTTTTTAACTTTACTTAGATTTGATAAGACAAGACTGAGGCTACAGTTAAAAAAATCTTTCTTAGAATTTATATTTATCTACTCTTCAGAGCTAAGGTTATAAAGGTTAACTTGAGAGGTTGTCTAGTGCCACTCTCAGCTTGAGTTTCAATTTCTTCATTTCCATCATCACTAAGTTTGAATACCTGTCTCCAGAGAAAAGGAAATCCACTCAACTTTTTCAGATAATACATGGCTTTCTTGAACACCTCTGGTTGGTAAATTTGCCACACCTCCTCACCACTCAAGTTAATTCCAATTATTTAAATGATTCAGAAGTGAGAATATGGGAGCTGCAGCTTCTGGGCTTTGTCTACTTCCTCCAAATGCAATATGGCTTTATCTTTAAATACTGGGAAATGGCATATAATAATTTTCCAATAATATGATGAATACAATTTAAATTTGAGATTCAACTTTGGTGAATATTTGCATAAATTATTTTTTCTTTTTCATTTTTATTTATTTAATTTTAAATTTATGGAATAAAACAATTATTTTCATAATATAATATGATAAAAAGATTATTATGCATGAAATTATAAATCTATTAAGTAAAACTTGCTATTCCTTTTTAAATACATAATAAAGTTATGATGCAAATATCTTTAAATTTTTTTCCTTTCTTTCCTTATCACCCCTATTCACTGTAGAGATGGTTGCCATTAGACAGAAATATGTATATAATAGGATATGGCAGTGCTTAACTTCCCCCCAAATATATTGGGGTTCTAGGACTTTTCCCATATGGACCATCAAATATTGGGGCTTGAGGATTTGACCCTAAAAATATATTGAGATTTTTGAACTGGTGTTATGAGGTATCTCAAAAGAATTTGTGGTCTTAAACCATCTCCAAATAAAGGCAAAGATTTTATTATTACACCAATGACTGCCAGACTAAATTCCAAAAGGAGTTAGTAATTAACAGGAAGAAAGATGCACACTAAGTTCTTTTTGAGGAATTTGCTATTAAGGCAGTTTAAGTTCCTAATGAATTAACCATTATGATGCTTAGTAAGTAAGTTAAAAGAACTTAGCTGGGAATTATGCCAATGACTGGTGGGTTAACGCCAAAAGGACTTAATGAAAAAGTGGGGTACCCATAAAGTTCTTTTATAGGAGAAAAATAATCTTGGAGTTGACATCATAACTTGACCTTCTGATTGGATATTGGATGCAGTAACTGTGAGGTCATGATAATTTTATCATTGCAAGAAATAGAAATTCAATAAGGGCCTACTGCAATAAAGGTCCATTTAAGGATAACAAAAGACCTACTTGAGACCAAAAGATTATTTTAAGGAGATAATATGTCAGTGTTCCTCCCTACTTGTTTAGGTTATAAGTTGAACAGTGATTTAGGTCCTCTCCTGTTAATGCTCCTCCCTGTGACATACCTAGCTACCAAAGATCTGAGGTCTTTTTGTTGGGGTCTGATTCACCCCATCATTTATATATGTATGTACATATATATGTAATTATTTTATACATATTTCAATTTATCAGTTCTTTCTCATGATACAGATAGCATCTTCCTTCATATGTCCTTTGTAGATAATTTGGGTATTTATAAAAATCAAAATAACCTATTTTCTCAAAATTGTTCTTAAAATAATATTGCTGCCATTCTTGGTTTTGATTGTTTTGCTTTTCATTATTTTGTGCAAGTCTTTCCATGTTTTTCTAAGAACATGGAGCTGATCATTTCTTATAATTCAGTAGCATTTCATTATAATCATCTACCACAACATATTCAATCATTCCTCAATTGACAGGTTTCCTCACAATTTCTAGTTCTGTCATCACAAAGAGAGCTACTATAAATATTTTATTTTTATTTTCCTTAATCATCTTTGGAAATTAACCTAGTACTACTATTTTATTATAGAGTCAAAAATATGAATGCTTTTTTTTTCCCTAGCAAGGTAATTTTATATAAATATAATTATTTTTAAAATCCCTACTATAAAAGTAATGTTTTTTTTTTTTCCTAAGGGGGAGGTGAATGAAGGTGGGATGGACATTGAATTAACAGGATCCCAGGAGATTTCAATTATAATTAAATGTAAATTGTTAAATGAGATTTCTTTAACTTGCTAATTGTGACCTTGGAACAAATGATTTCCTGTGATCTCAAAAGGAAGGACTGTTTCATTCTTTATATTTGCAACTCCAGCTACTATCCTGGGGATATAGTAAAAGCTTAATAAATACTTAATTGATTGATGATTGGAGTCATAGATATAGAACTGGGACTAACCTCAGAATTCACCTAGTTTTAAAGAAACAGTGATTTCTGAGAGATTTTGGAAGTGTATTTTACTTTTAAAAAATTACCTTTAAAAAAACATTCATATAAAAATTTGGAGCTCTAAATTCTCCCTTCCTCCAGCTCCTCCCCCGGTGAGAAGGCTAGCAATACGTTGGTATGGGAAATAACTGGAAGTGGTCCACAGAATCTTCATAAAAGGCTGAATGCTGAGTCTAGTGAGGATTAGTGAAAGGACTCCTGGAAGAAAAGTCTGGAGAACCTTGTCCATGGCTTTAAGTTATGTAGCATTAATTAAAAACAGTTTTTAAGCTTCAAGTTAAAAGGAAGAACTCCTGTACAAAAAGAAAATAATCTCCCCTCAATACCCACACCCATCACCACATCCAGGGATGATGAAAAGAAGTCTTAGGTTGTTGTGCCACAGATCCCTTTTGTTCTTCTGCCTAAGTTTCCCTAATTGTCCTGCCTCAGTTTTCCTAATGGTCCTGCCTCAGTTTCCCTGGTTGCAATCCCCCTTTCCTGCTCATTAGAACTGAGATAATTAGGGCTGTGAAAGTCTGACATTCCAGAAGATAAGAATCCAGATATCCTATCTCAGATACCTAATTGGCATTGTCTATATCTCAAAGTTCCAGACTTCCTGGCTGTAGTTGGACACCTCCTAAGTCCTCCCGATTTGTAAGAATTTATGGTCCTGTCCCCAACCTGTCAGAACCTGATTGATGGTTCCTGACTGGAGATTCCTAGTCACCAGAGTTTGGACTTCACCCTGCTTTGTGTATCCAAGTTTAAAGTCATATATATGTCATTGAGAACTCGAATTTGCTGCTGGATGCTTTTGGACATCAGCCCTAGGGGCAATATGCTCCCATCCCAACACAATCTCTTCCTCTCAGAAATCCAAATAAAATATTTAAAATTCTCTAATCTCTATCTTGCCTCAGTTTCTCTGGCATTACAAGTTTAGGAGTGAGTTTGGTTGAGGATACTGAAAGGCAATCCTGTGATCCAAAAGAGGACTTATTTATTAGCAAGGTATGACGGCTAGTGTAAGGCAGTAGAGTACAATGAAAATAATTTTTTGGTTTAGGAAATGAAACAATCTATTCCTCACCCTGCCAGTAATTTACTCTCTATCTTGTGTAGATCATAAACCTCTGTGTGCCTTAGTTTCTTTGATTATAAAATGAAGAGGTCATATGAGACAATCCTTGAGATCCAGAGCTATAACTATTAATTTCAGATGCCAGAGGCATCCAATTAAGTTCTCAAGAAGAACTGGAGGGAGGAAAAAAGGGCCTTTACTTCCTTTTTTTTCCCCATCCTTTTCCCCTATTGGTCAGTGACTTCTCTTTCCAGATGATGTATTAAATATATCAAAGAAGGCTCAGAACACAAAAACATTCTTCATCAAAGTTCTTAGTGATATTAAAAAGGATGGTTTTGATGTTGGAGAAAAATGAAGTGGATGGACTAGAAAAGATATTTTTCTTGGTGGTAATGATTAAATGGCCAGCTTAACTAGTAAGCCCATCAATGTGTCTGTCATGGATTAGTCCTACATATAGACAAGAAACTAATTTTAAAACTGTGCAGAAGCTGATAAGATTCTATTGCACGTTGGAAATTGTACAATGAATTCAATGACTCTAACTGCATTCCTGTGCAGAAGTTCATTTCCTTAATTTCAATATTCTCCCAATGATGCTTTATGTCTACAAGTCATGGAACACATTCATCTTAGGGACATTAAAGTTGAACGTTCATGGTGGCTGTCAATGGACCACAGCATGTTACCAAAGATAACTATTACAAACTGTTGTTTTTTCTTCACTTTTATCAACAACCATGACATCAGGGAGATAATTCCATGACATGCAAATGGATTGGATTTCAGTTAGAGAGAGCTGTGCAAGGTTATCTGCTTCATTTCTTCTCAGGAACCATCCGGGTCCAGTGGCAAGATATAGATAAGGACAACTAAAGATAGACCTGTATACAATGTGGCCTTTTAAAAGTCTTTAACAGGTCTCAGTTTGACTGAAGCAACCATTCGGTGATTAAGGGTAAATAAGAAAGAAATGAGCAAAAAATGACCTTTTTTTTTTTTTTTTTTTAGTCAAAATTTACTATAATTAAAAGTATTCTTGCAGAACAGGGAGAAGGAGAAGTAACAAATGTGTATCTCAAGTAGTATATTGGTATCCTCCAGATATAGGGAGAAAGAGGTCTCCAGTGTGCTGGATATATTCTCAGTGGAGGGCTTTTGGAATACTTATAGAATGGTCATACAGGGTGAGAAGGTATATAGGGAGACTCTATAGTAATGAAACTACTGATCACTCAATGGATCAAAAATGGATCAACAGACCCAATATCAATGTTAGAGATAACTCATATAAAGAAGGAGTCTTCTATTTGATAGTCACCCTGTATGATCGAGAGTCATCTCCAGTTGTCCTGATCTATATCTGTGGGCCCTCCCTAACAATCCAATTCACTTGAATACCATGGCATCCCTCCTTGGTATCATGGCTATTCTCAAGAATGAAGGACAAACAATAACACTTTATGATTGCAACAGATATAGATGATAAATGGGACTTGGAAGATGGGCTAATGTCATAATCCACCTTAATTTAATGTCATAGCAATAGGAATTCCTAAATTTCAAATGAATTTCATATTTCTCCCTATCCCCAACATGTTATTGCTTGTTTTCTTTTTATAATACTGAATTCCACATCTTCTATAGTGGCTTTTTTGAGATGTAGTGCATCTCACCCTCTGCCCCAATTCAATTCACAGCTAGCTGATGACCTTCTCTTTCTTTCTGAAATAACCCAATCTTTCTTAAAAATTAAATTTGAACAGAGTGTAGATCCTGGGAGAACCAGAAAGAGCATAGTAAATATTTAACAAAGGCACAGCACCTGGGACAGAGCATTTGTTATACACTCCTTTTTTTTTTTTTTAAACTTTAAAAGAAAATGCTCTCTGGGTAGTGGGCATTTTCAAATATAAGTATTATATTCATTAAAAGAATTTCTGCTGGAGAAGCCACGCTACCTATATTTATCTTTAGGCATTCTTTATTTAGGGGAATATGTCTTGATATTCAGAATAAAGAAGGATCTTTAATAAGAATGAAATTATAACAAACAAATGCCAAACAATTTCACTAATCACCTTGAGAAGGAATATTCCTTAAAACATCTTAAGTCTGTTAACTGTAAAAGATGCTTGAATGAATAATACATGTCAAAATGGACCTGAAAAAGTCTATTTTGCTGTGAATTCAATTCAAGTAAGTATTTTTTATACTCAAGTCGAGAAAAACTGATGCTGTCACTAGTTTAGACAGCAAAACCCAGAAATTTTCTTTGTGTTTAGTTGAAGAGTTAATCAAAGGTATATTCAAGGACCTTCCCTCCTCTCCAACAATCTCTTTTCATTCTTTAAAGTATTAGAAGATGGGAGCAAATTATAGTGTTATTATAATATAAAGAAGATAAATGATAAAGTTCGTTAACATGTAGGCTAATTTTATTTGTTTCATAGACCTGAACTTTGAGGGTAATACAAACTTTCATATTATCATTTTCATTTTTTTGGTAAAATTAACAGGCATAATATAATATACACATTAGTATCACCCAGTAACAATAGTAGCAGCACCAGCAACAACAACAGACCGAATTTACTTAGTGCTTTTTTTTACCTTCACTTTAGAGATATTAGACCAGCAAACTGCAGTCAATTTAAAGTCTACCAGGCCAAATTTCAATTCTATTTCTTGTGTGACTTGTGTGACTGGAAGTGACTTGTGTCACTTTTTGGGATCAAGTTAAGTTGCCCTTAAGTTTCCACATCTGTAGGAAGTCCTCTTTAGTACTAGATTTCATGATCCTCTATTTAACTCATATAATAGATACATTCCTGAAAAATTGTGTACAAATCAAATATTAAAAATGAAGGCCTATTTTCCCATTATAATATCATATAAATGTTTCCAAGGCATCATAAAAATTGCATTAAAAATGTATGAAATTCAAAATAACATTTCAAATAGATAAAACCAAGTGGAGTTCATCAGTTTTCCCTGCATGAGTGTTATTTTTTTCCTGTCTTTAGTTTGAAATATGACATTGAAGTAAAATTACCAGTGAGGGACTGCAGTTTATAACTTGCCCACAAGGTAGCATTATTCTTGAACCATCTACTCAGTGGTACCCAGCTCTCTCTGACAGATGCATGACAGATTCCCTTTCAAAATTTCCCACTCTCACTGAAACTTGGTGCCTTCAAATGGCTGAGCAAGGAAGGCATCCTCACTGATCCTAGTTCTGAATCTAAACGAAGAGGGGAGGCAATATGACTTTGAAAAAAAATTATGGCTCATCTTTCAAAATACAAATAGGATTTTTTTCTTAGCTTAATCTTTTTCTCCTATGTTTTTATAATGCAAGAAAGCAATTTTAACTTGGCCTCATGATTTAGTAGATATAGCAAAAATTCCAAAAGAAATTGTTAAATATTCTTTCCCATATCCTGGGTAACTTGATTTAATAGAATTTAAGCACTTTTAGAGTAAAGGATATTTTATTTTTTCTTTCTGTATCTGTAGCACAACATGTGACCCATAGTGGGACACTTATAAATACTTGCAGTTTGAATGATCATCTCCTAATCTGCCCTCTTCTTCCACTAGCCCACATCCTTCTAATAAATTGTCCATAGGAAATAAGGAGGAGTTAGTGTTATTGTCTAGGATTTTACTCTATGTCTGGAAGTGGAAAAGCAAAAACAATGAAAAAAAGGGACAGGACTGCTCTTCTGACTTTCTTACTAGTCAGTGAGATTTTATAGTGGCTATTAATACAGTTCCACATTTTCTTTATATCTGCAACATCTTCGTCTCTGTTAGGGCCATCTCCAGCTATCTTGTTCTGAGTCTTGGACCCAGATGGCTCCAGAGGAGAGAGTGAGATTATTCCTTTTGCACAGCCCTCCGTCACTTAAATCCAATTCACTTGCAAGCTATAGCATCTCCTTTCTGACGTCATCTTCCTCTTAGAATGAAGGGCAAACAAAAGCAACAACAGCTCCAGGGTTTCCAACTCTCTAATATTATACTCCAAGGGTTTTTCTCAACTGTCCTCCTGCTATTTCTGGTTCAGGCTGTAGCAGTGATCAGTGATGGGCAAGCCACATGTCTTACTGGCATCTTTTCATCTCTCCCTCTCTCAGACTCTGATTAGATGCATTTCTCAAGGTCATGGAAGGGAAAGGCAAAGAGAAAAGGCTCTGATGTGCACCTGCACACAAATCTCACCTTGTCCCCTCATCTACCAAAGGGAATAATCCCTTCTATAGTTATATGCTCAGCTACTTCATTTTCCAACGTCTTGCTGACTCAAATTTTTCTGAAGTTACCTTGAGGTTCTATTATCTTTCATAAAGATAAAATAAGTGGAAAGCATTGCTACACATACATTCAAAATCACCAGAGGAGGAAACAAAGTTTCAGAAAGTTTAACACTTGCCTAGAGAAATATAGTTAGGGAGCGTGGTTCATCCCAAGCCCAGCTTTCTTTTCAGTATTTGATAATATTGAAACATTTAATAATGTGCTTGGTAAATAAAAAAACTTAATGATGAAAGCATATGTATATAGTTTATTAATATTTGCAATACTTTAGCTATGTTGTTTTATATATATATGTATATATATATTATGTTATATCTCACAACAACCTCATATCCCTGTTTTACAGAAGTGAAAATTGAGGCTCAAAGATTTTAAGTGAATTGCCCATGTTCACTCAGCTAGGAAGATTCACAGATGGGATTTATTTTACTTGAAGTATTTAAGTAGCAAAGCTATGATTCATTTTACAATGAACAAAATTTATTTAAAGAATAATTGTTATTTACTTAATTGTGTGGTAAATGCTAAGCAGTGGCAAGATAATTAAACAATAGAGCATATAATTACAAGGTAACTACAATATTTGGGGTAGAAAGGTTTGTTTGAAAGGAATTAATTTTAATGTTAACTGTTCCAAAGATCTAATATGAATAATATCAAGTTATTTTTAGGAAAATGGCAAATGTACTAGAGTTTACAGTAGTACCTGAATTTTACCCCCTAAAAAACAATTCTGGAGGTAAAAGCTGAGCTTTTTTTATCAGATTATTAAAGACTGGGCTTTTTTGCTGTGATGATAATAGGACACACACTCATAAGTATAAAACTAGAAAGGATCTTAGAAGTCATCTATTTCATACTCTTTAATAATTTGTTTAAAGCCACTCAAGTAGCTTGTGGCTGAACCAGGATTCAAAGTAGGTTATATGACTTCTAGTCTGATATATGGGGCCTTTGGGGAAAAGACTTACTTGATTATTAGCATCATTTATTTCCAATTTTAAAAAGAACATTTTTTTAAACATGAATGGAAAGGGTTAGTTTATACTTATACTTAGTGTATACTTAGTTATACTTTGACATGTGACCTATAGGCCCTATGTGTCCCATGACATTTCTCAAGGCAACTCAGGCCAGATTAAAATGTAATGGTCAATAATTAACAAAATAAGTAAAAATACAATAAAATATAGATTACATTACATTTTGAAACTAAGCAGATATTCACCCTGGAAGGATACTTATGTATAGTTTAGTAGCCCCCAATCTCTATATCAATTTAACAATACTGACTTGTTCATTCAGAAACATTGAAGGCCAACTTTGAAAGATATGGTGGGCTTCCTGTGCCATGTCTACATTTTAAGAGGTCAGGATTCTCATTTTTTTCTGTTTCAAATGAGACCAAAATTCATTTGCTTTGCAGAAATTAGATAAATAAATATTAAACTGATAATGTTACTATAATTTTACTTGAATCCTCCAAAGGTCTATTATTTAATCAGATGTGAGAAATTTATCTACTAAAGAAGATCATAATACTCCTTGCAGACCTTGGTAGATGGTTTTAGGAGTTGTTCAAGTTAAAAAAAATCATTATCTGATGGCCAGTTTTTGGGTGATAGTAATTTCCACAAAATATCATAAAATTTTATTGTCCTGCTCTAAATTATAGCATATATTTATATTCATTAAAAATACTTCCTGATGTTATTTAAGAAGTCATAGTCTTCCATGACACAAAGTTCTTACCTGAGAATGTTTGGTCCATTTAGACCACTAATTTTTATGCCACTAATATGTCATTTTATAAATTACTTTTTCAATATATCTCATTGGTAGAACAATTCAAGAGGGTTTCAAAGAACCTATTTTATGACTGGAAAGCCAATTATGCATTGTCACTGTAGCAACCTCTTTGTGGTACTTCCTCCATTTAAACTTATACTCAAGGAGTGGGTCCCCAAAGGGTAGTTATTTATCCCAAAAGTTTCAGATATTATGTGTTTTGGGAGTGCTGTTATTACTTTGCCTCACTTAAATCCAAAGCACTTCTGAATCCAGATGTCATCAGTCTCTTGGAAAACAAGGGGCAAACAACAACTATTGATCCCAAGTCACCATTGTTCCTATTAACAATTACTTGGCAGATAATAGTTGGTTTTTTTTTTTTTTTTTAAAGATATAACAGTAAGAACAATACCTGTAAAGCATCCCCCTGATAAATTTGGGGGTGCCCTTTTTCACAAATATAACATTCAATGGAAGAATGGTCTCAAATTTGAGTATTATTTTAATAATTATTTTGAATATCAATATTTTAATAATAGCAATTAATTTAATAATTAATTATAGTAATAAATTATAAATATAGAGAACACACATGGCTGACAACTTAGGACAATGGTACTATAGGATGTAGTGATGTCTTTCTCTCTTGTGGTTCCTTATACAGCTACCTACCCCGGGCATCATGTTTCCTGTGGGCAGTTTATTTAGTTATCCATTCTTGACTGCCTAGGGCTAATTCTTTTATGTTTGTATTTGGCTCTCTTTCAGCTAAACCCCTTCTTGAAGATAATTCTGAACTTAAATTACTGAATCTGGAGTGTATCTCTACTGTCTGCTAGATTTGACTGTTTCCTAGTGGCTGAATAGCATGACTGATTTGGAATGACAGAGGAAATAGTAAACAAAAGCTATTTACTTCCTCTACTTCCTTCCCAGCTCACTTTGTTATCTGGCTTCTGACCTCATCACTTAAGTGAAACTGGTTTTAGTTACCAATGACTTCTTAATTTTCTTTTCTTTTTAAAAAAATTTTTTTTTTAAATTTTGTTTTATTTTATTTATTTATTTATTTATTTATTTATTTATTTATTTATTTATTTATTTATTTATTTATTTATTTATTTTTTTGCTGAGGCAATTGGGGTTAAGTGACTTGCCCAGGGTCACACAGCTAGGAAGTGTTAAGTGTCTGAGACCAGATTTGAACGCAGGTCCTCCTGACTTCAGAGCTGGAGCTCTATCCATTGCACCACCTAACTTCCTGACTTCTTAATTTTCAAATATGATTGGGTTTTTCTCAGTCCTCATCATTTCTTGATACATCAAGATTTGACAATATTAAGTACTCTCTCTTTTCTCTGGGCTTTCATAATCTTCTTTCCTGGTTTATCTCTTTAATCACTTTTTTCTCGAGTCTTCTTTTTTAGTTTATAATCTATATTACACCACTCACAATTATGGGTGTTCTCTAAGACTTTGTATTAGTCTCTCTATTATTCACACTCTACACTTTTTCTCATGATGTCATCAACTCCCATGGATTTAACTATTATCTCCATGTCAAAAATTAGTTAGTTGTAGTTTCTCCCCTGAATTTTAGTCATACATCACCAATTACTGATTGGATATTTCAAAATAATCTCCAGAGATTTCTCAAATTCAGCACATTCGAGAGAAAACACATCGTTTTTCCTATTTCTACCAAAGATACCATCATGGTTTAAAACTATTGCATTATGCTTGACTCCTAATTTCACATATCCAATCAGTTGTCATATTGAATTTCCATTTGCTCAGCATCTTTTGCATTTGACCTTTCCTTCTGCTCAAGAAGTTACCACCTTAGTTCGTTTAATCCCTCTTTCTTCTTACTTTGCTAATTGCAGCAGTCTCCTAATTTTCAACCTGCCTTAAGTTTTATTCTGTTCTAGTCCATTTTCCATTCTGTGGCCAAAATGATTTTCTTTAAATTTAAATACCATCATATCACTGCTCTTTTTAAACTCTATTTGTTCCCTATCACCTTTAGATAAAATTATAAACTTTTCAATTAGTTTTTAATATCTTTCAAAATGCTCTGAAACCTATCTTTCCAGACTCATTGTACATTACTATCCTTCTGACACTCTGTGTTCTAATCAAATTGACATTCTGTCTGCTCCTCAATGTAATATTCCATTTCCCATCTTTTTGTTTTGCCTTAGAATATATTCCTTCCTTATTTTAACCTCACAGAATCTCTCTCTTTTAGATGTATCTCAAGAACCACTTTTCACATGAAGACTTTTTTTTGATGCCCTGAACTACTATTGCCTTACCTCTCAAACTAACTTTTTAGTTAAGTATCCTGAACATATTTCTATTTATTTTCCTTATGCTTATTTTGTGTGTTCTTGGATATGTACTGGATTCCCCCAATAGAATGCAAACTCCTATACAGCAGGGATTTTTTTTCATTTACCTGGGTTTCAGCTTTATCATTTCTCCAAAACTGCTCTCTTTAAAGTTAGCAATGATCTCTTAGTTGCCAAATCTAATGGCTTTTTCCCAATACTCATTTTCCTTGATTTCCCCACAGCCTTTGGCATTAGGGATCACCCTCTCTTCCTTGACACATTTTTCTCTTTATGTTCTTGAGATAGCAATCTCTTCTGGATTTTCTACTGCCTATTTGACTGTTCTATATTTTCTTTGTCAAATCCTTCTCCAGATCATGCTGTCTAATTGTAGGTGTTCCTCAGAATTTTGTCCTGGGTCCTAATGCCTAGTAGGCACATAGTAGGTGCTTAATAAATGTTTACTGATTGATATTTGTATTTACTTTTGACTCTATTCCTTCTGTCTTTTTGGGGTTTTGCTTATTTGCTTGCAAACTAGTTTTATACTTGAGTTTTTCCATTGAACTATTGACCTTTCAGCTTTTCTCTCCTTATTCTTTAGTTCCTTCCTGATTCCACTGCTTCACAAACATCTTGAGGCTTAGTGGTACCTCTGTGCTAGAAGTTCTAGGCACCAGGTTCAGTACCTTATACAGAGTGAATTTCAAAGTTAATACCTTTTGGCTGAGGCATAAAAACTCTTTTCTTTCAGTCCAGTTTTGTTTTGTCCTATCTTCCTCCTCCAGTTAAGTCAAGAGCACTTATCAGCTACTATGTACCAGACATTGTGCTAAATTCTGAGGATATAAATACTGTGAATTGAATAATCCCCACTCTCAAGAATCTTGCTCTCCATTTTCTGTGGCTCAGAAGAGTAGTGATCTAATACAGCCAATTGTGGAGAGTAAGGAAGGAAGGGTTAAGGTTGATTAGTTATCATTGAAAACCATAGATAGATCTCCACAGCAATATCCTGAAGCACAGACCTTTAAGATTATTTGTACTGGCTCCAATGATGGTAAGGATGTTGATTTGTGATTCAAAGTAATACAGTTTTCTGATGTAAATATAAGACATTTTTATCTTATATTAGTATTTCTGTCATCTCTTATGGATTTAGCTTCAGTTAGGCTGAATCTTATGCCTACTTTTAAGTCATTGAGATATACCAACCATTTCACCATCTTTCTCATATAATCCTAAAATATTATTTCTTGATTGTAAAATATATTAATTGTCTTATGCAAAAGAAGTAGAACTCTAATAAACTGAAGCTATTATCATTTTTTGCTTTGTACACAGATTTCTGAATACTTTCCTTAGTAAGAACCAGTATGAGTTGAGGTTAAGGGAGCTTCTGCTTGGTAAAACAAAATATTCTGTTTAGGTCACTGGATCACCTTATATTACCTAAGTTAGACACAATTTTAATTCTTCTGAGACCATAGCATTGCATGGTTCATTGTCACAACATTTATCAGGAAAATATTGGTGTTAGAGATAGATGGATCTTTGCAGTAATGAGAAATATGATATTATTGAATACAGCACACATTTTCCAAAATGAATTCTACTTTTCCCTTCAATTCAATTCCTGTTGAAAAAGAGATATAATAATGAGAAGAAAAATGATGAAAATAACCAAAAAATAAGAGGAAAAGAAGCAAGAAGTCAAAAAGAGAAGAAGAGAAGTAGAAATGTCAAATGCCACTGGATGAAGTGAAGGAGTATCCACAAAACTACCTGTTTCATGTTGATTTTTCAGTGAGCATGAAGAGAATGTGAATGAATGACAATATACTATTGAAAACCCCTAAAACTTAGAGAGTGGCATAACATCTTTCCTTTAAAAATGACAAATTTAGATTTCTAATTTATTAATTGGAAAGACATAGAAATGCAATTTTGTACTTTTTAGAGGCCAGGTATGTGGTTATTAGATAACTAAATCTTAAAATATGAGGTTTCTGTTTAGACATACTTGTTGACAGCAGCTTATTGCTTTTGTCTGGCCTTACTAGGGAAGGCATAACAAGTGCATACTTGGTGAATTAATGTCAAATAGAAATATCAAATAGTAAAACAGGTTTTTGTTTTATATTTACTTAATACTCTTTATCATACTTCTAGTGTGGATGAGAGAATTACAAGCTGTCTTTTAAGGAAGGAAATAATTAGGATTAAGAAAATCTTGTTAAATTTTAATGACTTAAAACTATCCTAATGGTTGAAGGATAAATATTTTATTTATTCAAATATCTTATTTAGATGAGAAATGAAAAAAAAAAAGGAATCACAGAGAACATTTAATGAGGCTTTAGGAAAAAGTTTATCTGTGTCATTGGATGGTTAAGACATGTATGACACATCTTGCAAATTTACTGTAAGGTTTCTTGGATGAGCAATTTGTGCTTGTACAATACACTCTGAAACTTTGAAGAATTTGTATTTTTATCTCTGGAAGTTCCATGAATATAGGTTGGAATCCTTTTAGGCCTTCTTATCAGAATGAAGTTTTATATATATAATGTGAGAATGGACTCATGCCTCACATTAGCTGAAATTAATTCTAGGGTCTCAAACTCCAAGAGAATTAGCTCTTGTTTTTGATTCATTGGCTCCTTTTAGAGTTATTCCAGTAAAATTTCCAATATAAAATTTGGATATAGCTTGTACCCAGATTTTTCTAAATCTCTTTGCAGAGGTCGTAACATGCCATGTCATGCCATGCCATACTATGCCACACTATGCCAAGGAAACCTCTGCCTGCTGGAATAATATTCTCTTCCAGTGCTATCCTCTTTTTATCTCCCTCATCTATTTCCCTAACAAGACTTTATGCCTCTCTGTCAGGATTTCTCTGCCAATAATAAACCTCTTTTTTTTAGTCTAGCTTTTTCAGGTTCATAAATTCCATTATGAAGAATTTCTGCACTGCCAGAAGGAGGGTTCCCAAAACTCCCTACCCATGTGCTGAATCCCAAGGAGTATAGGGGAGCCAGATCTCTCCATTTGTTTCCCTGAACCCTGAACCAGCCACTAGACCTCATCATTTAACTCCCTGACCACCAGGAATCTTAATCTCATTTTGGTTCCCTGACAACCCTAAATCTAGATATCATATTTTGGTACTGGAACCCCTAAACCTAAACTTCATTAGGAGTACTAGAAGATAACTCAGGTTTCTTTTTATAATTAGCCAACTTCCTTTTTTGATCTTATTTTCTTTATGTATCCAATGACTTCCTTCTTTACCTTTTCTTTTAATATGTCATATTTCCTTCAAGATTCAGCTCAGATACCACTTCCTAACTAGTTTCCTAATTTCCTAATTATCTCCATTCCCAGTTAGTCATATTCTCTTCCTCCCAAAATTACTTTGTAAATACTAAATTTGTACTTTGGGTAGATCAAATATAAATAGATCAACCTTTTATTTTTTATATATTTTTTTAAATCTTGTCAGGACCTGGTATGTTTTGTCTAGTTTCATGCCATGGACATATTTTCTGTGGTCTTTAACAGTTCGTCTTTATGGTATGTCTTTCCTATTAGAATATAAGCTATTTTGTTATCTTGCTTTCTATCCCCTGTGCTTAGCCAATGGCTTGGCACACATAATATTCTCTCTCTGTCACTGCCTCTTTTTCTCAATGTCTCTCTTTTTTTCTTCCTCTTATTTTTTATGTATTTTATCCATTACTTTTTCCATCTCTCTATTTATCCATTTATCTATCCCCTTCAGTAGAAAGTAAACTCTTTGAGGACAGCAACTCTTTCATTTTTATACCAAGCACTCAACATGGTAAATTCTTAATAAATAATTGTTGAATTGAATCAAGTAGTACCAATTTATGAGTGCATTATTGCTAGTAATATTTTATTGTCTTTTGTCTTTTGGCTATTTTAATTGCCTAATAATTACATTTTAAATTGTAAACTTGACATTTAAAAATAATGAATGGATAAAAAATAATGCTCATCAAATTTGTTTTAAAATAGAAGCTGATTTGGATATTTGGAGGCAATAGAGTAATCAATTCTTGTGGGACTTTTTTATGGAATGGCACACTTTAATATTGCCATCGTAATTTACATTTTCAAAGTCATTTGCAAGCTGTGAAATGTAGTTAGTCAAAGTCAGACTACATTTTAAATTGTTAAAAATAGAAGGATTTAATGAAAAGAGAAATAGACCTTTAGCTATGATGGTTATAGAATTATACCATGACCAATTGAGCAGACTTCATAATGAACAGCAACACTGCTGTCTCAAGGAGTAGATGTCTGTTTTGTTTTTGTTCAGATACCCAACATATTTATATTATATTGACTGGTAGCAGAAACAGAAGGGGACAAAATGACAGTGGTCTTTAGTTCAATATAATTTCAAGAAGCATTTATTTTTAAGCCCCTACTCTGCAAAAAAAAAAAAAAAAAACAACAAAAAAACTTTGCTAGGTGTGTGTATGTGGAGGGGTGGAACAAAAGAGATGAATACAAAGACAAAAGGGGAACAAAATAAGTTTCTGCATTCATGGAGCTGTTTATCTCCCTTTGGAGAGAATTTGCCTTTTGGAGAGAAATAGCTAAATGGGAAGTTTCCACCTAATAGTTAGATAACATTGTTACAAAAGTAAAGACAATTATTCCCTAATGAAATTATCTGGCAAAATTTCCTGTGCAGGAGTATGACAAAGATTGGCAACAGCCACAATTTGTGCCTACCTTTGAGATAAAAGTCCTGGGCCTAATTTAGCAGTCAAACTTTTCTTCTGACTCAGGCCCAATGAATTTCATTGACAACAGCTAATCCATCCTGCAAATTTAATTGGGTGTGTGGCTGCTCTCCCTTTAACATTTGTCCTATACAGCTGTCACTTTGATGACAGAGGCCTAAGTGCCACTAACACCAACTGGTAGCAACTGGAGCTTTTACCAAGCAGTTAATTTGCAAAAGGCCAAGAATGAACATTTCCCCCCTATTTATGTAGCACAACGATTCTTTAGCAAAAAGAAACCTGCATTGATGAATAATTGAAATCCCAGTTTCCCAGCAAGTCTATAATCACGTGCCCTATAGAGACTGAAGTACATTCTGCTGTGAGCATTGTGCAGGAGATTAGTTGCTCCTTGGTGGCAAGGCTGCTATAACAGTGTGAATTGCACTTTTAATTTGTCTTCCCATCTGACAGAGCATCTAATTATACTTTATAAAATCTGTTTTAAATTATGCTTTAAAAAACCCACCTTTCCATTGAATGATATTTATGTAAAAGGTAAAGATTAAATAAATGTATAAAATCATATCTTAAAATCCTTTTTAATGAAACAACCATTCTCTGGCATTTGAGAGATAATATGTATTTTATTCAGTCATCTTATTCACAATTAAACTAAGTCATTGTTTTTACAATCTGTTTAGGTGGAAAACAAGAGGTATTCTTTCTAATTGTGAAATGACATAATACTTTCCACAATTAGCTTATATATCTGAGATTTAGAAAACATTCAACAGCCTCTTCCTCTCTCCACCCCCAACAGCTTTTTTTTCCTTTTTCAAAACTTTAGATGGAGTAGTGAATAGAACATGATTTAAAAAAAAAGTAATTGCAGAAAGACTTAAAAGACTGAATTATTCAATCTTCAAATGAAAATAGGTTATATTTCTTTTTCTCCCATTGTCTTAGTCTTTTTATGAGCCTGTCTGAGCTCTAATTGTCAATAATGTAGTTAACATAATGGCTGATCTACTTACCAGGGCATCATTTGCTTTCAATAGTATAATGCATGTTCAGATTTCATTTTTTTCCTTTTCTTGGTTACAGTATTTTTATTACACACTTTTATTACAGTAATGAGAAGTCTTTCCCAGACATATGATGTTCTGTATTAACATTACTAACCAGACTGTAGAATGATGGATCAGGTTTTTGTTATGGGGACTTATATTAACCTAATTGTAGCAAATGCTTTTTCAAGGAAATCAGACTATTGGTGGATTTGCAACATATCTTTACAAATGTGTATACCCTTTGTTGTTATGAATTCCCTCTCACTTTTTCAGCACCATGCAAATCATAGTACTAATGATTCTTGGCATCATAAGGCTTCAGATAAGTGTAGTACCCAGATCATTTAGATTTACATATAACCTGTTAGGCAAAAGCAAATGGTATAAGGTATTTCATTGACTGTAGCCTTGCTCTATCATTACCATATGTATAAACAGAATCATTTACTATATATTGCAAGGAGGAAAATTTTCTTTTATGCTAATATTGAAATAAAACAACTCCTCTTGATCTATTTGTTCTGTTATATTGTCTTCTTCCAACAATGAAATATAATAACTTCTGAGAGTAACATGTAGCACCTTATTTACTAACACTTGTTCATATCAAAAGGAGGCATGAATATGAATATGATTTAGTATACTGATAATAAGTGAGAAAGAATTTGGATAGCTCAGGAGAATAACCATCTCAAAAGTGTTCATGATAAAATTATCATCTGAGATAAGAGCAAAGGCAGGGACTCACCAGAGCTCTCCCCCCACCAAATACCTTTAAGCAAATACTCTAAGCAAATTTCAGAGCATTAGAACCCACAAGAAGATGGAGCAAAACAATTTTCCAGCCCAGGACAACTTAGAAGGTCAGCAGGAAAGGTTTGTTACACTAGGATGAGAATGGAGCACAACCCAATGCAAGCCACATCATCAAAGCCCTGGCCCCAGAAAAGCAGGAGTAGGCCTTGGGAGCCACTGAATCAGTAGGGGCAGTGGCAACTTCCAAAGTGCACAGACAGTAAAGGGATTGAACAACTGTACAGAAGGAGATTACAAGGGTCTTTTAGAAACCTTTGAGATAGGGCTTTGCCCATACACAGATTTGGGTCACAGTCCAGAGAGACAGTAACAGGGAAAAGAGGAACACTAGCCCATCAGAACTTTCAGTCACAGTAGAGTGGAGGACTCTCCTCACAGTTCTGGGGCAGAGAATAGTGTTTGTGGTCATTCACATTCCAGAGCACAGGCCAGGAGAGGAGTAAGCACATCTCTTCTTAAATCATATCACCTTGGAAACACTGAAAACTTACAGGTCCCTAGAAGTATCTCTGAAAACAGCTGCATAAAATCCCTAATTTTAGGACAGTGCAGCCTCCACTCTGGAAGCAGATGCCCACTTTAACAAAGAGTTAAAAGTCAAGAAATAAACTGTGAAAATGAGCAAACAACAGAAAAATATTCTGATCACAGAAAATTATTATGGTGACAAGGAAGACCAAAACATACACTCAGGAAAAAAATAAAATAAGGTCAAAATTCCTACATCCAAAAACCTGCAGAAAAATGAATTTGTTTCAGGCTATGTAGGAGCTCAACAAGGTTTTTGAAAATCAAGTAAGAAAGGCAGAGAAAAAATTGGGAAAAGGAATGAGAGTGAGGCAAGAAAATCTTGACAAGTCAACAGCATGATAAAGGAGACATCAAAAAAAATACTGAAGGAAATATGCCTTAAAAACAAAGTAGGTGAAATAGTTGTTTGTCCTTCATTCTCAAAAAGAACTATGAAATTAGGGAAGTGATGCTATGACATGCAAGTGTATTGGATTTAAGTGAGGGAGGGGTGTGCAAGTTCAGCTGCCTCACTTTCCCCTCCAGATCTATCTGGGTCCAGTGGCAAGATATAGATTGAGGTGATTGGGGATGGCTCTGGATGAAATAGGAGACCTTGGCCTTTTTAAGCAAAGGTCTTTAACAGCTCTCGGTTTGACTGACCCAATTAATGTTAGGTAGTAATTGAGGCAAAGAATCTCCTCTTTCATCTAGTGTAAAAAAGTGAATAATAAATAAATCTGGGAGTGGAAGACACTCAGGATTTCTGGCTAAAGCATAAATGATTGCATTTTACATTCAATTTGAGTCGATCAGGACCCAAACAATGACCAAATAGGGCTTGATTTAGGACCTATTGCTGGTCAATTAGAAGCAAATACAAAAAAACAGTGAGGAGACAAATGTCTTAAAAAGCAAAAGTGGTCAAATGGAAAAAAAATCCACTGGATAAAACAGCTCCTTTAAAAATAGAATTAGACAAATGGAAAATACAAAGCGACACAAAAGCTCAGTGAAGAAAATAATTCCTTAAATATTAAAATTAAGCAAATGGAAGTAATGGTTTTTTGAGAAATCAAGAAACAATAAAACAAAGCGAAAAGAATGAAAAAAGTACAAGAGAATGTAAAATATTTCATTAAAGAAACAACTGACATAGAAAATATATTTAGGAAAGATAATTTTTAAAATCAATTGTTTTATTTTTCTGGTTTTACATGCATATTAACTTTTTAGGTAAACATTTTTTAATGAATCATGTTGGAAGAAAAAAATCAGAACAAAAGGGAAAAACCATGAGAAAAAAACACCAGACAAAAGGTGTACATAGCATGTGCTAATTTACATTTAGACTCTATAGTTCTCTTTCTAGATGCAGATGGCATTTTAATCCAAAGTTTATTGAGATTGCCTTGGATCACTGAACTGCTGAGAGGAACCAAGTATTTCATAGTTGTTCATTGCACAATCTTGCTGTTAATGTGTACAACATATTATTCCTGGTCCTGCTTTTTTTATTCAACATCAATTCCTGCAAATCTTTCTAGGCCTTTCTAGGCCATTTTTTATAGAATGATAATATTCAATTACTTTCATATACCATAACTTATTCAGCCATTCGCCAATTGATGGGCATCTACTCATTTTCCAGTTCTTTGCTACCACAAAAAAAGATGCTAGAAATATTTTTGCACATGCGGATCCTTTCCCCTTCCTTATTGGAAGGAGATTCAGACTCAAATGGGGCATTGTTGGGTCAAAGGGCATGGGCATAGTTGCAAATTGCTCTTCAGAATGGTTGGATTATTTTTACAAACCCACCAATGGAATAGTGTCCCAGTTTTCCCACATCCCCTCCAACATTTATCATTCTCTTTCCCTGTCATCTTAGCTAATTTGAGAGGTGTGAGATGGTATATCAAAGTTATTTTAATTTGCATTTCTCTAATTAATAGTGATTTAAAACATTTTTCATGTGACTATAAATGACTTTAATTTCATCATCTAAAAATTGTTTGTATCCTTTAACCATTTATCAATTGGGGAATGACTTATATTCTTATAAATTTAATACAGGTCTTTATGTATTTCAGAAATGAGGTCTTTATCAGAAACACTGGCTGTAAAATTTTTTCCCCAGCTTTGTACTTCCTTTTTAATCTTGTTTGTATTATTTTGTTTGTGAAAAACATGTTTAATCAGGAGAGATAATGCGACATTGTTGGACTACATGAAAATGATCAAAAAAAGAACCTAGACAGCTTTCAAGAAATTGTCAAAAACAAATACCTCAATATTCTAGAATCAGAGGGTAAGACAGAAATTAAAAGAATACATCAATCATCTCCTGAAAAAAAATACAAATTAAAGCTACCAGGAATATTATAGCCAGACTTCAGAGCTGCCAGGTCAAGGAGAAAATTTTGCAAGCAGCCAGAAAGAAACAATTCAAGTATTTTGGAGCCACAGTCAGAACAACACAAGATTTAGCAGCTTCTAATTAAAGGATTAAAAAACTTGGTATATTATGTTCTAGAGGGCAAAGAAGCTAGCATTATAATCAAGAATCATCTACTCAATAAAACTCAGTATTTTCCTTCAGGGGAGAATTGGATAGTCAATGAAATAAATGATTTTAAAGAATTCTTTATGAACAAACTAGAGCTGAAAAAAAATTTGACTTTCAAATATGAGACTCTAGAGAAGCATAAAAAAAGTAAACTGAAAAGGGAAAGTATAAAGAACTTAATAAGGTTAAATTGCTTACATTTCTACATGGGAAAATGATACTGAAACTCATAAGACCGTTTTCATTATTAAGGCAATTAGGAATATATATATATATAAACAGAAGACACAAGTGTTAGTTGAATGTGAAAGATAATATCTAAAAAATAAAATTAAGAAATAAAAGTGGATTGTATTGGGAGAATTGGAAAGGAAAAGGTAGAATGGAGCAAATTATCACAGATAAAATAAGCAAGGAAAAGATTTTATAGTGGAGGAGAAGAGGGGAAAGTAAGAGAAAGCAAGTGAACATTACTCTCATCTGAATTAGTTGTAAAGAGGGAAGAACATATAGATTCAATTGAGTCTCTCTTACCCTACAAGGTGATAGGAGATGAAGAAGATAAGGGTGGATGGAAGTGACAGAAGGGAAATAGTCAGAAGCAAAACATTTTTAAGGAGGGATAGGGTAAAAGGAGAGAGGAGATAGAGTAAGTGGGGGTGGGGGAAATACAGCTAGCAAGAGTAATTGTGAAAAAAATTGAAGCAAGTTTTTTTTTTTTTTTTTTTTTTTTTTTTTGATAATGGCCTCATTTCTCAAATATATAGAGAACTAAGTGAAACAACACCTCTGCTAAGCTTATATCCCAAAAGAGATTTAAAAAATAAAAAAGGACCTGTATGTACAAAAATATTTATAATATCTCTTTTCTGAGCGCAGACTGGGTTAAATGACTGGATTAGGGTCAAACAGGTAGTATCAGAAGCAGGATTTATACTCAAAAAGAATCTTCCAGACTCCAGGCTTGGCATTCTTGCCACTATGTCCTTGTAGACACTTGTAATACATCCTTTGAGAGGTCAATTGTTGCTGCCTTTTTCAAAACTTCTTGGTGGCAGTAATATATTTTCTTTTCAACCCACCAGTTTATTCATTAGTACATCTCTTATCCTAGTCCTTTCCTTCACATTTCAGATTACTCCCTCTAATTATACCTTTACTACTAAGTACCAGCTTCCTTAAGTTATTGAATCTTTGTTAAATAAAAAAAATCCCCTTGTATTCATCCTCATTGTATCTGTATGCAGAAACTATCCTATTTTCTATTCTTATTCTTCTCTTACTGTGATCATTCAATTATTCTTAAGCTTTTCAAAGGCACCTGTTCTTCCAAAATTCCACTCCCTTTTAGTTCCTTGTACAGAATTTGCCCACTATATTCCTTCCACTGGGCAGCTTGATGGCACAGTAGATAAAGCACTGGTTTAGAATCAGGAAGACTCATCTTCCTGATGTTCAAATTTGATCTTAAATGCTTACTATCTGTGTGATTTTGGACTAGTCAACTTAATTTTCTTTGCCTTGGTTTCCTCATCCATAAAATGAGCAGAAGAAGGAAATGGTAAATCACTCCAATATCTTTGCCAAGAAAACCCCAAATGGGGTAATAAAGAGTTAGACACAATTGAACAACAGCAACAGTATTCTTTCCATTGTCTTATTCATATTTAGTCAATCATGTTTTTATTCTCCATTGTGGAAGCATCCTGATTCTGTTACTTCTCTCTGCCTACATGTCTACCCCACTTGAAAATTGTCCCTTTGGTAAAATGGAACAAAATAGGACATGTCATTATGATGAGATTTGTATCCCCTCAATTCCCAGTGGTGATGAGGTTAGTGGCAATAAGAGAGTTGTTAAAAATCCCCTTCTAATTGACCACAGGTTTAAAGTGAAAGAATGCACTTATTCACGAATATTAATTGCAAAATGAAAGTTTATTGTTGCATAGAAACTAGTTTGCTAAGAGACTGACTTCTATAGTGGCACAGTCCTACTGGAGAAATGGAATTTGGCACTGAGAATCCCTTCTCAGTAGGCAGGGTCCTAGCAAATTGCTTGGCCCTCTGCAAGGAATGAGTTTAAGGGAATCTGCTATATGGGTATCTTGATGGGGAGCTGGGACAGCCTGAGCTGATCAGACCAGGATTTCTCAATTGAATGAGAATTTAGAATTTCAAAAAGATCAATGGGAGTTTCTTTGCCTTTGAATAGTGTTGCTTCTCTCATCCTGGGAAGATGGGCCTTCTCTCTAGACTCCTTGGAGCCTGGGAGATCCTGATCTCTGGGATCAAAAGGGGGACACAATTTAATTTTAAAGGGAACATAATTTAGTGATAATCTTAAAGGAAACAAAACTTCAGTATAGTGAACATTTCCTTCCCATTTCAATTACTTTTAAGACTTTCTTCTTATTTTTCCTATTGGTATAGGTGGAATTAGTAAATTAGGCTCATAATCTCAGAGTTCTGACCCATTCTTTTCTCCATAACATCCAATCCAATACCAAACTGAAAATGAGGAATAAATATAGTTCATATTCCATAACAGTGGCAGATTCTATCACTCTTTATAGAATTCTCACATCCAGAGGATCAGTAAAATTCTCCACTAGTTTGTAAATCTAAAAGCAAATGGAATTGGAGACTTAACCAAATAGTATGTTCAGGCAAATTATTGAAAATCACTGGAGGGGACAACAAAACCATAAATGATTGTATAATTTTAAAATATTAAATAAAGTTTGTCTCATATTTCATTTATATCTGGCTAAGTGAAAGAATTGGAAATAAATTAATCTAATATTGACTTTCAAACTGATTCTTTTAATAAATACTTGTTACCTAAATATATCTCTGCACTTTTTCTCATATACTTTCTCTGTCCAGAATCCTCTTTTTGTTCCTCTCTATTAATACAAATCTTCCTTTCTTCAAGATATCACTCATTTCTTTCCCACAGCCTTCCTCAATCAGCATTTCTCTCTTTGATCACTCTATAAACACTTAAAACATTATTTGTCTGTTTCAGTTATCCCAGTACTTAAAGTAGAAAAGGTGTTACCCTTCTGTTTGAATGTTTTCAAGTGTTAGCTTAAGTCTTAACTCCATTGAAAGCATAAGTGACATAAAAGAATGATACATCTCATAAATCAACAGCCATCAATGATGCTCAAGCATTTAGTTTAATTACTAATTGGGTGAATGAAGATGCTTGACATTTTAAAAAGAGTTGTGTGTGTGTTTGTGACTTCTGAGTTCATAGGACTCATAGATTTGAACTAGTAGATAGCTTAGACCTCAAATCACTCCACACCCTTCATTTTACAAATTTGGAAAGTGAGGTCAAAAGAACTGAGCTGTTTGTAGTGGTACCAAGTGGAACAATGACCTCTTATTTGAAGGAATTTGACTTCTGTTGTAATAGAAAGAATACTTGGATTTGAATGAGGAGATCTATATCCTTGTTTCTATAGTCGTGACCTTGTAATCTTGATCAAGTCACTTGATCCAAGCTCCATACTCAGATCTGTTGAGGGAGGGGATGGAATTGGTTAAGGAGTCTAATCACTGAGTGTCTGCAGCTTTTAAATATTAGTGTAGCTAACCAACCTTCTCTTCACTGCTTCCTAAAGAAGTGTCGATTGCTGCTCATCATGAGGAAAAGAGTAAATTCTGACTTTCTTCCAACTCTTGTTTCTGCTCCCTATAATGTCTGTTAAGGCTCTAAGAGAGTCATCTAGACTGGTGTTTGGCATTTGAAATGTATTGTATTCATTTCAATAACAACATTGAAGGACTATACCTATCCTTTAAACTTCCCCATCCAATCCCAACTACCATTAGATAATAAAAATCACTACTTTATTGCTAGTTATTATTAAAGACTTTTAAAAATAAAATTCCACAAATAAGAGTTGAGAGGAAGAAATATATACATTTTTCCAGTAAATTTGTCAATGAACCATTTTTCTGAAATCAAATATTTATAGGATCATGGTTTGAAAGTTGAAAGGGACCTTTGAGTCATGTAGGACAACCCCCTTATTTCAAACACGAGGAAAAAGGCTGAAGCTCATACTGCTAGTGAGCAGCCCTCTAGGGATTCAAATCTTGCCTTGGGCATTTGCCAACTCTGTGAGTCTAGGTGGCTTATTTAAGTTTCTCTATGTCTGGAGAATGAAAATGGTGAATTAGATAGCTTTTAAGATTTCTTCAAATTCTAAATCCATGATCTATCACCATCATCATCATCATCATCATCATCATCATCATCATCGTCGTCGTCATCATCATCATCATCATCATCATCATCATCATCATCATCATCACCACTATCATGTGGCATCTTCTATGTGCTATGCTAAATCCAATTATTATCTCACTTGGTCCTTAACAAGTAGGTCTATTACTCTGGGAAGTAGGTGCTATTACTCTGCCCATTTTACAGATCATAAAATTATGGCAAACATAAATTAAATCATTTTCTCAGGGCCACAAAGCCAGTAAGTTTCTGTAGTTGAATGTGAACTTAGATCTTCTGATTCCTAGCCCAGTACTCTATCCACTCTGCTACCTAGCTGCCTCACCATCAACAACAAAGCAAGATGTTTGTGGATCATAGTAGCAAAACAAGTTGTGCTAACTTGGAAGAGCTTTAGTGTCACCTACAGGATGTATATGCCCAATACTTTACCTGTCCTAATGTCCCTTAAATAATTTCTTTTTTGAACAGAGTAGCTATACCTCAGAAAATGATTGATTTTATTATGTGATGTAGGACCAGATCTACATGATTCTCATCCTTTCAACTCCAAAATTGCTTTTTTTAAAATTTAAAACTTTTTATTTTCAAAATGTATACATGGATAATTTAATCCAAAATTACTTTTATTTATTTCTTTATTCTCTTGTTCCAATCTCCCCCAAAACAATTTTGATAGCCAATAATAGCCTGGAAGCTAGTCCTGGAGTCCCTTAAACATGCCTGGGGAAAGGCTTAAGGAATAACTATTAGCCTCTCTTTAGACTCTTTAGCCTTAGGCATTCAGATTTTTCCCCTTTCCAATATCTTGTTCCTCTGATGGGATGAGTCAGGATAATTGTTCATGAGTTTCAGGTGGGAAGAGGATGGAGGGAATATGGGACACTGAAGGCTTATTTTAAGAAAGCTACTCTTTCTATTTTTTGTTGACTTCACTGCTTCTCCCTTCTCTATATATATCTAATCAGAGGTCCTTAACCTGTAGTCTGTGGATGAATTTCAGGGGCTTTGTGAACTTGGGTGGGAAACAGTTATATCTTGGTTTTTCACTAGGTTCTAGCCCAAATTAAGCATTTCCTTCAATTATTTAAAAGTCTTCTGAGATGCACAAGCTTCATCAGACTACCAAAAGAGGTCCATGACAAAATAAACAAAAAACCCAAATAAATAAATAGATAAATGAATGAATAAATAAATAAATGAATGTCCAAACAAATAAAAAGGCTAAGAACATCTGCTCTAGTCTATTTTTCCTATCTTCCTTGAGCATTATTTCCATAATTTCATTACTTTCTCAAAATACTGCTGTGTTTTCCTATTGCTTTTTCCTCCCATTAAGTTTAAATCCTTATTCTTGGATTTTCCTTGATATATATATATATATATATATATATATATATATATATATATATATATATTTTGTATTTACTTACCTATGTATTTGATATTTTCTCCAGTAGGAGCTAAGTTCCTTGAAAGCAAGTATTTGGTATCATTGGTATACTTAGTAACTAGCAGTTGCTGGCACACCATGGGACCTTAATTAACGTTTATCGATTTGACAAATTAGAAAGAGCAGGATGAAGTGCTATGAGTATCCTGAGCTGGAGGAGATCATTTCTGTCTTGGAAGAGAGAACAGAGAAGGGGAAATAAGGGAAAGCTATGTGGAAAAACAAATCTGTGCTAAGTAGAGGACAATTCAGCAAGTGAATCTGACAAAATAACAGAACTAGGGCTTTAATTCTACATGCACTAAATTACACGTGGCAATTATTGATTGGCCTATACTGATTATGTGACTTTTTGACACACACTGGGTGTGTGATCCTGGGCAAGTCTCTTATCCTGTCAAAGCTTTATGTAGCGCTCTAAAACAATGAATTGCAGAATAAATGCCAATGGAGGGAGTTTCTTCGCTAAGAATTCCCTACATCTTTGAAATCACAAGTTCATACAAAAAGAAAATGACAGGCGAACATTTCCTTTAAGTCCCAAATAAAATACTAAAAAAAAAAAAAGCTTTTCCCCAATCCTCTTAATTCTAAGGCCTTCCCTCTCAATTATTTTCTATATATGATATTCCATATATATTTTCTCTGTTTCTTTCTGTCTCTATATGTATATAATATATAAAACATATTTATCTGTTGTTTCTCTCATTAGACTGCAAGCTCCTTGAGAGTAGGGATGTTTTAACTTTTTATATACCCACTGCTTAGCACAGTGTCTTGCCCATAGTATATATTTAATAAATATTTATTGGCAGAAAAAACTTCAGGTCACTAAGCAATAATCTATGCAAAGGAGATACATAGGCTAAAGTACAGGGCAGAGTTAAAAACAAAAAAACAAAAACCTTAGTGTTTCTAATCTCTGCAAATAATCTGCCAGTTTTGTTGAAGGATAAAATGAAATAATAGTTGTAAAGGGCTTTGCAACCCTAAAAGTGATAAAATATTATCTACTATTATTTTTAATAAATCCCCACAGTGTTGAAAAAATGTAGTGCAATACTATTCATCCTTTAGCCAATCAGATGAGGCTATTCTTCCCTTTTCCATCCTCTGTTATTTGGTTCCTTCATCATTAAGGGTTTTCTATGCCCTTAACTTCACAATCCTCTCTTTCCTATCTTGACTGATCCACTCTCTTTACCTTTTCACCTCCAATCTCTCCCCAATTTGTAACATTTTCTTTATGGTACTAATTATCCTCTGTAATGTTGTTCATCTAACATCATACTTTTGTGGAACTAATGCACAACATTAAGTGGAATTGTCTCCTTACTCTTTTCTGACAAAACTAAGCTCAAGAATTAGTCTGCCTATAAAGCCTTTCTGATATGCCTATAATTGACTTCTTTCTCATTTCTCTAACTAAAAGAAGGGAATATCCTTCTATGCCTCCGTCTGACAGCATTTTTTGTATTGGTTACCTCTTTGGAAATTGGTGAAGCATATGGGCCCCTTATCAGAGTAACATTTTTAAATCTATAATTACAATTTTAAAATCTTATGGTTTGAGTTTATTTTTAGTTGCTTTATGATAAGCTAGAAATAAACATGCTTATATTTATGTAAATATTTGTAGAATAAAATTATATATTTTACTTTTTAAAAATTACTATATTTAAATCAGAAATTAAAATCAGCAAATCATTTATAATTTCCTGAAAATAAAGATGTAATTAATTCCCCGCCCCCCCCTTCAAGTTCATAAATCCCTTGGAATTTGCCTTTAGACCTTCAGGTTAAAAATCCCAATTCTCTTGAATGCTACCTTTGTAATCTTCCCTTTTAGGAATACTGAGGACTTAGACCTAAATGTATCCCAGAACATCCATGGTTTGTTGTATATATTGGAATTCCATTACAATGTCATTTGCTAGACAACAGAATTCATTACAAGGTGAGTGTAATCCAACAAACTCTATTTTCTGAAGTGCTCAAAACATCTTATAATGTATTCTCATTGATAGGCTAATTCTACAGTCTAATGCTGAGACTCCAATCTCTTTGTATGTGGTTCTCATACTTGTCTTTGTATATTCATCTTCTATCTCTCCCTTTGGATTTGAAAGCCTTTGAAGCAGGAACCATCCCTTTTATATACTTTCTCAATCTTGGCAGCATTGAGCAACAGTGGGTGCTCTGAAAATCATGACTGAGTGACTCCTGGTTTTGTTTTCCATAGATATCTCAATTTATCATCTTTCCTTTGTCTCTCCCGGCTTTCCTCCTAACAATGAGATTATTTGTTGCTTGTCACATTCTGAACTGCAAGGATGCTCCTATGCACAATGCTTTGAGTGGTTCAAGGAGTTGATTCAACTTTAAATTCAATTTTCTGTATTTTGCCATTATCACAGATTGAAAGGACAAGGCTTCTGTGTCATTGCTTTTTGATGTAATATGTTAAAATGTCCTGAATATATTCTATTCAGACTGATAGCAAGAAGTGCAATCCTGTCTGAAAAATTTGACCTATATTGTTTCATAGAACAAGTCTGGCTTACTAAATGGATAGTGAATGACTATTAAGTTGAAGTGTTTATCAAAGAAATCTAAATTTTATGCTTTTTTGGAGGATTTTTTCTCTGCATTTTAAAAGAACTGAATCAAGATAGATACCTCACAGTCTTTAAGATATTCCTTTATAGTAAAGTAGTACAATAATGAATTTTTCTCCACTTATATCTTCCCTCTAACACTTCTTGGTATGAAAGTGACTCTGGATTCTTGAAGACAATGAATAGTAGAAGAGTAGCAGTTGACATTAATGTATGGATTTTTACATATTAGTTTTGCCTCTTTCATCTAGAATCAATGAAAAAATAAAGTAATAAATGATTATTAATAATAAATGATTAAATGTAAAAAAATGAATGATGAAACATATAACAAGTCAAAAAATAGCTTATATTATAAATTGCATTTACATTTTTAAAAAGTAATATTAAAGTTTCCCTTTGTATATTGAACATAAGGATCCACCTACATTGTTTATACCTATTCCTAGCTATGATCTGATTTATAAAGCACTGATTGCCTTTCAAATATTTGTTGAAAAGGGTGTTATTAAAGTAAAAGCTTGGCTTAGTGGAAAGAACACTGAATATTTCTCTATCAACTTTTTTTTTTGTGTGTGTGTGTGTGTGTGTGTGTGTGTGTGTGTATGTGTGTGTATAGTCAAACTATCAAGCAATACATAATATTTGAGTTAGAAGAAAGGATAAGGATAAATATGAAAAAAATGGCATGGAATTATAGTAGCTTCAAAATGACCCATATAAATAAATCTTGATGATGAAAAATGGTAAAGATGTTATATAAGAAAAGGGCATTGACTCAATCATTTTTTCCTATAGAATCTTTTACTTTTGTAAAGCAATCATTTTCAAGAAAGAGACCCAAAAAATAGAGAAAATATATCTTCCAGAAGATAAGCAATTTATCTGCTTGATAAATGGAGAGGTATGGCAATGTTAGTATAGAATAGAAACTTACAGAACATTCTGGAGAGGAATAGTGGCAGATTATTAGCTACATTTCCTCACAAAGTAATGAAAAGCTGTGGATAGGAGCTAAGTTTGCCCATAACTTGGCAGCTTATTCATCAATATGTATAGCTTGGCCAGGCCAGTACAAATGGACAAATTGTACTCATAGTTGAATAAAAGGAGAATGGACTACATGATTTTTGTGAAATTTCAATGCTCCTTTCATGAAATTAAGCTTCCTATAAAAGCAAAGGCCTATCTTTTCTAATATCAATATTCTAGCAGTATTGTAACGTGGCAGCAGAATGTAGAATACAATCTTTGAATAATGAGGCATGGATTCCAGAAGGAAGTCAATGGAAAGGCATATTTAATGTGTGAATGAATAGACTGCAAAATATAAAAAAGATAGAATAGGAGAAAAAAAAGATATTATCAAGAACTCATGACACAAAGAAAAGATAGGTTGGTCATGTAGTGAGAGAAAAGAATGATAGGTGAATAGTTACAATATCAAGAGAAAGTGAAGAAAGTATCCAGAATGTTGAATGGATCCATGTGGTGGACTTATGATAATTTTTGAATGAGAATTGTGTAGAATGGACAGATATGAATAGGTTGCAATCTACATGTCTGGAGATAAGTTTTAAATGAATTAAGTGAACTTCCAAATATCCTTTTGAATATAAGTATTTTTTCTATAGCGCTTTCAAATTTGCAAAGGACTTCTCTTGAAATAACTCAGTGATGTAGTATAAAGTATCATTTAGTATTTAATTTTATAACTTAGTTATAAAATTATTAGTAATTTATAATTATTATAAAATATATTTATATAATTTAATTATTATTTTTACTACAAACCCAGAAAATTGAGTCTTTGAAAAAATTAATAATTTATCTATTTTTGTTTATTTATTTGGAACTGCAATTTCATCAGCATGTGGAAGTTCTAATGAAGAAATTCCTAAATTGGTAACTTATCTGTTAGCTGATAGATAGTTTCCAGAGGAAACTCTTGGTCTTACAGCATAATGTGCATTATTACACAGAGAGTAAGTGTATGAGGCAGAATTCAAACCCAAGTCCCTTGGCTCTAAGACTAAAAATTTATATGTTATGCCTCTAAGAAAGCCAGGTCCTTAAGATACTGTACAAACTTAAAGGTTTGTAGATCTTAGAATTATTTATTAAGAAGCAAAAGAGACCTTTATCATTTTTTCCTGTGGAACTTTTTTACTTTTGTAAAGTAATTACTACAAGAAGGAAACAAAAAATGTAGAGAAAATATCTCTAGTGTATTAATACACTATAGAGATCATCTATGAGATCAACAGGCACAGAGAAGTAAGGTGCCTTGCTCCAGGGTCACACACTGAATAAATGTCTGAGGTGGGATTTGATCCTTGGTTTTCTTGATCCTTAGTTCCGTATTCTAGAGTTTCTTTCAAATGACATTGTTAGTGATACAAGTTTCATTAAGCACCAGAACACCACAGGACTTTCTTATTAATATTCAAAGGTATGCAAAGGAGATTATCCCAACACTCTAGCATAAAGATCTGGACTTGATGTTTAGAAAACCTGAGTTAAAATTCTGCCTTACAAACAGTTAGTTGTGAGATGCTGAACAAATTACTTAACTTCTCTTTGCCTTAGTTTCTTCATCTGTAAAGTGGGAATAATAATAGAACTTAAGATCAAATAAGATAATTTTTGTAAAGCATTTAGCAAGATTATTTTTTGTCTAGAACATGGAATTTTATTCTTTTTTTTATTGAAGACACAGTCATTGAACTGGTCAGATGTTTGAAGTCTTTCAAATTTTTTTTTCCTTTGCAATACTTTGCAAGTATGAATTGCTTTCTTGGTTCTGCTCACTTCACTTTGCATCGATTCAAACAGATTTTCCAGGGTTTTTCTGATTCCATTAAAATCAAAATTTTTATGGTTCAATAATATTCCACTTTGTATACTACAATCTGTTATTCAAGCCACAATTTATTAATTCTCTTTTTCTTTCCAGTTCTTTGCCACAGCAAAAAATTCTCTCTGTCAATAATTTTGTATATGTGAATCTTTATCCTCTGTTTTTAATCTCTTTGGTAGTATATGCCTACTAATGATATCGCTGGGTTGAAGGATATATATTCAGTTTACAGATCCTTTGGGTATTGCTATAGATTGCTTTTTGGAAATTTTTGACCAGTTTGCAGCATCATCAGCAGTGTATTAGTGTGTCCTATAACCTCCAAACAGCCATTTTTTTCTCTTTTGTCATTGTTAATCAAATGGAAATTCAGAGTTGTTTATATTTGTATTTCTATTATTAGTGGTGGTTTGTTACATTTTTATAAGGTTGTTAATAGCTTGCATTTCTTCTTTTGGAAATGTCTGGTCATATTCCTTCATCATTTAACTACTGAGAGATGGCTATTGTTCTTATATATTTCTATCCATTCCCTGTATGTCTTAGATAATAAGATAGAAATGAAGAAATTTATTACAACTGTTTCTTTTTAAAAAAACCTATGTGTGGGGGCAGCTAGTTGGTGTAGTGGATAGAGCACCAGCCTTGAAGTCAAGAGGATCTGAGTTCAAATCTGACCTCAGACACTTAGTACTTCCTGGCTGTGTGATCCTGGGCAAGTTGCTTAGTCCCAATTGACTCAGCAAAAAAACAAACAAACAAAAACAAAAAAGCACCCCCCAAAATTTGCTATTTCCCTTCCAATTATACTTGTTGATTTTGTTAAATGAAAGTTTTAACATTCTATGTCTATTTTGTCTTCCATGATCTATCTCTATTCCTTGTAAAATTCAATTTAATCATAGTTTTAAAATACATTTCATTCTACTTTTCTCTAAGTTATTTATGATAGGAACTTTTATATTTAGATAATTTATTAAATTGGAGCTTATTGTGAGAACTGGTTAATTGATCAATATTGAACATTAATACTTTCCTGGTAATGCTAAATGATTGTGAGTTGTGGAACAACACACTCATGACTCAAAGAATAATGAAGAGACCCATGGTAGGTCTCTATAATGACTTGCTAGGTAAGGTGGCACATGCCTGTAATCCCAACTACTGAGGAGGTTAAGGCTATAGTGTCACTTGAGAGCAAGAGTTCTGAGTTGGAGTGGGCTATGTTGAGTGAGTATCCTCACTAAATTTATCATTAATAAAGTGAGTCCTTAGGAGCTGGGGACTACCAATTTGCCTAAAGATAATATCAAAGCTCCTGTGTCAATGTTAATCATAGTACTAACTCACACTATTTCATAAAAATTGCATGTAAGAAATGACAAATATATACGTTATTCAGCAAGTATGATCTGAAAAGGACAAGGGGATTGGTTATGTACTGAGAAATAGGAACATTGTTTATAAACAGGCTCAGTGATGCACTGATATTCATAAAATATTAGATGAAAATATTTAACATTCCTGAATACATCCTATTTGAAGGATTTGAAGGAAGATTTAACCAAGAATAACATAGGATGCAAAGTTGTTGATGACTTACAATCAGAAGGAGTTCTAAAAGTGTGAGTTACTACTATGTGAGTTACTACTACATTCCTATTTTTATTGTTTGAGTTTGCATGTCAAAGCTCAGTCACTGGCCTTTTAAATACAAATATATAATTTCCTCCAACTGATTCAAAAGCTATCAGAGGAAGCCAAGTGCTAGCTCAAAAGATCCCATTTAGGAACTTTAATGAGGCCTTCTGATTATTGTTAAATAGTGATGGATTAATACTAAGTCTACTGAGGAGGGCAAGTTTATTGATAGGCTTTGATGGGGGAGGATATAATGTGTGTGTTGGTGATGTTTTATAATACAGGGATGCTAGAGTACCAAAGTATTACATATGAAGCCAAGACAATGAGTGAAGGACTACCTGAATTGGGACTTTCATTTAAATCATTTCTGGTTGATTTCAATCATATTATGATGCCAAGATGTGATAAAACTGAGTGGGACAAATGAAAGAAAAAGAAGGGAAATGAAGTCCTCTAGGGAAGGGTCTTAACTGGGAAATTTGGGAGCTGAAAGTGTAGGTCAGACACTGTCAAAATTAGTTGCTAAGAAATAGGATTCAGCAGATGTAGAGGCTCAGAACTGAATAGGAATAGAGTAGACTCTATTGTTTTGGAGAATTTCTAGCAAAGCTCTTAAAAACTCAAAGCTTGTGATACAAGCAAAGACCTATCTTTTTAATAATAACCATATACTTATATTGCTATATGGCATCAGGACCTGAGATATAACAGTCTTCAATCAATATAGAATGAATAAGACTTAGGTAACAATGGGAAGACTATATGATGGGTATGATTAGGCCATATCATATGTCAGTGACAATAATAATATCAGCAAGCATTCATATATGGTTTTAAGTTTTATAACATACTTTATAAATGTGGTCTTATTTCTCCTTATAATAACTGTTGGAAGTAAGTACTACTATTATTCTCATTTTATAGATGAGCAAATAAAAACAACCTTGCCAACTATTACACAGATAGTATTATACTCATTGACACAGGATATGACACTCTATCCATAGTGCCACCTAGCTCCTTAGGATTTTAAAGAACAATTCTTAAGAAGAAGAGTAAGATACACAGATAAGGGGTGAACAACTAGACAGTTTGACCTTGATGCAATTTTAATTCTCTGAGCCTCATTTTCTTTATCCACAAAAATGGTGTCTACCTCACAGGGATATTTTAGGCTTCAATTGTGATAGCACATGGAAAGTACTTTGGAAAATGTCAAGCACTATGTAATTGCCAACTATTATTTAACTGATATCATCTTTGCATCTATTCACATTTATTTTAAAGTCTAGCTTATGTCTTCTAAGAGTAAAATATGAGTTGGATATTTATATGTTGGAGATCAAGATAGAATCTTGGGAGTTAGAAGATGACATCTTAACTTCTAATTTTGACAAATGATTCATCTTGGGTACTCTGTAGAATGAAGATAGTAACACTGTCTATCTATTTAGTTCAAAGGAACATCATGAAATTTAATTAGCTAATGGTTATAAAGTGGGTTGAAAAAAGCTCTTGCCAGCACACAGTGTTGTTAGATAATACACAAGGAGTCTTCCACAAAATCTGGATAACTGTCAAGTAATTAAAGGCAAATGCATTGTAGATGCTTATATGAGACTTCCATTAGTGTTCATCAGAGTTTTCCATGCCGATTGAAGAAATAGCGGATTCCATGCTGCTCTGAAATGGTTCTTGAAAAAATACTTGCATTCCCCTTTTGAAATCACGTTTGCCATCTGCTTACAGAATTGTTGAGATGGCTGCCTATGAACTTAGCAATTAAATGTGCTAATACAGTAGCGGGGGAAAATGGTTGTCACACCTGTTTAAAAAAAAACACAACAAACAAAACAAGAATTCAGTCACCACCAAACAGAAAGAAACACCATCTGGTTTTCTGTGAAAACAAGTCCTCTGTTGCTAAAAAGAAACAACAAAAAAACCCAAATGCAACTACTTTTTCAGCAAGATGAAGTTCTTTTCCCTCTCTCTGTGAAAAATGAAGTTTGTATGTGAAAAATTCAACAACTGGTACTTAAATGAATGGGATTCTCCATTTTTTTTTGTGCAGGAGGAAGAAGGAGAGGAATCATTGAAAGAGATGCAGGTTCATTTTTAATATAAATCATGGATATTTTTTGATCATTTATTTGTGATAGACCAAATCTAGGATAAGATGTGGATTTGTATCATGCTAAAAAAAAAACTCAGACGAAGGTAATTCAAACTTAGAAAACATATAAGAAATGAAATCATAAAATACACAATTGTAGAGCTAAAGAAGACCTGAGATTTAATTTCTCTTCAGTGTGTAGACCAAGAAACTACATGAGAGAAGAAAAATGACTTACCTACAATCACATTGCTAGTTAGTGGTAGAATGAGACAGAACACAGCTATCCTAACACAGGAATCTTTTTTTTGCAAAGGATCTATTTTGTGGGTTCTTCAAAAAGCAAATTATTTTTAATTTATTTAAAATCTGATATGATTTTCAAAAAATGATTAAAAAACGTTTAGAGAATTCATCTGTTAAGTAATAAAGTAATATTATATTATTAAATAAAGTAATAAAAATAAGTAACAAAGAAGTAAATAGTAAAGAAGTAAGATGTGAATGGTGTTTTAAAAAAATTAAATCTATAGCTCTATGACAGAGACTCTTAACTCTGTGTGTGTGTGTGTGTGTGTGTGTGTGTGTGTGTGTGTGTGTGTGTGTGTGTGTGTGTTTGTGTGTGTGATGGACACCTCTGGGAGTCTATTGAAGTTTGAAGATAATTTTTCAGAAAGAATTTTAAATATATAAAATAAAACACACAATTACAAAGAAAACTAATTATGTTAAAATATATTTTATGAAATCAAGTACCTGAACCCTAGATGAAGTTGATGACAACTATTGAATGGTAATAAAAATGAATATACATACATTCCAGGTGTATGTGACTTTTTACAAAAATTGACAGTGTACTATGATATTAAAAGTATAAGCAAATGATAAAAACCAGAAATTTTAAACACATTCTTTAGTGGCAACAATTCAGTAAAATTATTAGTAATGAAGTTTTGAAGAAAGAATTTAACCTTAAAATTAAAATGTAAATCCTAATAAAATGTGTTGAATAAAAGGACAAAGTATAGAAAGAATATATAATTTCAATTAAAAAAGATGAACAAGTTTACCAAAACTTTTGTGATATAACCAGAGCAATATTTATTGAAAAATTTATATTTATCCAGACAATTTGATCAACAAGAGTAAAAAATAAGGGGCAGCTAGGTGGCACAGTGGATAGAGTGCCAGCCCTGAATTCAGGAGGACGGGACTTCAAATCTGATCTCAGACACTTAACACTTCCTAGCTGTGTGACCCTGGGCAAGTCACTGGCCAGCCTGGGGAGGGGGGGGAAGAAGAAGTAAAAAATAAGAAGTCTTTGAATCAATCAGGAAACTTAAATTTTTTTTAAAGCAACAAATAAATTCCTCGAACCATATTAAAAATGGAATCTAAAAATCAAATAAGATAATAAATAAAATGAAATAACAGTGAATAGATGGATAAAAGTAGCAATTATTTAAATGAAAATAATAAAATAGGTTGCTTGCTTCTTTCAATTAGAGAGAAAAGGTAACATGTCAGTATAAGAAAAGGGGAGAAAAACACTAAAAGTAAAGAGGAAATAAAGAAATTCATTAGAAATGACTTTGCCCATTTTATACATCAATGAAACTGATGCTTTAAATAAAATATATGAATATTTACTAAAAAACCCTAAATACCCAAACTAAAGGAATAAGAACTAAATATTTAAGTAACCAAATTTCAGTAAAATAATTTGAACAGATTATAAAGGAAAACAAGCAAACTCAGGACCACATGGATTTCTATGTAATAATTTCAAACATTTAAAGAACAATAAATCCTAGCATTACATAAATTGTTTACAAAATTCAGGAAAGAAGAGATTTTTACCAACTTCTGGACAAATATGTTCCTGAAAACTAAATCAGAAAGTAAAAAAAAAGTAAACTATAGACCAATAATTTTCATGAATATTAAAACAAACATAGTGAAGAAAATGTTAACAGAAATGTCAAAATATATTAAGTGATATTATTATCCTGCAGGACTGGGTCACTATATATATATATATATATATATATATATATATATGTATACACACACACACATATATATATATATATATATATCCAGATACATGAATAAATACATGAATGTAATTGACTAAATTTCTTACAAAAACAAAATCAAAAGATTATAGACAAATTTAAAAAAAGTTTTAAACAAAATATAATGACCTTTTATGTTAAAAATTTTAATGAGAATAAGGATAAATGGAAATAATGATCTCTAGTTCTTGGTCACAAATTCCTTCTTCCCTCACAAATCTGAGAGGTAAACTATCCTATGTTTTTCTAATTTGTTTATAGTATCATTCTTTATGTTTAGATAATGAACCCATTTCGACCTTATCTTGGCATACAGTGTTAGGTGTGGGTCTATGCCTACTTTCTGCCATAATAGTTTCCAATTTTTTTTCCAGAAATTTTTGTCAAATAGTGAATTCTTATCCCAAAAGCTGGGACCTTTAGGGTGTCAGATACTAGATTGTTATAGTCATTGGCTATTTTGTTCTATGAAACTAACCAATTCCACTGATCAATTTCTCCATTTCTTAGCCAGTACCAAATGGTTTTGATGACTGCTGCTTTATAATATAGTTTTAGATCTGGTACAGCTAGGCTACCTTCATTTGCTTTTCTCTTCATTCATTCTTTTGAAATTCTTGAACTTTTGTTCTTCCAGATGAATTTTGTTGTTTTTTTCTAGGTCAGTAAAATAGTTTCTTGGGAGTTTGATTGGTATAGCACTAAATAAATAGATTAGTTTAGGGAGTATTGTCATCTTTATTCTATTTGCTCGACCTATCCAAGAACATTTAATATTTTCCCAATTGTTTAGATCTGACCTTATTTGTGTGGAAAGTGTTTTGTAGTTTTGCTCATATAGTTCCTGACTTTCCTTTGATACATAGATTCCCAAATATTTTATACTATCAACAGTTATTTTAAATGGAATTTCTCTTTGCATCTCTTGCTTTTGGATTTTGTTAGTGATGTATAAAAATGCTGAGGATTTATGTGTATCCTGCAACTTTGCTAAAGTTGTGCATAATTTCTAATAGCTTTTTAGTTGATTCTTTGGAGTTCTCAAAGTATACCACATATCATCTGCAAATTATTTGGTTTCCTCATTACCTATTCTAATTCTTTTAATCTTTTTTTCTTTCTTATTACCAAGGCTAGTATATCAATAATATATTGAATAGTAATGGTGGTAGTGGGCAACCTTTTTTAACACCTGATTTTATTGGGAATGGTTCTAGTTTATCTCCATTATATATGATGCTTGCTGATAGTTTTAAATAGATGCTATTGAATATTTTAAGGAAAAGCCCATTTATTCCTATATTTTCTAGTGTTTTAATATGAATGGGTGTTAGATTTAATCAAAATTTTCTCTGCATCTATTGAGATAATCATATGGTTTTTGTTTATTTGATTATTGATATAGTCAATTATGCTAATAATTTTCCTAATATTGAACCAGTCCTACATTCCTGGTATAAATCCTACTTGATTATGGTATATTATCCTGGGGATGATTATTTGTAATCTCTTTGCTAATAATTTGTTTAAGATTTTTGCATCAATATTCATTAGGGAGATTGGTCCACAATTTTCTTTCTCTGTTTTCATTCTACCTAGTTTAGGTATCAGTACCATATCTGTGTCATAAAAGGAATTTGGTTGGAGTCCTTCATTCCCTATTTTTTCAAATAGTCTATATAGTATTGGAGTTAATTGTGCTTTAAATATTTAATAGAATTAATATGTAAATCCATCTGGTCCTGGGGATTTTTTCTTAGGAAGTTGATTAATAGCTTGTTGTATTTTTTTTTTCTAAAATGAGACTATTTAATTTATTTATTTCCTTTTTTGTTTATCTGGGAGATTGCCCATTTATTTTTATTTTTATTTTTGCTCCATTTCATTTAGGTTGTCAAATTTATTGGCATAAAGTTAGGCAAAGTAATTCCTAATTATTGCTCTAATTTCCTCTTCATTAGTGAATAGTTCTCCCTTTTCATTTTTGAACACTTTGATTTTCCTCTTTCCTTTTTCTAATCAAATTAAATAAATGTTTATCTATTTTGCTGGTTTTTCATAAAACCAACTCTTATTTATTAATTCAATAGCTTTTTTACTTTCAATTTTATTGATCTCTCCTTTTATTTTTAGAATGTGCTTGATTAGGGGTTTTTTATTTGTTCTTTTTCTAGCTTTTTTAGTTGCAAGCCCAATTATTGATCTTCTCTTTCTCTATTTTATGCAATTTCCCCTTATTACTGCTTTGGATGCATCCCACAAATTTTGGTATGTTGTCTCATTATTGTCATTCTCTTGGATGAAATTATTGATTGTTTGTATGATTTGCTGCTGTTTCACCCATTTATTTTTTAGGATGAGATTATTTAGTTTCCAATTTATTTTTGTTCTATTTTCTCCTGGTCCTTTATTGAATGCAATTTTTAATGCATTGTGAGGTGAAGAAAATGCATTCACTATTTCTGCCTTTCTGCATCTGATTTTGAGGTCTTTCTGTCCTAATATATGGTCGATTTTTGTATAGGTTCCATGAACTGCTGAGAAGAAAGTATACTCCTTCCTGTCTTCATTCAATTGTCTCCAAAAATCTATCATTTCTGATTTTCCTAGTATCCTATTTACCTCTTTAACTTCTTTCTTATTTATTTTGTGGTTTGATTTATCTAGTTCTGAGAGAGCAAGTTTGAGATCTCTCACTATTATAGTTTTGCTATCTATTTTTTTTCAGGTTGTCAAATGGAGATATGTATATTTGTTTTTTTATTAATTTTATAATTATAACTTTTTTGACAGTACATATGCATAGGTAATTTTTTACAACATTATCCCTTGTATTTCCTTCTGTTCCAAATTTTTCCCCTCCTTCCCTCCACCCCGTCCCCTAGAGGGCAGGCATTCCCATAAATATTAAATATGTTATAGTATATCCTAGGTACAATATATATGTCAGAACCGAATTTTGTTGTTGTTGTTGCAAAGGAAGAATTGGATTCGGAAGGTAAAAATAATCTGGGTAGAAAGAAAAACAAAAAATGCTAACAGTTTACACTCATTTCCCAGTGTTTCTTATCTGTCCATCATTGATCAATTGGAATTGGATTAGCTCTTCTCTATGTTGAAGATATCCACTTCCATCAGAATATATCCTCATCCAGTATCATTGTTGAAGTGTATAATGATCTCCTAGTTCTGCTCATTTCACTCAGCATCAGTTTATGTAAGTCTCTCCAAGCCTCTCTGTATTCATCCTGTTGGTCATTTCTTACAGAACAATAACATTCCATAACATTCATATGCCATAATTTATCCAACCATTTTCCAATTGATGGGTGTCCTTTCATTTTCCAGTTTCTAGCCACTACAAAAAGGGCTGCCACAAACATTTTGGCACATACAGGTCCCTTTCCCTTCTTTAGTATTTCCTTGGGATATAAGCCCAGTAGTAGCACTTGCTGTCTATTTCTTTTGAAACTCTCTTAACTTCTTTAGGAATGTAAATGCTACACCACTTGGTGCATATATATATATTTAATATTGATATTGCTTCATTATTTATGGTACCCTTAGCAAGATATAATTTTCTTCCTTATTTCTTTTAATCAGATCAATTTTTGTTTTTGCTTGATCTGAGATCAGGATGTCTACCCCTGTTTTTTTTTTTTTTTTTTTTTTAACTTCACCTGAAGCATAATATATTCTGCTCTAGCCTTTTACCTTCAGTCTGTATGTATTGTTCTGCTTTAAATGTGTTTCTTGTAAACAACATATTGTAGGATTCTGGCTTTTAATTCAGCTATCCAATTATGTTTTGTGGGAGAGTTCACCCCATTCACATTTAAAGTTTAAACTACTAATCCTGTATTTCCTGCCATCTTATTAACCCCAAATTATACTTTTCTCTTTCCTTTTCCCCTTTCCCTCCTCCCCAGTATCTTACTTATGAGCACTATTTGCCTCAAGCAATGCTCCCCCTTTAGAAATCTTCTCCCTTTCTTATACCTTTCCCCTACTATTTTTCTTTTCCCTTCTATCTAGCTTACTCTTTCCCTTTTCCTCTTTACACTCCCACTTTTCTATAACATGTGTGAGATGTTTCTTGGTGAAACAAAATATATCTAATATTCTTTCTTTGGATCAAATCTGATGAGAATAAGATTCACACAATATTCATCACCCTCTCTTCTTTCCCTCAATTATAGTATGTTTTCTTCGCCTCTTCCTGAGATGTAATTTCCCTCATTTTACCACTTTTTCCTTTTTTTCTATTACAATTCCCTTTCCATCTCTAGTTTCTCTTTTATATTATAACAATAAAATCAGATTATACATGTACTCTCAATGTATACCCATAACAGAAATACAGTTCTCAAGAGTTTTTTTTTTCCTTTTTATCTTTTTATGCTTCTCTTGAGTTCTATATTTGGAGGTTAAATTTTTTGTTTACCTCTGGTCTTTTCATCATAAATAAATGGAATTCATCAGTTTCATTGAATGTCCATCTTCTTCCCTGAAAGAAAATGCTCAGTTTAACAGGGTAATTTATTCTTGGCTGCATTTCAAGTTCCTTCCCCATTCAGAATATCAGATTCCAGGCCCTTTGATCCTTTAAAGTGGAAGTTGCTAGGTCCTGAGTAATCCTTATTGTGGCTCCTTGGTATTTGATTTTTTTCTTTCTAGCTGCTTGTAATATTTTTTCCTTGGTCCAATAGTTGTTAATTTTAGTCACGATATTCCTTGGAGTTTTAATTTTGGAATCTCTTTCAGGAGGTGTTTAGTGAATTCTTTCAATGGTTATTTTACCTTGTGATTCTATGATATTTGGGCAGTTCTCTTTGATGATTTCCTGAAAGATAATGTCTAGGCCCGTTTTCATTATGTATTTCAAGGAGTCCAATAACCCTTACATTTTCTCTCCTAGATCTATTTTCCAGGTCAGTTGTTTTTCCAAATAGGTATTTTACATTTTTTCCCTATTTTTTTTCATTTTTTTTGTTTTGTTTTGCTCGACTGATTCTTGTTGTTTCATTGAGTCATTCATTTCCATTTGTTCAGTTCTGAATTTTAGCGAATTATTTTCTTCATTTTCTTTTTTTAAATTTCTTTTTGTTTTTGTCCAGTTGAATTTTTAAATGAGTTGTTTTGTTCTCTGGAATTTTTTTTCCATTTCACAAATTCTTTTTTTAAGGAGTTATTTTCTTTTTTTCTGTTTCACAATTTTTTTTGGGGGGGAATTGCTTTCTTTTTCTATTTTATCAAATCTATCTTTAAATGAGTTATATACCTTTTCCAAACCATTTTGCAAATTTTTCATTTACTTTCCCCATTTTTCTTCTAGTTCTCTTTTAAGATCATTTTAAATTTCTTCTAGGAGACCCTTGTGTGATGGAGACCAAGTTATATAGCCTTTTGGAGTTTCATCTAGAAACAGTCTACCTTTAGTCTCCTCAAGGTTTGAAATCTGTTCTCTTTCACCACAGAAGCTGTCTATTGTCAGAGTCCTCCTGACTTTTTTACTCATTAAAAAAAAAAAAAAAAAAAAAAAAAAAAAAAAAAGTTAAGGTCTGCCTTTAGGGTGGGGGAGGTTTTCCAAACAGCCACAGCTGTGCTGAGTCAGTGCTGATTCATTCTCAGTGCTAGGTGGGCATGGCCAGGTCCCATCAGATTTGGTGTTTGGGGTTTCACTATTGATCTTTTGTGTTTGTATTGGATGTTTTATAACTTCTCTGCTGATCTATTGACTTGCCACCAGGACAGAGTGGCCAACACTGGTATAGATTCCTCCCCACAGATTCTCTGCCACATGGAGTCTGCACTGCCTCGGGACTCTGTGCTGTCTGTGTTGGCATTTGTGCTCAGCTATTTGTGTTAGGCTGCGTCTCTCCTATTTCTGATTGAAACAGACCTTTTCTGGTGATCTTCAAAATTATCTTCTGATGATAATTTGTTGCACTCCTAATATTTGTGGGTTCTGCTGATTCAGAGCTAATTCAGAGACTGGATTTCATAATTAGTGTAAAGGTTGTAGAAAAGGTCAGAAAGAAACATGTGTAATCTCCCTCTTCTTGGTTTTGCCTCTAGTAGTCAGAATAAAAAATTTTTATAGCACTATGCATTCAGAGAAAAAAATTAAGAATCTTCAGGTAAATAATGAAAAAATGGGAAGGAATGAGACCTAACAGTAACAAATTTGAAAGTATTAATTACCAATTTTTTTGGTAGTGGCTAAAACATAAGAAAAATGATCAATGAACTAGATTAGCTTTAAAAGATGCAGAAGCAATTGAATATGATAGCATTGGGTTCATTAAGTTCAAAGACTTTAATTACAGAAGAAAGAACTCACTATTCTACTAAAATTCTTTTTTTTTTTTTCTTTTTCTTTCTTTCTTTCTTTTTTTTTTTTTTTTTTTTGTATTGATAAATAAAAGGTTTATTGTAGAAATTTGGAAGTAAAGCTAAGTTAGAAAGACGCCAGGGCCAGAGGTGGCCACTGGGAGGGCAGGAACCCTTACATGGTCAGAAGGATACCATGTGTTGGTGGGGAAGGCTTCTGCAAAGAGAGACCTCCACTTGGCTCTTTTATACCTAAAAGTTGATAGGCAGTACCCCCAAGTTCTTGGCGGGCTTTTCAGTTAGCTCAGATCAGGTGAGGGCTGGGGGAAGCTGAGCAGATAGTGGGGCTGGACCCAGATATTCAAAGGGTGCCTTTGACCAGGATTTGTGAATCAAGGTCAGTTATGGGTTGGGCAATCTTAAAGGGACTTCAACCCCCATCAGTTCCCCCCTTAAACAGTTGAGACTTAAATTCATTTAAGAAAAAAAGAAAATTTGGAGCAGTGTCCTTCATTTAAGGCAAGGTTGAAAATTTTCTCCAAAGATCTTCAGAGTAGCAGGGTCCCCTCAACTTGTTCCCCCCTCAAACTGTCACTTCCAGATGCATGTGGGAAAAAGGGTGTTGATCTCCTCTTAACTGCTTCGAGCTGACAAGGGTCGTAAAGATTTGGGGTTTCATGCCAGGAGGTGAGGCATGAGGTGTGGCAATGGCAACAGGGCATCGAGGGGGTGTCCCTGTCAGTTGTCCCCAGTCAGTGTTCTCCAGGCTGAAAGGCCAGCTGAGAATCCAAAGTATGAAGCATAGAGAAAACAGATCTCAGGAACAGATTAAAAGTTGGGTGTCATCCAGGGTGGAGATGGTGAGATTCAGGAGAATGAGGCCTTTAGCTAATAGCCCATCTAACTATCAAAGAGAAATAGGAGAAAATGCTGAGAAAAGATTATTTGTAGCCTAGCTCTTTCACCCTTAATTTCCAGGAAAGCTAATTTCTTCTGAGATTGAGATTAAAGGGTGTGGACTTAGAAGTCAGGGGAGGCAAGAGGCCGGAGATTTAATGAACTACTGCTCTTTTGTAAGGCAGGGTCTAGGGATGGGTATATCCCCAAGTTGTCAGAGCTGCAGATCAAGATAAGAATGCAGTTTAAGATCTTGAAATGTTGGAAAAACTGTGCTGTTTTTATTGAAGAGAATTGGTTATTCAATAAGCAAAGATCCTGAATCTTTTCATTCCTAGTTTCCCAACTTTAATGGGGGAGGCGTGAAAAGTATTAGCATAGCTTACCCAGCGTACCAGCCCCTGAGGTGTTCAGGCTATCCTGAGATAAAAGGGAAACAGAGCCAGACCTCAAATTCTTACCAGGGAGCAGGATGCTGGGGGGGCAGGTCAACCCTTGTGGTATTCTGTGGTGAGAAGGCGGTTCTTCCTGTTTGAATTCAGGGCAGAGACTGGGGTCTTCTAAGGTTTAAGTCTAGAAGAGATTTGAATTAAAAGGTTTACTTCTTTATGAGTATCTGGAGGCAGGAGTTGCCCTGAAAAGAGAACTGAGAGTCTCAGGTTAACGAGATAAAGGGGAACCAACAGGTGTTAGAAATCAATTTTGGTCTTACAGATCTCTATTAGTTGTCCAGTAGCAGACAGATGACCAGGCTAAATACTTATCTGCCTAAGCATTTAGGATACAATGGCTACATATAATCAGGCTGGAAACAGCAAGGTATGACATGATTGAATTGCATTAACAATTTCTATTGACTATTGCTCTGATCTTAAAATCAGTTACATGAGGAAAAAATGCAAGAACATAAATTCTAAACAGATATTTATCATAATCTTATATTGATAACAATAAGGAATTTGTCCCAATGAGTTCATATCCAAGTACATGTTTCATAAGTGAACATTATTCATACAAATTAGTTTGCTTTAAAATACCCAATGCAAATACAATCATATACAGAATGTCTAATTCCACATAAGAGAATTCAAGAAGTTAGCAGTTAAACTTTTAGAGCTCCAGACAGCGTCAATCAAGTCCCGGGAAATTGAGCTGTCCCACCTCGATGATAGAGGATGGGGGGTTTGTGTTACCTCATGAACAGTAAATCAGGAAGACTGAAATAGAGGCAAGAGCAATATTGGAGTAGGTCTCTAGAGAGATGACATAATCAGTGGAGACAGCATCTTGATAAAAGATTCCCATAGCTTAGGATGGGAGAGGCATTCTGCTATTCTGAAACATAAGATCTTATCAAGTATTCTGATAAAGAGGCAGGGGGAGGTTTTACAGAACTAAGAGGCAAGGAAACTGAGGCAGGACTTAGGATAATTAGGGAAACTGAATCAGGACAATAATAAACCAGACTAAAACTAGAAAATGCAAGGACTTGTGGCAAGGACCAGTTTCTCCCCAATAACCCCAGAATTATTAGCATAGAACAGCACTCCTTATTCAGAGAGACACACAAGCCTCCCTGTTCGAATCTCTGTAGTTGGGGGCATCTCAGCCAGAGATGGACAGTCTTTAGGTCTGTGGTCATTTGTGCATTAAACACAGCCTCTGCTGTGTAGCAGTGCTCAAAGCAGTCCTGCTGCCCTAAGAGAGCACCCGAAGTCTGTCAGGGGCTCTAAGAGAGGGAAAAATGGGACCTGGAGCAGCTCCATCTGTCCTCTCTCGATAGAGCAAATTATACAATAGACCAAGACAGGACACCCCAAACCATTAGAGTCCTGATATCGAAATGCTGAAATAATAATTATGGAACTGGGGTAACAGGAGGGGAGAAACAGATCAGAGAGACTGCTAGTCCTTGGACAGGTGTCTGAATTTTGATTGTTTCTAAAGAATAATCCCAAAGACTGAATAAGGAATAAACAAAGTTAAAACATAACCCAGCAAATTATAGTCTAGTAAATTATAAGCAAAGAGTAAAATAGTTTCCAATTCAACCTGAACTTAATGAAATAAGACGTCAGTTTTCCCAACTTCCTGACCAGCTGAAATCTCAGTTTTCTTCCTCCCCTGTTTGCAGAAATTATCAGATTATACATAACAGAGTAGTAAATTTCCTGAAACAGCAATAGTTACAGTTTTATGCAGCAATAGTTAAACAGGTTTATACAGCAATAGTTAAAGTTTTTCTCATACAGAACAATAGTCAAACAGTTTTAGCAAGTACCCCAGTTTTAACGAGTCTTAATTTGAAAGCGGGCCCATCTCAAAACCTTCTCTGGGGAAGGTGGGTATGGAGAAATCCCATGTGGCCCCTCCCTACTCTGTTAGAAGAGGCAGGGGGAGGGGAAGGCAGCTAGCATTTACCTGAGGCTACAGGTACTTAATGCAGAGAATAATGGCTGAGTTGAAGACAAAAGACCCTACCCTCACCCATCCCTTTAGTGAGTAGGGTGTGTGTGGGGGGGTTTGGAGCATTTAGAAAAGTCAGACCCTTATTGGAGATACTCGACTCCTGAAAAGAAAGTTGGGGGTTGGGTGAGTAGAGAGAGATTGGAACTCTACATAGAATTCAGGTGTTAATTTAGCCATTCTCTAAAAGGCAGCTTGATGGAGAGTCTATTCTTATTCTATATCCCTTGGCTTCCTGGACTGAAATGCCAGAAGTTGAGGCAAGAAAGAGATCAGCTTAAGAAAACTGAGGCAGTAAAAAAAGAGAACTGTTGCACACCAGAACAGAGAAAGATTCTATAGAGGCGCCAAATTAGAAGTAGTTAAGGAGTTTGTTTGTTTGTTTTTTAATAGTTTCAATCTATTTTTAATTCACCCTTGCCTGCCTGCAGTCAGGATGGGGGAAAAAAGGAGAAATCAAAAGAAACTATTTTCACTCTCTTAACAATTAATTTGCCTGGATTCGGAATTTTGCTCCCCAGCCAAAATTAACAAAGATCTCCTTTCTGTAGTTCTAGACTGGCCGGGACCAGAACTAGAAAGGGTATCTTTTAATTATTAGCAGGGGCATAGGATGTTAATCAAGAAAAATAGGAGAGTGCGCTAGGAGCTCCTAAGACAGAGACAGTCTTGAGCAGTTTAAATTCTCTGTCCAAAAGCAGGTAAGTATGCCCTGAGGCTTAGAAAAATGGGCTGTTTTAAAATCCTATATCCAGCCTAGAGAGTATGTTCTAATGTAGGATGACTAAATCAGGGAAACCAAGTCCCATTTTAAAAGGTATGGGACAAGCTAGTTCTCTGAGAGGGCTGGAAGCCTTTAAGAGCCAGGTAAAAGCTATGGGAGGGGCATTCCTAGAGATCATGAAAAGAGTCCCCAAGTCTCCCCACTGTACCCCAAGAAGGGGACAGGATGGGAGCATTTAAATGGCATGTTGTCAAGCCACATGGGAGAGGTTGGAAAAGAGAGAGGATAGGGGAAGGGAGAGATGTTATCTTACCCAGTGCTTCTCTGGTGGCGAAGGTGAAGGCTCACACAGTTGGGTAGAGACACATCTCCAAGTTCACCCGATCCATTGACCCTCTCCTCATGGCTACATCCTGACCACTAGTTCGAGTGGGCTCAAACACAGATTTCTCCCCCAGAAGAGATCAAGGAGACTGCTGGCCTGGGACTCAAGAGGGTTGGCCATGTGGTAGGGGGGGGGAATGAAGAAGAGACACTCTCCTAAATGTCTTCTGAGACACTTTGGCCTGAGGTTAAGCTTTTCTGGTGAGATAAAGGGATTAGAAATGCCTTGGAAAAGCAGCCTCTAGAGACAGAGTGAGACAAAAGGAAGACTTTTGCTTGCAGCCCAAACCTGGTCTGGGTGCCCTATGTTTTAAAGATAGAGTGAGACGAGGGTAGGAACACAGCTATTCTTCCTGGAAGCTGCTCAAACTGCTAAGGACGAAGATTGGTTCTGAGTGACCTGAAAAGGTTCAAGTTAGTTTTCGGGGTAACAATTTTTGGGGTCCCTGTAGGACCACCAAATAATGAGGGAAAGGAAAGGGGGAACCCAGTTTCTTGGCACATAGACAATCCGATTAGGTGCAGTGTCCCCTGTAAATGAATTTACAGGCCTGAAAACTAGATTGATAAATAAAAGTTTTATTGTAGGAATTTGTAAGTAAAGTTCAATTAGAAAGACGCCAGGGCCAGAGGTGGCCGCTGGCAGCAGGAACCCTTACATGGTTGGAAGGATACCATGTGTTGGTGTGGAGGGCTCCTGCCTCTACCAAAAACTTCTAGGCAAGTTAGAAAACAGTCTAACAGAAATTAATTTTAGATTAACAATCATACCAAATGCTAAATTATGGTTGAAATGATTACAATATTTAGAGATAAAAAACAGTTATGTAAACTAGAAGAATGGGAAAGGAGCTATTTCATAAGTCAATGAATCAATCAGAATATGTTAAAATTTTAAAAGCAACAAATAAACTCCAATCAGACATAAAAATAGAACTTCTAAAATTCTTAAGGTAAAGTGATGATTTCAGGAAATAAAATTGTATAATTTGGATGACACAAAATTTAAAAAGTTTCTGCACAAATAAAATCAACATAGGAGTAGAAACAAACAAGTTAACTTTATCTCTGATAAAAATTCAATTTCCACAATATATAGGAAATTGATGCAAACATACAAGAACAAGAATCCTTCTCCAATAGATAAAATAGAGAATATGAAAGGCAGTTCTCAAAAGAATAAAAACAAACTATCAACAATCATTTTAAAGTGTTTCAAATCACTAATAATGAAAGAAAAACAAAATTTAAAAATAACCTCATCTTTGTTACTATATGAATTGATAAGAAAGGAAAATTACAATTCTTAGAAGTCATGTGAGATTATAAGTATGCTAATTTCCTGTCTGAATGGAAAAATGGTCCAGTCATTCTAGAAAGCCATTAGGTACTATACTATAAATTAGTTGTTTATACATACACTTTAATCCAGTGATACCACTACTAGGTTAATAACACACAGAAATAAAAGAAAAGGGGAAAGGACCCACATGTCTTAAAAAAAATCAGTGCAATAGTTTTTACATAGCAAAGAAATGGAAAACAAGGTGAGTGTCCATCAGCTAGGGAATTGCTAAAAATTATGCACTATGAATGCAATATAATATTTTGTTTTAAGAAATGATAAAAGACAGTTTCTAAGAAACTTGGGACAACTTATGTGCATTGATGTCTAATGAAATGAACAGACTAGAACAGTTTCTAAAATGATCATTTAATATTTAAGAACTGGAACCAATTCTAACTTTAGGAATACTGACAGCGAATCATGTATTTTTACTTTTGAATAAAACAGTGATGAACTAGAGGGACAAGATTATATATATATATATATATATATATATATATATATATATATATATATATATATATATATATATATATATATGTGTGTGTGTGTGTGTGTGTGTGTGTGTGTGTGTGTGTGTATATATACATATATATATTTTCAGACACAGACAATGTATAAATTTGTTTTGTGTGACTATAGTTATTTGATATATGGGAGGCTCTTTAATATGCTTTGAAGGAAGGAATAGTTGAGGGAATTGGGGATTGGGATGCTGACAATAAAGGTAGAAAAGAAAGCAAAGAAAGTCAATGAATCATTAAAATGAACAGAAAAAAAGCAGAAAGTAGTTCAATGGGGGATACAAACAAATAGGGGAGTATTGAAATTGTCATGATAAATGTAGAATATACATATAACACCTCCCCTCTATATAGACACTCCATCTCAAAGACAAGCAACATATAACAGAAGTTCATAGTTGTACATATAATCAATTTTTTGTTTTATTGAATATGTTGAAAATTGTGTGTCTATGTTTATGCTTCCTTTGACATAGAAATTCATTCCTATGGGTCAGAAATGATTATAATAATGATAGCTCTTTGATTTCATTAAATATTTCTAAATTACTTGTGAAATTTTTTAGTGATCAATTTTTTTTAAAATTGAGTTCCAATTTTCCACTCCCACGTGAACTTTTCCCCTACTTGGAGATTATAAACAATTTGAGATCAATTACACATATGAAGTCATGCAGAATATATTTCCACATTATTGCAAATTGCAATTGCAAATAAACACAGATAAAAATAAAGCAAGAAAAATAAAGCTTTAAAAGTATGCTTCAATCTTCACTAGAGTTCATTTGCTCTCTCTCTGGAGGTGGATAATGTTTTTGATCATGGATCCTATGGAATTGCCTTGATCAGAACCATTCACAATTGATCATTCTTACATGCTGTTACAATGTACAATCTTCACTTGCTTCTGCTCACATCACTTTGTATGAATTCAAATGTCTTCCCAGAATTTTTGAAACAATCCTGCTCACTATTTCTTATAGCTTGACAAGAGTATTCTATCAAAACCATAAACCATAATTTGTTCAGTCATTCCTCAAATGATTGGCATCCTTTCTATTTTTCAATTCTTTACCACAACAAAAAAATATGTACAAATAGTTCCTTTCCCCTTTTCTTTGATCTTTAGGATATAGACATAGTAGCTCTGTATTGCTGGATCAAAGGGTATAGAGTTTTATAGTCCTTTCAGTATAATTCAAAATTATTTTTGGGATGTTTTGTATTAGCTCATAACTTCACGAACAGTGTAGAAGTGTCCCAATTTTTCCATATCTCCTCAGTATTTGTTATTTTCTTTTTCTGTTATGTTAGCTAAGCGACAGGCATGAGTCTCAAAATTGTTTTAATTTACATATTTTTAATCAGTAGTGATTTAGGACATTTTTTTCACCAAATCTATTGATAGCTTTGATTTCTTCTTCTGAAACACTTCATACTCTTTGACCAAATAATAGCTTTAGGTTTGCAAAGCATTTCACATATTTAGCCATTAGGTGGCAGTGGTCAGCATGTTCTCCTGAGTTGAGTCAGTAAATGAGTAGATTTTCATTGATTCCCAATCAGTGGGTTCCTACTAATTAAATGGGTCTTCATACCTAAATACCTCTTCCTTTCTGACATTTTCCAAGTTAACTCAAGATTAGGGCAAAAGAAAGAAATGTCTGGTGCCTTGCTTTATTCACACTCATATTCACCCTAGTAGGGTTCTGATAGGTTCATGGATTCTAGGAGTATCAGATATCAGAGATTATCTTTCTTTCTCTCTCTTGTAAATAGTTTTATTTTATAATGCATAGTTCATTAATTTTTCTTTGGTAGTGTTAACTTGGGTTGTAAAGGCATTAGTTTAACCTCTTCTTTCCTTCCTTCACCCAGAATTTAAATAGCAAAATGCCTGGGACACAGTAGTTGCTTAATAAATGTTAGTTGAGAAGTGAAGCCAGAAAGCTGTTTGAAGTTTCCCAGTTTTCCTAAAAAAACACATAAAATCAGGACTCTGAACAAAGGTTGATGGAATGGAACTACTCTCCAGCTCAAGAAGTATTGTAAAGTTCTTAAGAAAGGTCAATCTCACTGAAGTGAAAGGGGTACTCAGGCCAGCTCAGATGGTGTCCATTAAAGCCAGTGGGAGGTCTTCATCACAGGAGATCAGCAATTGAAACTCTTGGTCCTGGCCCAGTGACAAAGCAGAGCAGGGGGCTCCAGTTCAAGAACAAAAGACAAATTGCCAATGTAGGAAATTAATCTGTTCCTGGAGAGAGTAAGTAGGGCTACCCCTTGCTATGATCAAGACACAAAACACAAGGGGCTCCTGTGCTCAAAGCCAAGGCTCAGAGCTGCACAATAAGCTTGGAACAGTGTCTCCTGTACTTCAGTAGCAGAACTTGACCATAAATATCACAAAATAGAAAAAGGAGATAAAGCAGATAAAGCAAAAGTAAAAAAAAAAATAGACCTAATTAAAAGAGATAAAGAAAGAAACTACATTTTGTTAAAGGGTACTATAGAGAATGAAATGGTACAGCATCCAAAAGAAGTTAAGCCAGTAATAGAGAAGAAATAGAGAACAAAACTATACTAGTGGACCTCAACCTTTTCCACTCTGCCTTTAGTAGTTTTGATCTACCTTGTCTTCTATCACCCTTTCCCTCTTTTCTTCCCTTTTCTTCCTAGTGCTTCTGCCCTCCCTTCAATTCAGTCCCTTTTCTTTCTTCTTTCTCCTCCTACTTCTTTGTAGGGTTACATAAATTACTATACCCAATTGAATGATTATGTTATTCACCCTTTGAGTCAAAACTGATGAGGTCAAGCTTCAGATAATGTTCATGCCCCTCTCTTCATTCCCTCAATTTCAATAGATCTTTTGCTCTCAATCAATCATATGATCTAATTTGTTCCATTATACCTTCTCTTTTCTCTTCTCCCAGTAAAACAGTTTTTCCACCCCTTAATGTCTTTTTTTTTTAATATCAGAATTCATTCACAACCACACCCTTTGTCCATGTGATGCCCTCTGTCTGCTCCAGTACCAGATTCAGTTCTCAAGAGTTATGGATATCATTTTCCCATCTAGAAATGTATATTTTCTCCTCATTACCTTTTTATCTTCTCTTGAGTCCTGTGTTTGAAGATAAAATTTCTTTTTTGTTCTGATTTTTTCAATAGGAATGATTGAAAGTCTCTTACTTCATTGAAGATCTATCGCCTTCCCTGAAAGATGATGCTAAATCTCACTGGGTAGTTAATTCTTGATTGTAACTCTAGGTATTTTTCCTTCCAGAATATGATATTATGGGCCCTCCAATCCTTTATTGTATTCTGATTATTGCTACTTGATATTTGAATTGTTTTTGTCTGCCAGCTTGCAGGAATTTTTCTTTGAGATTGTAGTTCTGGAGTTTTGCACCAAGATTTCTCGGGGTTTTCCTTGTGGGATCTCTTTCCAAAGGTGATCAGTGTACTCTTTCATTGAGTATTCCCCATTCTGTTTCCAGAATACTGTGGCAATTTTCCTTGATGATCTCTTGAAGAATGCTATCCAGTCTCTTTTTTTTGGTCATGAACTTCAAGTAGACCAACATTTTTTACATTGTTTCTTCTGGCTCTAGTTTCCATGTTGGCTGCTTTTCTAATGAGTTATTTTTTTCTTCCATTTTTTCATTCTTTTTACTTTGTTTGACTGATTTTTGATGTTTCATAGTGTCACTAGATTCCATTTGCTCTGTTCTAGGTTTTAATGTATGATTTTCTTCAGGTAGCTTTTGTATCTCTTTCCATTTGCTTAATTCTAGTTTTGAAGGTGTTGCTTTTTTCAGTGGATTTTTTTTTAAATTTGTATTTGGCTAATTGTATTTTTTTTTAAAGGAATTGTCTTCCTTTTCCAAGCTGTTGACTCTTTCTTATATATCTCTCATTTTTTTCTCACTTTTTTTCTTCTACCTCTCTTACTTGACTTTTAAAGTCTTTTATGGAGCATTTCCAAGAAGTCTCTTTGGGTCTGAGAACAATTCATATCATTCTTTGAGATTTCCTCAGTGGTCCAATGATCCAAGGCAATCTTGATAAACTTTGTATGGAAAATGCCATCTGAATCCAGAGAGTGAACTGTGGAGACAGAATGTAAATCAACACATTCTATTTTCACTTTTGATTTTTTTTTCTTTTGTGGTTTTTCCCTTTTGTTCTGATTTTTATCTCCCAACATTATTCATAAGGAAATGTGATAAAAATGAATGTATATGCATAACTAGAAAAAATTAGAAATACAAATAAATTTAAAAAAATATTGGTTGTCTTCATTAACTCCCAGGATTTTGTCCTCTCCCTTTTGAGTCTTATAATTAGTGTTTTTCCCCCAAAATATTTTATTTTTCCAAATACATATGTTGATATTTTCCAGGTTTCATTTTTGTAAAACTTTCTGTTCTAAAATGTCCTCCTTCCATTTCTAACTTCCCCCTCTCTGAGATTATAAACAATCTTATATAGGTTAAATATGTGCAGTCCTTTTAAACACATTTCCATATTCGTCATATTGTACCAAAAATCAGATAAAAAAAAAACGTGAGAAAGAAAACAAACAAATAAAAAGATTAAAAACTATGTTTTGATTTACATTCTGTCTTCATAGTTCTCTCTCTGGATTAACATTTTCCATTCTAACTCTATTGGAATTGTCTTGAGTCATCACATTATTGAGAAGAGCCATGTCCATCATAGTTGTTTATCACACAAGATTACTGTGTACAATGTCCTCCTGGGTCTGGTTACTTCACTTAGTACCAGTTCATGTAAATCTTTACAGGCTTTTCTGAAATTATCAGCCTTTTTATCATTTCTTTAAAAAATAATACTTTATGTACCATAATTTATTCACTCATTTCCCAAATGATGGGCATCTACTCAATTTCTAGTTACTTACCACTAGACAAAGCTACTACAAACATATTTGCACATAGAATTTTTTTTTCATTTTTTTATTTTCTCATTGGGATACAGACTTAATAGTGAGACTGTTGGATCAGAGAATGTGCACAGTTTTGTAGCTCTTTAGGCATAGTTTTAAATTGTTCTTTGGAAGGGTTGGATCACAATTCCACCAATGATGTATTAATGTTTCAGCCCACATTCCCACCAAAATTTATTATCATTTTTTTCTGTCATTTTAACCAATCTGAGAAGTATAAGATAGTATCTGAGAGGTTTTTTTTAATTTGCAGTTCTCTCATCAATAGGGATTAGGATGGCAGAAACTAGGCATGGACCCACATTTAACACCACATACTAAGATAAGATCAAAATGGGTCCAAGATTTAGGCAAAAAGAACGAGATCATAAATAAATTAGAGGAACATAGGATAGTTTACCTCACAGACTTGTGGAGGAGGAAGGAATTTGTTTCCAAAGGAGAACTAGAGCTCATTATTGATCACAAAATAGAAAATTTTGATTACATCAAATTAAAAAGCTTTTGTACTAACAAAACTAATGCAAACAAGATTAGAAGGGAAGTAACAAATTGGGAAAACATTTTTACAGTTAAAGGTTCTGATAAAGGCCTCATCTCCAAAATATACAGAGAATTGACTTTATAAGAAATTAAGCCATTCTCCATTTGATAAATGGTCAAAGGATATGAACAGACAATTTTCAGATGATGGAATTGAAACTATTTCCACTCATATGAAAGAGTATTCCAAATCACTATTGATCAGAGAAATGCAAATTAAGACAACTCTGAGATACCACTACACACCTTTCAGATTGGCTAAAATGACAGAAAAAAATAATGATGAATGTTGGAGGGGCTGTGGGAAAACTGGGACACTGATACATTGTTGGTGGAGTTGTGAAAGAATCCAACCATTCTGGAGAGCAATCTGGAATTATGCCCAAAAAGTTATCAAAATGTGCATACCCTTTGACCCAGCAGTGCTACTACTGGGCTTATATCCCAAGGAAATACTAAAGAAGGGAAAGGGACCTGTATGTGCCAGAATGTTTGTGGTAGCCCTTTTTGTAGTGTCTAGAAACTGGAAAATGAATGGATGTCCATCAATTAGAGAATGGTTGGGTAAATTATGGTATATGAATGTTATGGAATATTATTGTTCTGTAAGAAATGACCAACAGGAGGAATACAGAGAGGCTTGGAGAGACTTACATCAACTGATGCTGAGTGAAATGAGCAGAACCAGGAAATGATTATACACTTCAACAATGATACTGTATGAGGATGTATTCTGATGGAAATGGATATCTTCAACATAGAGAAGAGCTAATCCAAGTCCAATTGATCAATGATGGACAGAATCAGCTACACCCAGAAAAGGAACACTGGGAAATGAGTGTAAATTGTGAGCATTTTTTTTTCTTGTTTTTCTTCCCAGATTATTTTTACCTTCTGAATACAATTCTTCCTTTGCAACAATAACAACAAAATTCGGTTCTGCACATATATATTTTACCTAGGATATACTATAAAATATTTAATATGTATGGGAATGTCTGCCATCTAGGGGAGGGGGTGGAGGGAAGCAGGGGAAAAATTCAGAACAGAAGGGAATACAAGGGATAATGTTGTAAAAAAATTACCTATGCATATGTACTGTCAAAATATTATAATTATAAAATTAATTAGAAAATGAAAAAAAATAAAATAGTGATTAGGGCAATTTTTCATATGACTAGAAATGACTTTCCATTTGAAAATTGATACTCTTTATCAATTGTGGAAGAACTTGTATTCTTATAAATTTGAGTGCATTCTCAATATATTTTAGAAATGAGACCTTTACCAGAAACACTGGATATAAAAATGTTTTCTCAGTTTTCTGCTTCCCTTCTAATCTTAGCTGCATTGACTTTGTGCAAGCATTTTTAAATTAATGTAATCAAATTTATTCATTCCATATTTCATGATATTCTCTAGTTCTTCTTTTGCCTTTATACCTGTCTTCTACACAGATCTGACAGGTAGACTACCACTAGCTTTATCAATTTGCTTATAGTATCACCCTTTATGTGTAAATCATGTTTCCATTTTGACTTTATCTTTGTATAAGGTGTGAACTGTTGGTCAGTGTCTAGTTTCTGCCATACTGTTTTCAAATTTTCCCAGCAATTTTTGAGAAGTAGTTAATTCTTATCCCAGAAGCTGGTGTCTTTGGGTTTATCAAACACTAGATTACTCCAGTCATTGACTATTATTTCTTGTGTTCTTAACCTAGTTCATTTATCTGCAACTCCATTTCAATTTATAATATAGTTTTAGGTCTGGTCCAGTTAGACCACCTTCCTTAGTACTGAATTCTTTTGATATGCTTAACCTTTTGTTCTTTCAGTTGAATTTTGGTATTTTTTTCTAGCACTATAAAGCAATTTTTGGCAGTTTGGTTGGTATGGTACTGAATAAGTAGATTAATTTACATAGAATTGTCATTTTATCTTCAATTAGCATTACAGAGTTAGCACATATTTGTGTGGCCATATATATTTTGATACATAAAAATAAAGGTAGTGACACAATATTTAAGCACAAATAAAAGAAATTGAAGTTAGAAGAGTCAGGCTACAGCTTCAAAGCAGGAAGGAGAATCAAGTAGCATAGATGAGTTTTCTCCGTTGGGGGACATAAAAAACATGGGAATAACCTACACTATGCTGAAATCCAGTCCTACGGATTTTTTTATCAGTGCTTTGAAATCAGCAAATGCTACAAACCAGGGCTTGATTGTTTTGTTCATTGTCTAGGTTTTAAAAAATGATGAGAAAATTGTAATAATATGGATTAAATATAAAAGTGTGACATGGGCATATCCAGCTCCTGGAACACCAGTTGTTAAAAATGTTACAAGTACACACCTGAAAATAACCTAGTCAATTGGAAGACAGACTCACTATAGTGAGTGGCCAGCCCTTGAAGTCTATTATTAGGGAGCTATAGTACCTCAGACCATTAATTTCAATATAAAAGATGGTAGAGTTGTATATATGCGCATGCATATGCATTTGCATATGTATATATATACACGCACACTGGGATACTTCTGGGACCTTAAGTCTCCTCCATTCTCCACATGTCTGAAGTTCTTTTCTTTCACCATGCTCTTTTGATATTATCACATTCCCCTTCTTGTATTCACCAGTTATCTTCTAGGTTAGGATAAAACAACAGAAACAAACAAAAATAGGGTTGAACAATTTTTGGGCAATTTGTTTGAAAAGTCCCTGGAGCTTAAAGAGCTAAGGAGACAAGGCTTGTCTGATTGTAGGCAGCTCTGAATTGCAAGAGCATTTTGGGGGAGTTCTGAAACAGATCAGTTACACGTACATTATCTTCTATGATCCTGACAAAAGCTTTGAGAAGCAGGTGATTCTATTATCTTTACTTTACAGATGAGGAACCTGTACTCTGAGAATAAGAATACAAATCTAATGTATCATAGCTAGAAAGAGTCTTCTTGGACTTTCCAGCATCATCTCTTTTTTTTCTTATATGACATTTTTCCCTGCTCCTGTTACTTCCCACTTCAGAGCTGAATGTCATCCTTATTCTTTGTGTATTGATATATGCACATAGATGAAGGTTTCCTTTTCTTCAGCACTAGGCCAGCGCCTAAGAGCTATAAAACAAATGAAGTCTTCAGAATCATAAATCTTGTGTCTGATTTAATGTCTTTGTGCATCTCAACACATTCTAAAATAGGGCTTTTGTAAGAAAAAATGTACATGGAGTAAAAATATCCATTGCTTTTAATGCAATAGATAGGCTATGCCTGATTCTCCAGATATAAAGTAGTTTATTATTGTGCAGAGTATTTGTGCTTCCCACTCCTTACGAGACCAACCCCTCACTTAATAGTGAAGAAAAATGGCAAATAAATGATAAAAATGAAAGCTGCAAGAGATGTGAATTCCACAGGGAGTGACTGGCAACAGCTAATATGCCAAAAGAAAAGCAGGATCAGATCTACATTTTACTTGTTCTTACCCCACAATGTAACTTTTCTTGAAATGACACTTTCACTGAATGGTTGCTGTTCAATCCTATACTCTGACTTGAAAAGTTGGTGCTACCCTGTAGTTATTTTACAGTGGACTCTTTGTGACAAACACCTACAATCCAACTGAAATAAATACCTTTTTCAAAAAACCCCAAGCTACTAGAGGAATTATAATGAAAAATTATTTCTCAAGCTCTCCCATCCAGCTTTATTTAATAACAATTCACTTCAACAAATTTTGAGTTTTATTTATTGTGCAAAGATCAGTTTGGCTGGATGTGGAGAGAAATTGAAAGAGAAATAAAAGATGATCCCTTCACTCATAGAGTTTCTAGGAAGCTAATAGGGAATATATAGAAAGAGAAGCAATACAAAAATGTAGTTCCAGTGGCCTTAAGAGTGTTACATAAGCCAAATGCTAGAAAAGTTCAAGGCTTGGGAAGCATCTTTTGTATTGGGGGAGATTAAAGAAGGACACAAAGAGAAGATGACATTTGCATGGTGAGCAGGGCACAAATGAAGTAGCACTAGGTCAGAATCTTTAACAAAGGGTGTCTTAAGTGTAATTTCCAACAAATGGAAGGTAATTCATTCTCAGAGTCATACATTGCTTAGGTCTTTCTTATTTCCCTAGATCTTTGTGAATGTTTTGTGTTTTAGAAAGTATGAGTGATGAAGAAGGCTAAAAAGATAGGAAGGAGAGAGAAGCAGACAGAGACAGAGACAGATGGGGGAGAGAGGGAGAGAAAGAAAGAGAGAGAGAGAGAGAGAGAGAGGGAGAAAGAGAAGGGAGAAGAAGGAAAGGAAGGAAGGGAAGGAGGAGACACACACACATGGGGGGGAGAGAGGACAGAGAGAGAGAGAGAAGGGAGAGAGAGAGAGAAAGAGAGAACAAAGGCAAGTTTGACTGATATAATTTTGTTCTAGGTTTCCACAAATTATGGAAATTGTGCCAAAAATTGTTTCCAAATTTACCAAAAATCTCATTTTGAATGCCAAAGCAGGTAAACTTCTGTACTACCTTGCTTATGAAAAAGGGAAGAAATTCTTACTTTCAAGAAGCACAGATAAAATTTCTTATTTCTTCTATAAATATTCTATGGCTTTAAACATTTGAAAATTGTTCTAGAAATAAATGTGATCATCAAGACTACCTCTTGGGAACCATGTGATAGGCAATTGCTAAGTACATAGATACACAGATACAAAGGTCAAAGTTCTGTTATTTTCTGTAAATTGTTCAGTAAAGGATTCTTTTTGTTGTTTGGAAAACCCAGGGGTTGCCAGTAGCCAACTATTGCAAACTCGAAAAGTTGCCTTGTGTAGATCCTAAGTAGGTAACCTTCACACCATTAGCCACATGGGGTAGAGCAAATGCTTTTCTGGGCATGGGGATCTCTACTTAATTTCCTAAATTTGATTTTTTAAAATGAAAAAGAAAAGCCTGTCAGGAGCAAAATAAGAAGCAGCATGGAATACTGTATAAAAGGGAAGTCTAGGAGTAGAAAGCTAGCATCTGGCACATGCTACTGATTATTTTAAGTTCTTACTATTCTTGTTTAGAGATAATGTGTCAATCTGTATAAATGGAGTAAATTTCTACATTTGGAGTTACTTTCACTGGTAAAATCACAGGCCTGAATACAAAAGAAAAAGTATAGGAATGGTTAGAGAGAGACAAAATAAATTAGAACCAAAGATGTGGTATAAAAGTTTGTTTGTAAGGTTATTCAAAGGAGAATGGCAAAATATAGGAATCAGAAAACTCTCAGAAATGATCCAGCCCAATCTCCTGTCCAGTAGATGGATCTTGTCTCTAACATCTGTAATAAGAAAGGGTTTAGCTTTTCTTGAATACTCTTATTGAAAAAACCCTCACTACCTCAGGAGGCTATCATAAATGACAGTTGTCATTGCTAAGAAATCCTTTATTATATCAAAATAAAACCTGCCTCCCCATAACTTCTGCTTGCATCTAATTATCTGTTACTGTTTCTGTACCACATGGTGATTTTTCAAATGTTCAATGACAACTATTGTTAGTTACCCTCATAAGTTTTAACTTCTACATTCTTAATAGAACTTTTAGATCATGAAGTGGATAGAATACTGGGTCTGCAGCCAAGAAGCTCCATTCCTTGACTCTCAGATACTTAGTGGTGTGAACTTGGACTAGAAAGTCAGTATTCTTGATCTCACTTATCTCTGCTTCAGTTTCCTTATCTATAAAATGGAAGTAGCAATAGCTCTATATAATAATAATTCTACAGTTATTGTAAGAACCAAATGAGATAATTGTAGAGTATGCAGCACAATGCCTGATATAAGTGCTAACAAATACATGTTAGTTATATATAATATTCATAACAACACATAATATTAATTACTAACTAAATAATGTAGCAATAATGATAACGAATACAATCCTACTTCCTTCAACTATTCTAGTTGTATCATTGTTTTGAGTTTTGTTATCCTGGTCCCATTTCTTAGGTTGTACTCAATCTATCAATATTAATCTTTTAAAGTAATATCCAGATTCAACATGATACTTTGTATATTTTCATAGAAGATTATGAAGGAATTATTCTCTCTCTCGTTCTAGAAAATTTATTTGTAATCAAATACAAGTGGTTGGGAGAGTTAGCCATATCACATTACTGATTCATATTGAAACTGTAGTTAATACTAGTAGGAGGAGAATGAATAGGAGGAGGAGGAGGAGTAGCAGTAGGAGTAATTTATATAGTACTATCAGGTTTGCAAAGCACTTTATACATTTTATCTCATTTTGTTCTTACAACTATCCTAGGAGGTAAGTGCTTTGATTATCTTCATATTAGAGATACAAAACTGAGGTAGGGAAAAGTTAAATGACTTGCCCAGGATCATAATAGCTAGTAAATGAGGCTAGATTTGAAATCAGGTCTTCTTGACTTCAAGTTGTGTGCTCTATCCATTGAGTCACTTAACTTCTTCATACTCTTTAAAATGCCTACATAAATGCAATAGTTTCTATGTAGAAAATATATTTTATGAATGCACATTTTATTTTAATAATACTTTATAATTTTTTATATTTACAAAATATTTACTTCTTGGCAATTCTGTGAAGTAGGCACTTTTACCAAGGGCAATAGAATTATATGCATATGTGTGTAATAGAAAAATATCACTATATGTATATATAAAAGAAACAGAACCATAGGACAATGAGGATCAAGAATGATGGCCTGTTTCTAGACTTCTCCTTCCATTTTGATTTACAATTCTAGGATCATAAGTTTAGAGTTAAAATGGAACTTAGAAGTCACTGAGTACAGCTTTTTCATTTTACAGATAAGGAAACTGAGACACTGAGAAATGAAATCACTTGCTCAGGCCACAGTTATTATTAAGTGTCTAAAGTAGAATTCAAATTCAGATCTTCCTGACTCCAAATCTATTCAACCTGTTTGAATTTATTTAAATGTACTATTATTTATCCCACATTTCTCTATCCTGACTGGAAGGATAGTAAGAGATTTTGTTGTAGACCTTACTTAAATCTGGTTTTATTATCTTAACAACAACCTTCTCCTCCTCCTCTAACTTACTAACTCTATCAACAAAAGAAACAAAAATCTGACATGTGACTATGTTATCCTTCTCAAAAAATATAATTTCTTGCTGATATCTCCATGAGGAAATCTCTCCTGTCAATTATGTTTTACTTCTGTTCATTTTATGGTATATATTAGGAATTCATCACTATTTTATTCTTTTAGTTTGGATGGTCAGTATCTTTGATCCCACAATTAAATTACTTTTAAATAAATCTCTTTCCCTTTTTCATCATCTCAAAGTTTTTTTCACTATATTTCTTGTTCCCTCCCTCAAATTCATTTGTTTCCTCATAGTTTTGTGTTTTCTTGAACACACAATCGTATGTGTTCTGTGGCTAACTCCTTGAAAATTGGTTGTTCAATTTTCAATATGCATATTTATGCTTTGGACATTAGTAAATGCTACAAATCAGTGCTTGATTTGTCTTTTGTTAACTGTCTAGACTTAAGAAAGTGATGGAAAAATACTAATAATGTAGATTTAAATTAAAACTGTTTCTTGCATAGTTTTTTGGGGGTGGTGGAGGAAATGAGTCAGTTGTTAAACATTTATCAGCATAACACTGCATATAATGCTATTTTCTGTTCTTTCTATTACTTGTTTCATTTGTTTAAATTAATACCTTGCTATATTTCAGTCCTGATTCTGAATCCACAAACTTTAAAGCCTATACCTTATATATTAGCAATTTTGATGTATGAGGCCATATATTTTGTTACTTATCCTTTTCACATTGTTTTCTGCTTTGAATTACCGTAACAGATTCTTCATTCAATGTATTTTCTTCAGCACCAAATCTGACTTTTTTCATATTATCTAAATAGCATGAGAATTTTCTTTGGATTTTTTTTTTCTCTTCATCTCTCCCCACCCACCCTCTTCCCCATTTTCAAAATAAAACCTTCTTGATCATATCTGAAGAATTTCTGGCAAACAAAAAATGCCTAATCTTTTTGTGGCATTCCCCTCCTGCCATGAACTGCATGTGGTCCCTCCCTCACGTATAAGCTATTCTAGATTCAAGATATTCTGGGGCTTCACATTTACTCACAAAAAGAGCCTCCATACATGCCTTTACTTTTACTACTCAGAAGACATGATTCAAAGCAAAGAAACAGTACAGTAAAAAGACAGCAGCTAAGTGGCACAGTATTTACACTGTGATACCTGGAGTCAGGAAGAACTGAGTCCAAATGCAGCCTGAGATATTTATTAGCTATGTGACCTTCGGCAAGTCATAATCATTTTTTCTTTAATTTTTCTTATAAGTAACATAAACTGGAGAAGGGAATGACAAAGTCATCCAGTATCTTTGCCAAAAAATTCCCAAATGAGTTTCCTAAGAATCAGACATAATTGAAATGACAAAAAACGAGCAAGTAAAAAGGAAGAAAAATAATATTTCCATTAGAAACCAAGAGACTCTCATATGAGTACATTTATATCTCTTCACACATATGCATGTACATACACACATAGGTGCATATATCTTTACACATATGTACACACACATATATACACATGCTCACACATACAAGTTGAATAGGAAAAGTGAACATACCTAAGTGATGCATGTGATGAGAACTTACTTAGGGAGCACCTATGAACTGTGCATGGGATCATACAAAGGGAGTATGTGTGCCCAGAGCAGACATAGGGCAGAGAAGCTATGGAAGGGAATATGCCATCTTTCAATGACTTTGTATTGCTCCTTCTGTTCTCATAGCTACTGCTTTGCAGGAATGGTGGTCAGCATTGGTCAGTGCCCAAGCATGCCTCCATTAGGTGTGAAATTGTGAAATTTCTCTCTTCTGCCATCTTCTGACATTAGCTGAGGTTCTTAGCTGAGACATTCCTTTTTTCTTTTAAGAGGAAGAATAGTTTCTTCTACCTCGCTTTGAAAGTTCAGAGATCTTAACTACAGCTCCTTTAAAAGGTAAATCCTTCATATATCTGTTCTTTGGGTTATGGAAAAAAAGAATCTTTACCAGTTACCAAAGGAAAGTCTGAGAATCTTCACAGTCTTGCTAGTAAACAGCTTTTCTTCTCTAAAAGAGAAAGAGGGTGCTTTTATTACTATTTGTGGCAGAAAACAAGAAGGACTTGCTGGAGTGTGAGCTATACTCTGCACTTATAAAATGCATTTCACAATTTACTTATTTATTTTATTTTATTTTTTTTTTTTACTGAGGCAGTGAGGTTAAGTGACTTTGCCCAAGGTCACACAACTAGCACATGTTAAGTGACTGAGGTCACATTTGAACTCAGGTCCTCCTGACTTCAGGGCTGGTGCTCCATCCACTGAACCAACTAGCTGACCCTCATTTCATATTTTTTCTAAAAACCAAATCCTATTCTTTAACACATGTATCTGTTTATTTTCCATATCTTTCTTTGCTTCTAAAATCTCTTTGCTCCATTGGAATAATAAATGAAGCTACCCCCCAGGGCCTTACTCTTTTCCCAGGGCTTCATAGACCTTCAATGTGTTTTCTAGTTTTCTATCCCTCAACCTGATTTAGTAGAAACAGGTAATGGCCAGTGGTCTTACAGTGTCTCAATGGACTCTCAGTTGTGATCTCTTTTCATGTTCAAAGAACACAAAATATATACTCCATGACTATTATATTCCTCAATGATCATGTTGAGACAGATAGGTCTCACAGTAGATAGAGGACTTGGTTCGGAAGTTAGAAAGTCCTGGATTCAAACCCAGACTCAGATAATTCTCACTAGTTGTGTGATACAGGGCAAATCACTTTACCCTGTTTGCCCCAGTTTCCTCATATGTAAAATGAGCTGGAGAAAAAAAATGACAAACTACTCCAGTGTCTTTGCCAAAATCTCTAAATGGGCTCACAAAATAAGGGAATAACAAAAATGATCATGTCAGGCCTGAAAAAACGACAAAGGCAAGTCACAATTCGCCATGACATTTTATCCTCATGGGGATTAATAATAACTTTCCCCAAACTTATTGGTGCCTCTGGATGCTCATAATTCCTTGGATCTTGGCATGATTCTTCTTTCTCTGAAGATACATATTCCCTTAAGTACTTGAGAACTTACCCTCTTCGATGTTATGAACATAGAAGTTGGTGACACTTATGGATTCTTCCTCAGAATAATGTTTTAAAATACAGAAAATAAAACATTGAAATAATGATGAAATATTTTTCCCATCCAAGACCCCCTGAAATATATCCCTGTGATCCCTGCCCTTGAGTTTCTTCTGTATTTTTTTCTTCTTTCCATCTAGTTCTTAACTCAGCAATTTCTTTGTGTTAGCTGCATACTCCTTTGCTTACTCAGAATCTTTTACTTAATTCTTTTTTCACATTATTCCTTAAACACTAAATTATTTCTTCTTCATGCTTTTTTTGAGAAGCAAGAAAAAGAAAGCATTTACTGATGGAGAAACAAATATAGAAAGGACAGACAATTTTGTCTAAGTCACAGATGTTTTATGTAGGAGCATGGAACAGAATAGGTTTTTAAAACCTATTATCTATCTGCTTGTCAAGCTCCCTGCCTATATATTTGTATAGTAGTACCTGGTTCATTTAAACAAATGGGTGATTAGCAATAGCTAAAATCAGAAAAAAGGGGTGGAGAGGAAAGGAGAATAATCCCTTCCTTTATTAGTCTGTATTTCTTACCACCCAACAATCAATTCTGCCAGGTCCATGGTTGATTGATAGTCTAGAGGAAGTAATTGTTAATATTTATGTAGTCCATAGTGCTTACTCTCTGGTACTACTTGCCTTTCTTTTCATGTATTAATTATGTGAAATTTAAAAGCTTCTGTGATGAGATGGATTTTTGAATCTTACTAAAATAATCTGACTAGAACTTAACTGCTAGACCAAAGATTTTTCCACCTATTAGATGGTTGAAAAACAAATCTTTTCTTAGCCCATTTGTCGATGCTAAGAGGTGGAAGTTATTTTTGGCATATATGTTCCTTGATTACTTGTTTTTAAATTTTTTTTTCTTCATAGTTTGTTACTTTCTAAATGTCTAAAGAAAGGCTAAATTGAGATTATCAAATCCTCTCTCCGGTATATGTCTTTAAGTGTATATATATATATATATATATATATATATATATATATATATATATATATATATATATATATATATGTGTGTGTGTGTGTGTGTGTGTGTGTGTGTGTGTGTGTGTGTGTGTGTACAGATTATTCAATAAAACTTCCTATATTTACTAGTTTTCCAACTATGGGCAAGGTTCTTAAACTTTCTAAAATTTCAGTCTCCTTATCTGCAAAATGGTATCAGAATATTATTTTTCTCATAAAAGGCATTGGCATTGGCATTATGAACAAATAATGTTTGTAAAACATTCTGCAGACCTCAAAGTGGTTTATAAATGTGTGTTGTGATAATTCCAGGGACAAGAAATAAATCTATGATTGCATTAGTTGTACAGGAGTTCCAGGAGAGCAAATTCTCTCTACAAAAGTAGGCAAGTGACTTTTCTACAAGCTATCTTTTTAAAGAGAATTATCTAGACTAGAATATTGAGAGAGGAGATCAGAAGATCAGTTTGTATCAAATGTAGAATTTGAATTCAAATCTTCTTAGTCAGCTGGTATTCACTATGCTACGCTGTCTCTCAGTAACAATAATAATAATTTTATGCCGGGGCAGCTAGGTGGCACAGTGGATAGAGCACCAGCCTTGAATTCAGGAGGATCCGAATTCAAATCTGTCTCAGACACTTAACACTTCCTAGCTGTGTGACCATAGGCAAGTCATTTAACACCAGCCTCAAAAAAAAATTATGTCCACACATATGTATGTATCACACAAAATAATATCTTAATTTAATATGGAATCACATAATATGATATAATATAAAATATTTTGCATTTGTATAGCACATCATTTCATAATTTGTGATGCCTTCATGTAAATTATTTCATTTGATCATTTCTCCCCCCTAACAAATCAAAAACTTTGAAATTATTATTATTAACATTTTAGAGATGAAGAAACTGAGGCTGGGAGATGGTAAGTGAGTTACCCAGCAAAGTGAGTTTCCTCAGAGGCAGGATTTGAATTCAGGTTTTCCTAATGTTAAAACCAGCACTCTGTGTTCTAGGCCATCTAGCTACACATAAGTTATGCACAAGATATATCACATATAATATGACATACATATGTAACATGTAGGCACATCATATATAAGGTGCAAAGTATATCTGTGTGTTTATGTGTTCATGCATGTACATATCTATAAATGCGAAAACACATATATACATATGTATCTGCCAATATCTGTATATGATCACTCCTATAAATATATGATTATATGATACTTATGTACATGTGTTATATAAACATTTATATATGTACATAGATATCTATATATACATGGATTTAAACACATACACATATATATGTCTATATACACACCACATATACATTTGTATATACACATATATACATGTTAATCAGGACTAGTCAATAAGGTTTCAGTCTGGAAGGGCCCAATGGTTATGGAAATGAGTGAGGTATCCTGTTCTTCAGTACACAGAATTTTCAGATTTTCTAAGAAACAGGTTTTTAAGTGGCTGAGATACTAGTGAGAATGCACTCAAAATGCACTAACTGAAGTGAGCCTTTCTTTCTCCTATCTGGCTGAGTCTGAGTTAAGAGACCAGAAATGTTGTAAGCCTCCAGTGTAGGGGTAGGAGGCTACGACTAAGCTAAGTAAGACTAGCAGGACAGGACCTTCTAGTCCACATTGTTAGTCACTTTGCAAAGCAGACAGAAAATTAATGTAGAATTCCAGGTCAGAATCCTTATTGGACAGCTCCTCTTCCCTTGTATTACACATGTATGTACATCAAAGATACATCATAGATGTATGTAAATACATGTCTATGTATGCATGTGCAATACATACATATATCTATAGGTATATATATATATAAATATGCAAGCACATACCTATATGAATGAATATATACATACACATGTATGGGGGTATATGTTTATTCTGATATTGAAAGTTATGTCTTACACATGTGATCAAGGAAAGTGGATGAAACCAGTGAACTGGTGCCCTAAGAAAGTGGCTCCCTGGGATGAGATCAGGAAAGCAGCAATGGAAAGCCAATCAAAGTATTCTTGCTATATCACACAAGCAGCTCATTTTAACACCAGGCAGGTAGATCTGGGAGCCAGGGAGTAACAGTATTAAAACAATGATTCTGAAACTTTTCCTTAGTAGTAGGATCCTTCAGTTTGAACAAAACTTTGGCAGAACCATTGTCATAAAATTCTCTAAAATTATTTTAATGCTTGATAACAAGTAATGAAAGGTTAACACCCCTGCCCCCTAATAAAAAACAACATTAGAAACTTGGGGTATTTTGGGATTCTTGTAGCACAGTTTGAGAAACACTGCTTTAGAGCACAAGTAAGTGATTTTTTATCCCTGAAAACCATCTATGGAGTTGTAGAATACCACTAACAATCTTCCCGGGTGTCCCTCCCTAGCATAAGTGATAGGTTTTGTTTAAGAATACTGTAGTCTGACATTCTGAGTTTCTGTACTCCCATTTGGAATTTTTTTTTTTATCAAAAAGATTAATAATGGGGGCAACTAGTTGGTGTAGTATGGATAGAGTACCAGACCTGAAGTCAGGAGGAACTGAGTTAAAATCTGGCCTCAGGCTTCCTAGCTGTGTGACCCTAGGCAAGTCTCTTAACTCCAATTGTCTCAGAAAAAAAAATTAATAATGGTGGAGAGGAGATTGTGTGTTTGTGTGTGTGTGTATGTGTCTGTGTCTGTGTGAATGGATCTAATTTTAGAATATTCTTCCTAATGTAAATAAGAAAACCTACAAATAAGCAGAAGAGAGTCATATTTGAATGGGAAGGGGTCTATGTCAATAGCAGGAGAGCCAGTGTTTATTCTATGTAATCTTGAAAAAAGTCTCTTTCTTCTCTGGGGACTTAGTTTCTTCATCTACAGAATGAGAAGATTCTACTAGGTGATCTCTGAAGTCCTTTCCAGCTCTAAATCATATATTTCTACAACTAGGACCCCAGTAGGATTCCTTATATACATCTTAACTTTCTTTGTTTATTCTGAGCCATCCTAGGCACTTTGGTACCTATCTATTGATGACCTTGGATTGTTTCTGTCTCTTATTTCAGTAGGTCCCATTAGATTATGTTGATATACCACCTTCTTAATGACCTCTGACAGCTTTGATTCAGATTTCCCTTTCACACAATGATAGAAACGGAAATAAAGGCTCTGAGAGAATGAGCCCTCACCTGGAGAAAGGAGAAAAAGCATTGGATTGCCTGTGTTCTATCGAATATCCTATTCCACCCAACTGTTCATTTTAAGTCAGACTTTTTTAATATGGGAACAAAAAGGTCAAGAATGGGAGTAACCAAGTGCTTAACAAAATTTTGTTTACTTGACTTGATTTAGAAATGCCATTGTTACCTGTCCCAGCCCTGGCTGTTTTATTTTTCCAGTTTCTCAGCTATCTACTGTACTCCACCCTGAAATGAAATTATGGTGAAAAGTGACTACCCCCCAAAAAATTTCAATTGAATAGTTAAGTAATTTAAGTACTAATTGGAAGCGAAGTGAAAGGCAGTGCAATATAATGGATGGATAATTGTCTTTAAAGCCAAGAAGGCATTCATTCAATTGTTCAAATAACTCAAGGGTAAGTCCCTTAACTTCTATCTGCCTCAGTTTCTTCATTTGTAAAAAACAGATAATAATAGTATCTACTTCCTTTGAGAAGAAAAAGGATTTGTAAACCTTAAAGTGCTATATAAATGATAACCTGTGATTATCATTTAATGAGTCAATTAGGTATTCTTATTATTTTTGTTTATTCTCTAAATCCTTTGAGGAAAATCTTGTGGTAATGTTTTTCCTCTACCTGAATGACAAATACCCTGCAGAATTTAGACTATTTTTATTTTAGGAAATCTTGGTAAGATTAAATAAATTCCACAATGAAGGTGATTCAATTTCAAGAATCTGAGGTGTTGATACATTGGATGGTGTTTGAAATTGGTGTGGCACAAAACATCAGCTGCTTGGCAAGGCATTTATAAACTCATAACTAGACGGATAAATTATTTCCTTGATTCTGGGATTATAATGGTATTTTGGTCTGGTGATTTTCAATGAATTAGATCATGGTGAGGTTTTTTTGATGAGCTATTATAACAGCAGTTGATCCTAATGAATTTCTATCAATAGAAAAACAGCTTGTATTTCTGGGAATAGAAGTTGAAATAATTCTGATTTTTAAAAAATTCTTGGCACCCATTGTTTCACAATTATTTCTGGATAATGTTGTTCGACAACAGAAATTACAAAAAAAAAAAACCAACAAATTTTCATGGAATTAAGATGTTTTCAAGGTAATTATATTATTATAATACTTTATATGTAGCATTTCATGAATCTGTTTCTCATCCTGAATAGCTGATGGTTCCATACAACTGCTAATTAGCTTATTTTTACCCCAGTGACCATTTTAGTTAATGCCTATGATTTCTACTAAATAGATTGAATTGTCAAACTTCTTACCTATCATAAAGCACCAATGCTTCATTTTCCCCAGGAAATACATTCCTGAAAGCTATGTGCCAATAACTTCATACTTCAAAGGCAGGAGTGAAGCTGGGTGTTTAAAGAATACTTATGGTGGTAGAAAGCATATTTGGAAGCTGAAGAATTGTAAAATTCACAATCACTCATTGATTTATTAGGTTTATATATTCAATGGTAATGGCAGTCAATTGAAGCAAACATTCTTAAAGGAAAGCACAGCTATATTTTGTATTATCACATTTGCCAAATCACAGGACAGTTAGGAGGAATCAGGATGCAATGGGAGTTGGAGGAGGGAGAGTAAGACTAGAGATAGCTAGTCTATGATAGTACTGCAGAGGGGTAGTTCCAGTTTCTTGAATAATAATTGAAAAGTACTTCAGTTATAGAGTTTCAGAAAAGCTTGTATTTGTTATTATTTTTATCTTTGCTATTACATGGAGTTGCCTTGCAATAATAAAAGTTCACATTTATGTAGTATTTTAAGGTTTATAAAGAGTTTTCTACCCTTTACAACAAGTCTATAAGCATCTTCATTTTTATCATCATCCTTTTACAGCTGAGAAAAATAAGACCCTCAAAATGCAAGTGATTGACTGAGGCTCCATTTCCTATATCATCTATATATATTAGGCTCTATTTCCTATATCATCCTATATCATCTGATTCCAAGTCCTGTATACTTTTCATGAATCAATGCTATTTTTCATTGAATATCTAGTGTTGTTCAATGTCCAACTCTTTGTGACCTTTTATGTGTTTTCTTGGCAAAGATTCTGGAGCTGTTTGTCATTTCCTTTGCTAGCTCTTTTTACAGATGAGGAAATGAAGGTAAGCAGGGATAAAGGACTTGCACAAGATCACATAGCTAGTAAGTGTCTGAGGTCATATTTGAACTCAGATATTTCTGATGTTACAGTAGCTTCAAAGAATATCTATTAGAAAAACCAACATAAAACATTATGGATTAAAGAACCCATCTACCTGGTTTGTCAGATTTATACCATTCCAAACAAATGAGAATCTTAACCATTTTTAATATGTCACAGAGAAGATGCTACATGCAGTTTCAGTTAACCTAGTCTAGTGTTAAACTTGTCCTCATGGTAGATGACTTTTCCCTTGTTGGAAAAAACTATGATTTTTCAGATTTATAATTTTATAAATCATAAATCATTTTTATGATAATTTGATACCTTTCTGTCTTTTCCTTTCTCCCTATCCATCCCAGCAAACTTTCAAGTATGCCCATCACCTTATTAAGAGTCCATATTAGCCACAAGTAGGAACCAAAAGCATTACTCCAGATGACTATATCTGACAGTGATGTTCCAGGATTTGTTTCCTAATCCTGAGGACCTTCAAACTTGACCAGGATTGTACAACTAATTAATGTCACAATGAGGATTAGAACCAAGGTTTCTAGCTTCAAAGACTGGTGTCTTTTGTTGTTAGTTATTTTTCAGTTATGTCTGACTCTTCATAACCCTGGAGTTTTCTTGGCAAAGATACTGGAGTGGTTTGCTGTTTGTTTCTCCAGTTCATTTTACAGATGAGGAAATGGAGGTAAACAGGATTAAGTAAATTACCTAGGGTTACACAGCCAGTCAATGTCTGAGGTCAGATTTGAACTCAGGAAGATGAATCTTCTTGATTCCAAGCCCAGTGCTCTATTATAGCTCTTGGTGCTATCCCAGTATACCATCTAGCTATCCTTGAAAACTTTTAAATGACCTAGGGTACAAGTTTGGATTAGAATAAAAATCTGTGATGTCTTATAGTTAATAGTTTTTCTAAGGATAGTTATAGAACTTCAGAATATCTTTTGGGAAGATACCAAGATGATCATACTACTGACCAGCAAAATGATAGTTGAACCAAGCTATGCACTAATCGAAATGGTGGATCTACTGTTCTCTGCACCTGATAATCCTTCTTCCATTTTTCAGGCCAGGATGCTTTTTTACCTCATCTATTAGGCCCAATTCAAGAGTTACCTCTTTTAAGTGTTTTTTTTTTTTTTTTTTATTCTCTCAGGGGTGAATCCTAGCACCCTTCTTTTCCTATCATTTTGTGTATGTATGCATGAGTATATATGTCTATACATGGTCACACAGTTTATATATGTATCTATCTATCTAATATGTATACATATGTGTGTGTACATACACCCACACCTATAGATAGATAGACATCTCTCTCTATTATCTATATCTATATCTATGCATATGTGAAAAAAAACACCTTTTCTTCTTTGGTTTTTGTATCTCCAGTACCTAGCTCATTTCTTGGCTTAGTGTAAGTGCTTAATAAATGCTTATTGATTTATTAACTGAAAGTCTGCCCAAGATGGAAAGCCTTCAATATCGTCTTGATGATAGACAGTTAACTCTCCTCTCATCCAGTGACCAGACTATGTACTTTCATCATTAGGTTGGCTAGAGAATTATGGCTTTTAAGCCACATATAAAGTTACTATGGCTAAATAATACATAAAGAGACTGTGATCTGTTCCAGTGGAGGGAAAACCCACACTAATGAAATCATACATCTTTCAGGTGTTGAAGAATATTTTAAACCAAGAGGGGGCTAGAAATAGGGAATAGACCTGTGATTTAAATTATATTAGGGAACTATTAGATGATTAAACTCCCTCTACTAATAAAGGCTGGCAATTTCTCTGCAACTGATAATTTTAGAGTTGTCTAGGATGCCAAGAAGTTAAATGGCCCAGGGTCACAGAGCCAGTGGGTATCAAAGGGGAGACTTGAACCCAGTTTCTCCTAGTTCTAAGGTTAATGCTCTCTATCTACTATGTGGCCTTGCATTTTAACATTTAACATTTAAACATGTGATAAACTTGTTTAGGCCTAAATCTTGAATTGTACAAACTGAATGCAGCTCCAAATTACTAAATGATCCATATAAACCCATAATAGCTTATAGGTCACACTTTAGGGAATTATGATTGCAGCAGTTTGCCTTCTCCTTCATCTTCTGTAGGTGGAGAAAATTTGTGGGACTCTAGTAATCACAGTTCATACAATGTCTTCCAATCTTATCGGCTGTCTGCCTGCTCTGATCTCAGGAGACAGTGTTGTATATAATCCAGGATAGCTTTGGAATCAGTAAGGTTTGAATTGTTAGCCAGCTATAACCCAGCAGAGCATATAGCACACAAAATAATTTCCCATGGACCATCATCAATTGTTAAAGGATTGGTTCTTTGTCTGAGAAAGGGAAAGATTTGGGAGGGCTGTAGAAGTCTTCTGGGGATAGGTCAGTCAGAGGGCTTATTGAGAAGTGCAGCAGTTGTGCTCTAGGGCATGTCTGAGGATCCAGAAGAGCTAGGCAGAGGTGTGGTCTCTATCTTTTCTTTTGGTTTGGTTGTCACCATTCATTTTTCATTCTGCTCTGTCCAGGTTACTATAGCTCTCAATTTAAGAAAGTGCTGCATTGAGTAAAAGATCATTACACCCCACAAAATAATTTTAAAAAAATAATTGCAGTGTAAGTAGAAAGGAAAATAGCATCACTTCATGTGTATATCATTTCCCTACCTTTTACCCTTAAGAGAGTTTTTTGTTTTAGGATTAATTTAAACATATAACAATGAATACCAAAGAAAAAGAAATCTACAAATACCGTGTTGATTTAAAATGAAATAATTTTATGACTTATTTAAAATTATTTCATTTTAAATAAAAATCTATTTTAAATGAAGTACATTTTATTAATAAATCTTTCTCAAACTTCCATATCTCTGTATATCTATATTTCTCCATAGTTGGTAGCTATTACTAATTCGGATAAGGAAATGCATTTCCTGCTATTAAATTTCATTTTAAATCCAGTCAGTGATTTATACAATTATTTGGTATAGTGGGGAGGAAGAGAGGTATGAGGTGAAGGAAAAATTTATTCATAGATGTAAAATTTGTAAGGAATGCAAACATTCATGAACGAGAATTATCTTCAAATATATCCCTGCAGTCAGGCAAAAGCAGGGTATACTGAATTTTGATTATCTTTTGAAATTTCCAGGCACATACCTGATAAAAAATGGCTCTGCTGTATATTACTTTCTTTGAGTCCAGAATATTTCTCAAAGTAGATAATTCATCTGATAAAGTTGCTTTATAAACCCTCTGTGCATTTTAAAACAAAGAACTCTTGTAATAGTGTAAAAACCACAATAACCAACAGGGATAGATAGCACCACCGGAGTCAAACTGTATCTCCCAATCCTAATATTAAAAAAAAAAAAGTCTATTTTATTGCAGTTTTTGAAAATGCTGGCTGAATCAGAGCAGATCCAAGGTTTTGTAGATTGTCTTGATTTTTAACAAAAGACATGTGGCAAGCTGTAGCAAGTGTATAGATTCCAAGTTCAGAGCTTTCGTGCAACATTGTTTACTACTGAAAAGCATTAAAGGTACCCAATTTCACAGCAGCTGACCAATGCTAACAGCTCAAATGGCTGAAGATCAGGGACTGTACCCACTTCATTGCCTTTGGTTTGAATGGGAGTCTTACAATATTTGCATTTCAAATTAAAGAAATGCTTTTCATAGATCAGATCAAACAAAGCATTCAAGGTTTTCAAGGCGACCTAAAAGGCATGGAACATGAGGATTAATTGGGGTGCACTCAGAGTAAGGATTAATTACCAGTGCCAGAATCAATCAGACATATCAGGTCAGTGTAGGCCAGCTTACAATTTAAAAATAAATGGTTCTATATTGCTGTCACAGAGCCATGAATATAAAGCTACAGATATTTATGATTTTGATTAGACTGATGGTGACATGTAGAACAGAAATAAATTATTGAATAGCATCATTTCTTCAGCTATGATGACATAGAGTACAGCATGAAATATACTATCTATCACTTACTTGTCTGTTCTACTGAGTCTACCAGCTATCACCATAGTACATAAGCTCATCTACATTGGAGGGGGGAGACTTCTTAGAGACAAGGGGGTGATATTCTGGCTACAGCAACATGCCTAAAGTCAGGCAGATCTGATATTTGAATCCAGCCTTAGATACTTTCTTACTGGGTATCTGTGGGCAAGTCATTTGACATTTCTTATCATCAGGTTCCTCATTTGTGGGGCTGAATGACCTCTATGATATTTTCCACCTCTAAACTTATCTATGATAATGGTATCTGACCTATCTTCCACAATAATCCTTTCCTAAATCCATCTCAACTGTAGAACCTTTTCTCTTTTAAGTATTTCCCATTTTTCCTTTATATATCTTGTTTGTACATATTTGTTTGTTTCCTGTCTCCCCTATTACATTATGAGTTCTTTGAAGACAGAGACTGAGCTAAGAGCTGGGGATATAAAAAGAGGCAAGAAATCGTCTCTGCCCTCTTTTTATATCCCTAGTGTTTAGCTCAGTCCCTGACATGTCGTAGGTGCTTAATTATTGGCTGAAATTCTATGGATTATGGGATCTAGAAGTTGGAGATCCTTTAGTTCAAATCCCTCATTTTACAGATGAAGATCAATTTAGAACCTGAAAGGCATATATACAGTAAGCAGAACTTGCTTGTCCCTTGTGAAACCTATCGGTTCTCTTACTCTAATTTCTAGTAACTGCTCTAGCTTGCTGAAGAGAATAACACATACACACAACATGTTCAATTGTTTAGGCCATTTCACTTTTTGCTATCAGGTAGTTTTGGGAATTGGAAAGTGCTGTTTATATTAAAGAATATGATTTGCGAGTTTCTTTGTATAATTCTAGGAAGTTATTGTATTAGAATGTGATCTGACAAGCTCAGGAAAATGTAGGCTTGTATTTGCACCATTAGTCAATTATTTGTTAAGGACAGGCCATAAATAAGTGACTTTGCTGTGGAGTCTCTCTGGCCCTTATTATAAGGGTTGTCTGATCGCTGAAGTACATTCCAGATTCTAATACTTTTATTCATCTATGATCCCAGTGATCTGAGTACTCTTGCAATCCATTGAAGCCTGTTTATACTGCCAATGTCTTCCCATCAAACCAATACAGTTGGGAAATTTCCTTGTTAACATCCTGGCATTTTGAGGATGTCATCTGAGTGTGAGGACTGTTATTTCTGGAATTTTTACCTTGAGGCACTGATAAATGACTCTTCCTGGGCCTACTATTTCAATGTTTCCCTTTACTCCCTCACCATTTTCTTGAAAGTCTTGTTAACCATGTTAGAAACCATACTGTAGTGGTTTTAACACTTTCATCTTTGGAGCTTCTGTCTTGTGACTCCTATAATCCCCACTGGGAACTTCTTTTCTTGTTTACCATTTCAAAAAGGCTCCAGTTATAATATACCTCATTCCCAACTCGTCAGCCATTTTCTCAAGAATTTTGTTGACACTCTTTCATTGCTTCTTGGAAAGACTATGTCAGTCTACTCCCTAGAGGTCACATAAATCATCCTCCTCAGCAGATATTGTTCTGTCCATTAGAATGAAGCATCTTGAGGACAAAGATTATTTCCATCTTTGTTTTTTATTCCCATAGTTTAGCATAATATTAGCAGTTGTAAAAGCTTAATAAATGCCTTTTCATTCATTCACTTATTCTTTGTTTTGTACTCTTGACTTAAACATCTTTTTTTCTAGCCATATATTTTTTTTTTGCTGTGTATTTCTCATTTATAATGTGTTGCAGTTTGTTTACACTCATCCTGCTCTTGTTGGTATTTGACAGCCTAAAACTTGAATTTTATTAATTGGTTAACATAATTTATTGATACATTAGTATGTAGAACCTTATACTAAAACTATAGGGGGATACAACAGGGGTGTGTGTATGTGTATGTGGTGTGTGGGTGTGGGTGTGTATGTTGGCAAGAAAAAGAGATGGGGACAAACCAACAATTGTAAAAAGACAACATACTGAATATGTCTTTAATTCAGCTACCCAGGGCATTTTTTTACAATTGTATAATTTTTCTGATTAGCATAATTTATGGATAGTATTAAAACCATGCTGATAATTAAATTAAGACATCATAACTAATTATGCATTATTCTCATTACATTAGTTATATTATATTATGAGATGAGGGTTTTATTTCTAGATTCTAAGTTCTATTTCATAGGAGATGGAGTAAGGGTGAGGAGGGGTGGTAATTTCTCTAATAAGATTCTGGATTTAAAATTTTTCTTTTTCCATGGATTCTCATTGTTGGGATTTCCAGGTCTGAGTACATATCATTCATTTAGTTCTAGATTGATAGAACTTTTCTGGAATTCACTGTTTCTCTGTTTTACCTAATAAGTAGAGATAAAATTTCTCTAAGTTATCTAAATGAATCAATTAAAGAAATAGTCCCAGGCAGAATGTCAACTTGTCAAATCACTTTCTGAGATAATGGTTTATACCCACTCTGATTTTCTTGAGAGCCATTTGTAAATGCATAAAATAAAAATGCCATACATGTATTGGGATATAAATATGACTTTAACTCTCATGTATATCTTGTAAAGTCTTATAGATGATCACTCAATTCTTAGGCAGTCATTTAGTTTAGCAAATTTTCTATTAGTATGACAGAGTATATAGAGAACTGTTCTTGAAGCCGGAAGAAATGGGCTCAAGTCCTGCTCTTGACACATTGACTGTATTACTATGGACAAGTCATTAACTTCTCACTGTTTAAGTACTAAAACTAAGAGTCTCGGGGAGTGTCAATCTTCATTGGAAAAGATAATTTTCCTCATGAAGGAGTTACTTAAATTAGTGATATCACAGGTCTAGTTTCTAATTTCTATTATATCCAATTATAGGATTTCTTTTTTACTTTTATTGATCCAAACTTTTTTTATAAGTATGATGTGCCAAGGTCATAATTGGCAAAGCCAACAGAAGAGTAAGAAGGGATAGCAAAAGTTATCAGAATCCTCTATAATACTAATAATGTCTTATAGATCAAAATTTAGAGAGCTATCACTTTGCCTTTTGGGGTATCTAGAAGGGAATTCTAGACAAAAAGAGGCAAATCTCATGAATTATTTTTATATCCATTTCATACTTGTTACATGATATTTTCTAAGTATATCATGATTACTTTTTTATTAGTTATTATTAGTCATATATTAGTATTATTATTAGTATATATTAGTTATATAGTTGTAGAATAGTTACAATTCCCGAGGAAATGTAAAGAGAGGAAAAGGAGGCTGGGTAGATAAGCTTGTGACTACATGCTACTGTTCAGAAATGAATTGTAAAGTTTCCATTTTAAAAAGATGTTTTGAATCCAACTAAATGGACACACACTATGGAAAGATTTGAAAAAATAAATGGTTATATGACTGATGCAGGCTGTAATTTAAAATAGAGCAAATCATTGAGCAGGCAGCAGGATGGGCTTTCTTACAACTTTACATTAAAAAGCAAAGAAAGAAGTGATCCTAGCTGCTTCAAAAGGAAATCAACCAACCAACAAAACCAAATTCAGAACATTTTTCATAGAACTCTAAAGCTAGAAAGGATCTTAGAAAAGAACCTTTAAGCTTTAAATTGGCTGTTAGGAGACCTAAATTTGAATCCTTAGTCTGCCATGCATTACCTATTTAATTTTGTTATCCCTATATTTTTCTGAGCCTCAGTTTCTTAGCTGTTAGAAAGAGGGCTTAGAATAGATGACCTCTAATGTCCATTCCAGCTGTCAGTTTATGATGTGAAATGAAAAGTCATTCAAATCAGGGTCTTTATTTCCTATATGGAGAGACATATCTAGAGACGTTAGGGAATATTCTTTAGGTCACAAAGTTAGTTAGCAGCATAACCAATATTCTTGAACTACAATAAAATAATCTTTCTGACTGCTATCATCCCTTAAGGAATTTAAGCAAATTTCAAAGGAAAAAAAAATCTTTTTTAAAAATATAAAGTTTTATTTTTCCCTCATTACATGTTAAAACAATTTTAAAACTTTAAGAAAAACTTTTGAATTCCAAATTCTATCTCTCTTTACTTCCTCTTTCACCTCTCTGAAATAGTAAATAATTCAACATAGGTTATACATGTATATGTATACATATAATCATGTAAAACATTCGTGTATTGATCAGAACAAAAGCATTTTTATAATGAAAAATTAAAAGTAATTTGATATAATGTTCTCATTTCCCATACTGGAAGACATGCCCAGAGAGGTAAGAAGATATTCTTTGGGTCACAAAGTTAGTTAATAGCAAAGCCAATATTCTTGAGCCATTTATGAGTTGCATCATAAAGTCTGTTGTTGAGTTATTATGGTCTTTTCCATGATTGCATTTGCCCTCAGAGTGCTATCTCTTCCAAATGAATTTTCAGTGTTGGTAATAAACCCTAAATTCATTATGCATACACCCACAAGATGAAGTTTTAAGTAGTCCTATTAAAAGATTTGAATCATGCCTCAGACACTAGTCATATGATTTTAGAGAAGTCACTTCCTCTCTTTGTGCCTTAGTTTCCTTTTCTGTAAAAGGATAGGGTTGGACTTCATGACCTCCCTTCTAATTCTGAATCTCTGATCCTATGACTTCGGTGAGCTTGGGATTTTCTGTATGATATATTCTTTTTGCTAATTAATGGTAATTGTCAAGAATTTGTTTGATATAACAGTTCAGGGTTGAGACAAACCCATCATTACAACAACTTTAGAACACAGCAATGATGAAGAATATGGAGGATGGCTGATAGGTATTGGTTTTGGGGAAGGAGTTGTAGTATGGGGGAATGATGTGTGTTAGAATAATTATAACAGATCTATTAAGGACAATGAATATGATATTACCAGGAGAGTAATGTAATTTTTAATTCCTGAAAAAATAGATTATATGGCTCCAGATAACTAATCTGTGTTACTGTTAAGAACAGCTATATTGGCTGATAGGCTTAGGACTTTTCAATGTTTTCCCGTTCAGATTCCTTATGGCTAAATTCCCTGGATCTGTATCAAGGCAGGCATCTGTAAGTTGTTTCAGCAACCATTGTCATGGTGTAAGACTTATGGCAAAAATCATTTTGGACTAGGATTGATTCTATTGAGTATGTATAAATCCTCAACTCTATAATCATTAGGAATGATAACATCCAAAATTTATCTGTGCTTTAATAATATTGATTCTAAGAATCTCTTTGGGTTTCTGAAAGTTGCCCTTAGCATGGTTGTTGCAGTGGGAAGAATGCTGAGGTATTCTCTGTAATTGGAGGATATGGCTTCCAATTCTGGTCCTGACATTTACTACCCATGAGACCTTAAGCAATTCATTCAATTTCTTTTTCTGTGCTCCTCTAATAGCTCTAAATCTATGAACCTATTCTGCTTCTCTTTACATACATTCAGATAGCACTTTTAAGTTCTAAAAAGCATTTTTAGGTAGGAAAGATAAATAGTGTTATCAATATCAAATGAGGAAACTGAGGTTTAGAGTTGAGGTCACATACTTTGTAATTTTCACATGTGGATTTGAACCACTGGTCTCTTACTCTATTCTACTATATAGGATTGAAGTAGAGGGTACCCCAATAGGTAAAACCAAAAAAATAGAGTAAAACAAAAGCCACTTTGTGGCATATAAATCATGGGACAGTTGTCGATGGAAGACTCTATTGGAGACAGCAAATTTCGGATTACAGATGGATCTTCTCCCTATTAGAAAAGACTGAGGGAAAAAATATATGTGTTCTCTGTGGGTAGGGTATATGATCTCAAGTCCTTTAGCTAGAAGTTTGCTTTCCACAAGGTGACATTTCAAATCATATCAGGCTCTGGGAAAACTTCTCCAACTCTTGAAACTTGCCTAATTTTAGGAAACTTCTATAGAGGCACATGCAGCATGGTTCCTCCACTGTAGGCAATTTTGTGTAGTCAGGGAATTCTCTTGTACAGGGGAAGAGAAATGAGGAGCAAGAAGCAAATGCTCAGTGCTGGCAGTTATGGAAATCACTTTCTTAGGTACAGAGTGTCAGGGACCAAATGTAAAATAAAGGTCAGTTGGATCAGACTGCAAAATTTTTGAGGCAGTGTGGCACAAAGCACACTGAGACTTTACATTCAGAATACCTGAGTTCAAATCTTGTCTCAGATACTTACCAGTTGTGTGTCTCTGGGTAAGTCATTTAAATTCTCTATGCCTCAGCTTCTGTTCATGTACAAAGAGGCTAGCTACCATAGAGAAAGAAAATGACAATAGCTTTATTTGTTCAGAGGAGAGCAAATATTTATATGGTCCTTTAAGATTTTACAGATTTTAACTCTAGGAGGTAGGTGCTATTAACCCTATTTTACAAAGGAGGAAGCAGAGGCAGGTAAAGATTAAATTGACTTGCCTAAGAGTCACACAGGTAGTAAATATTTGAGGCAAGATTTGAAACCAAGTCTTTTGGACTTCAATTCCAATACTATCTACTGTGTCATTGAGCTACTAGGATCTGAATTGGGAGAACATTCAGAGGTGGATTGTCAGTTTTATGTGTACATTGCCAGATAGAGAGATAAGATACATATAATTCTAGTGGGCTGACTAGTTGATTTAATCTGCCAATTTGAAATTCTTCCCTTTGATCATGACAGGGTATATTTTCCATCCTGGTTTGTTCTGACTGGCAGAAGTTGCCTGTGCTCTTTCTTTCTTGTTCTGAAGTATCAAAGAGAGACTTCAAGCTATGACCCTGATATTGCAAGGTTGATGGTAGGATTTCACCAATTCAATAACTGAATACTGTGGGTTGGAACTGTGAGAATGGGTTTGGGGCCACAATCTTGCTACAAGGAAGATACCTTAAAAAGAAAAATGTTCAGGGATTGTCTAAGGAACTTAATTTATTATTTACCTTATTGTTAATAATAGTTGAAACCAGCATTTATTTAACATTTTAGTTTGCAAAATACTTTACATAAATGATCTCATTTCATCCTTTTCCAAACCTTGAGAAGTAGGTGCTATTTCTTTTTGCTCATCTAGCATGTCCAATTAGCTGGTAAAAGATTTTTCATTCCTATTGTTATTTCTGAAATCAAATACTATTCCTTTTTACTTGGACTACTGTAACATCCTCCTAATTGGAGGCCTCCAGTCTCTCTCCCATTGCATCCTAATTAATCTTTCTAACTTTCAGGTCTGTTCACATCACTTCATTGACTCAAAATTGTCAGCGGCTCCATCATCAGGCAAATAGAATCTGTACTCTTAAATCTGACATTCAAGAAATCCACGCCTCCCATACCTTCTATGACTATACCTTATAAATGCAATTTTATTTCACATCATCCCCTCTTTCATTTTCTTCATGCTTCAGCCAAGTTGAGCTACCATATTTCTTGACTTTATGTCTTTTCTCACATCATGCTCTCTATACTTATCATGATCCCTTGCATATATCATGTTACAGATTTGAATCTGCAATCTATTGAGAATAAATGACTTACCTATGAACATACAAGTTATAAATGGGCAGCCAACATTCAAAATCCAAATTTGAATTCCAAGTTCTATGGAAAAACTTACTGCCTGTCATTTGTATACATAATATCATCCTTTAAGAGGCCTTTCCTGGTTCTCCCATTTGCTAGTGCCCCTGAAGCCACTGCATGTTAATATGTATTATGTATTTACTTATTTTTAAGTGTGCTGGAGAACTCCTTTAAGAAAACAAGCTCCTTGAGGGCAAAAACTGTATCATTAAAAAAAAAAAAAACACCTTTTTTGTTATTGCTATTACAAGTTTAGCAAATAGCAAAAACAAGAACATTTCAAAATATAAACAAAAAGAGAATTGTATATGATATTGGGAACTTTTGTAAAATAAAGTTTATTAAAAATTCTTCAATAAGTTCATATTACCTTCAGAATGATAGTAACAAAGCTGTCCTGCTGATTTATGTCCTCCTCAGAAATTCCCTCTGCTTTCTTATGTATATTTTAAGTTTCTTTGATGTTTACTTCTTTCCTCCTCTTCCTTCCTGTCTTCCTTCCCTTCCTCTTCTCTTCCTTCCTAACTTTCTTCCTTCCCTTCCTCTATCTCTTTCTTTCTTTCTTTCTTTCTTTCTTTCTTTCTTTCTTTCTTTCTTTCTTTCTTTCTTTCTTTCTTTCTTTCTTTCTTTCTTTCTTTCTTTCTTTCTTTCTTTCTTTCTTTCTTTCTTTCTTTCTTTCTTTCTTTCTTTCTTTCTTTCTTTCTTTCTTTCTTTCTTTCTTTCTTTCTCTGTTTCCTTCTTTCCTTTTTTCTTTCTCTATTTCTTTCTTTTTCCCCTTCCTCTCCATCTCCTTTAGCCTTCTTTTCCCTATTCTCCTCTTCTTTGTTATTATTGTTGCTCTTCTTCTTGTTCTTGTTCTTCTCTTTCTCCTCCTTCTTTTTCTCCTTCTCTTCCTTCTTTCTCTTTTTCCTCCTTCATTCTCTTTTTCCCTTTTCACCTCCTCCTTCTTTTCCATCTTTTTATTTTTCTCTTTCCCTTTTCCTTATTCTTCTCTTTCTCTTCCTTTTTTTTCTATCTCAATCATGATCAACTATTCTGTCTTCCACAGCATTTTTACTTTTGTATTAATATCATTAGTGCTTATCATAATGGCTAGCACATAGGACACAAATAGTCAATGCATATGGACTATTAAATTGTATATTACCTGAAGGTTGAAATCTGTGATTTATTTTTTCATCTCTACTCAGTGCCTAGAATAGTGCTAGTAGAAGCTTCAAGGATCATTCAGTGAATATTAGATGAAAATAAAATTTTGTACTCTTTTCAGAATGTTTCTAGTCTTAGATCCATGAAGACAGCTTTATGCTTGATCTCACTATTCTGTTGATCTCAGCTTCCTTTTTTAAAAAATAAGACTTTCCATCAAAGAGTAATATGGTTCTTTGCTGTCACGCAGCGCTGCCAGGTTCACTTGTCAACTGTCCCTCTGTGATCTTGAAAGTTCAGCTTTGCTTTTCTTTCTCATGCTGGGAAGCTTCCAATGGCAGGAAATGGAAGGGGGAATCCACATGTCTCACTCTCCTTGTCTTGTGCAAATTCTTACTACTCCCAGTTGGGCATTTAGGTTAATTAGACATGAATGACAATGATGTGACTGAACTTATCATAGTTAATGTAGCTATTAAGAATACATTTCTATGCAGCATCTGTACATAATTTGGATAAGGAAGCATAAAACCTAAATGTATCCTTCCTTAATTATTTTAAAGCAAAAATGGAGAGCATTTTAGATTAATTTAGAATTTTATCTGTAGTTCTGCCAATGTGACATACAAGATTTATCTTGAACATGCACTGCAAATGTGTTGTGACACATGGCCCAGGTGTCCTTCCTCAAGAACCAGTTCTAAAAAGAAAGTAAATTAAGAGAAATAGTCAGAAAATAAATTAATTACCATAGAAATTATAAAAGTACAAAAAGGCAGTAATGAGGTAAAAAACACAAATAAGGTATATATGTTTTTTAAGTAAAAGGAATGAAAAACCTAAAAGTATTTTTTTCCAGCCTGAGAGATAGTTATCTGTTGACCTTTAAAACTTTTACTAGACAGGTGACCCTGGGAAAGTTATTTATATTCTTTGTGATATATTTGTAAAATAGAGATAAAAATGCCTGTAGTATGTATCTCATAGAATTGTTGAGGATGTCAAATGAAATAACAGAGATGAAATGTTTTTTCAGATCCTTAATGTATTTTATAAATGTCAACTATTACTATTATTGCAGTAAGGTAGAATAGTGAATAGGGTGCTGGGACTAGATTCAGGAAATCCTGAGTTTAAATCTAAATGGAGACGTTTACTAGCTGTGTGATCTTGGGCAGGTCATTTAACTGCTTCAGTTTAAAATGGAGATGACAATAGTACTTATCTGCTAGGGAACAAATGAGATAATAATTATAAAACATTTAGCATGGTACATAGCACACATTAAGCAATATAAAATGTTAGCTATTATTATTGTTGCTCTTAATTTTATTAGTATGCCTTGAAATTCTGTTAATTCTTAAAGTAATGTATCTCCTATCTGACTTCTCCTTGGAAGTTTTCCATATTACTCCTCCTTGCCCAGATGCATTTAATCAGGTTAAAATAGATTTTGATGTTTGATTGATTGACTATATTGAAAGCATAAGAAAATAAGTGACTTATATAGTTGAAGGAATGAGGAAAGATTCTCTTGTACCATAGTGTCTGTCTCCTGCCTCTCTGTCTCACCCAGACAAAACAATCTTTTCTGAGTCTGATGAGACTCCTCTCTGTGGGAGACTCCTCCCATTAAAACACAAAAGTCACGTCAAGTACAGTAGCTGAGTGGACCATGATGGACCACAATTTCTCAGCATTTAGCATATATCTTTCCCATACACTTATCTCAATGAAAAGTGCATCTATTGTCAAAACTTATTGAAAATGTTGTGTTCAGCAAAATATCTTCAGTTTGAGATATTTTTAATTCAGATTGGAGCAATGAGATCAATTTTAAGGTGAAAACTGAAGAAAAGAGGGAAAGAGAGCTGGTATCTGATGTAATAGATTATAAAGGAGAAAGTCTGAAATTAAATCTTATGGATCAGAAGGGAAGCAATAAATTGGGAAATCATTTTCACATTTAAGGGTTCTGATAAAGGATTCATTTCTAAATTATATAGAGGATTGACTCAAATTTATAAGAATTCAAGCCATTCTCCAATTGATGAATGGTCAAAGGATATGAGCAGACAATTTTCAGATGAAGAATTTAAAACTGTTTCTAATCATATGAGAAGGTGCTCTGAATCACTATTGATCAGAGAAATGCAAATTAGGACAACTCTGAGATACCACTACACACCTGTCAGATGGGCTAAGATGACAGGAAAAGACAAAGATGAATGTTGGAGGGGATGTGGGAAAAGTATGATACTGATACATTGTTGGTGGAACTGTGAATGAATACAAACCATTCTGGAGAGCAATTTGGAACTGTGCTCAAAAAGTTATCAAACTATGCATAACCTTTGATCCAGCAGTGTTTCTATTGGGCCTATATCCTAAAGAGATCTTAAAGGAGGTAAAGAGATCTATATGTGCAAAAATGTTTGTGGCAGCCCTCTTTGTAGTGGCCAGAAACTGGAAACTGAATGGATGCCCATCAATTGGAGAATGGCTGAATAAATTGTGTTATATGAATGTTATGAAATATTATTGTTCTGTAAGAAACGACCAGCAGGATGATTTCAGAGAGGCCTGGAGAGACTTATATGAACTGATGCTGAGTGAAATGAGCAGAACCAGGAGTTCATTGTACATGGCAACATCAATATTATAGGATGATCAATTCTGATAACATGACTCTTTCCAACAATGAGACCATTGATGCCAGTTCCAATGGTCTTGTGATGAAGAGAGCCATCTGCCCCCAGAGAGAGGATTGTGGGAACTGAATGTGGATCACAACATAGCATTCTTACTTTTTTGTTGTTGTTTACTTGCATTTTGCCTTCTTACTCATTTATTTTCTTTTTTTTAATCTGATTTTTCTTGCACAGCAAGAGAAATGTATAAATATGTTTACACACATTGGATTTAACATCTATTTTAAATTGTTTAACATATATTGAATTGCTTGCCATCTAGGAGAAGGGGAAGGGGAAGGAAGAGAAAATCTGATATAAAAAGCTATGCAAGGGTCAATGTTGTCAAATTATCCATGCATACATTTTGATAATAAAAAGCTTAAAATAAAAAAAAATTAAATCTTATGGTTTAAATGTTTTTATAATTTATCCCTCTCCACCCCACCTCCAATTGTGCAATAAAGAAATAAAACAAAAACTTCCTCATAAAAAAAGAAAGTGTTTTATTCACTCTAGATTGCTCTTCAAATAAGGAATAAAAACACCACCACCACCTTATCTATCATGGATGGTCATTTAATGATAAAAAGTAAATATTTTGGAGCTAAAATTCCTGGATAAAAAACCTCTTTTTCGTCTGACCCTTCCATCTTAAATATTTTTCCTTATCATCCAATGAAACTATCAACTTGGATAAAATTATTAAATCAAGAAGACTTTAGAATAGTCTATATTTCAAGCTAAGCTAAGCTATATAAATAACATAATTGTAGATTTACCAGCAGCTATTGTTACCAGAAACCATGGATTAACCAAGGATTAAGTGAGTCTTGAGGACCTCTTTGAATAGATACAGTTGTCAGCTTCATAGCAGTGATGGCCCTTCTCTTAGAAGTCTAGTCATACACTTTGGTGTAAACTAAAATCAGAAACTGTCTCTAAATCAACCTCTGCACCCTTAGGCAAAATAAGGTACCAGAAAGTAAGAATTGTATCATTATATTTGTCTCCACAGCGCTGAGCATGGCACCTAATGTTTCTTGATTAATTACTTAACTACAAATATTCCAACCACTATTTGGTGACTTTCTCTCCTTCTGGCAATCCATTATATCCCTGTGCTCTCCTTTTTCCCTTTATAACATCAGTGTAGTTGGTATTTTCTGAAAATTGTTTTCTTTGAGAGGTGCCATATTAACAGCACCACACTGACTGAGAAAACTACAGAGCAACATTATCTACTTTCTATTGCATTTTTAATTCACTTTGTTAAATATTTCTCAATTATATTTAACTTGGTTCTAGTCCCACTCAGGAGTGTTGGAGATCAGTGCAACCCTGTGTTGGGCTCCTCTGGTCTACATGTTAAGTGATTTTCCCACTGTTCTGTAACAAGGAAGATTTGTCTTCCTAAGATGGTCTTCCTGTTTGTGAAATCAACTCTGTTCACTGTAATATGATACCTTCTTATTTGGAAATAATCTGCTAAATTAACTCACTATATTTGTACTATCAAATAGTTGCTCATCACAGTAACCACATAGTGATGTAGTTAAAGGACCAAAATGATGTGAGTGATGTAGACATCAGATGATGGCAGGCACCAAAGTTGGGGTTCTATCATGTGAAGAATTCACATTGGCCATTCTCTTTGGCAAAAGACAGATTTATTTAGGGAAGAGATTACAGACAAAGTGAAGAGATACAATAGACATTGGGAATAATAAATATGAAATATAGTGGGAGAGTATATGAAAGACAAATTCCTCAGTGGAACTCACAATTACCCAGAACAATGGAAACATCCCCATGAGGTTAAGGTACGGCCTTAGCTGGAAGGATAGATCCTGAAAGGGACTTAGCACCTTAAAAGAGTTAGTTAACCCTAAGGAGAAGTGGGGTTGGGAATCATAGTGGAGTTAGAAGAGATACCCCATAGTATAGGGGAAGGTTAGGAGAAAAGGTACCACAAGGCATAGTGCCCATGGCAGACTGATCCAAAGAAAGTAAGCCACCATGGGAAGCCATATGGCCATAAGTAGATTTTATGGGGATTTGTTTTATTAAAACTTTTTATTTATAAAACACATGCATGGGTAATTTTTTGACACTGACCCTTGCAAAACCTTCTGTTCCAAATTTTCCCCTCTTTTCCCCCATCCCATCACCTAAATGGCAGGAAGTCCAATACGTGTTAAATATGTTAAAATATACATTAAACCCAATATTTGCATATATATTTAAACAGTTATATTGCTATACAAGAAAAATCAAATCAAGAAGGAAAAAAAAACACCTGAGAAAGAAAACAAAATGCAAGCAAATAACAACAGAAAGAGTGAAAATTCTATGTTGTGGTCCACACTCTGTTCCCACAGTCCTCTCTCTGGGTATAGATGGCTCTCTTCTTCACTGAACAATTGGAACTGATTTGAATTATCTCATTGTTGAGGAGAGTCACGTCCATCAGAATTGATCGTCATAATTCTTGTTGTTGCCATGTCCAATGATCTCCTGGTTCTGCTCATTTCACTTAGTATCAGTTCATGTAAGTCTCTTCTAGGCCTCTCGAAATCATCCTGCTTATTGGAAAAATTTAAATTCAGGGACTTGACTAGGATTTCTGACTAGAGATCTCTACAATGGATGGATCTTGGTGATTTGACATAATTTGGATTTTAGACTGGACCACCTCCCCAGAGGGTGGGACCACAAAGCTATCAGTGCCTTCTCCCCACTTGCCTCAGGGACCAATTCTTTAGTTTCTTTCTGTCCAAAACATCATTCAGGACCTCTTCATTAGGTGCTTAATATACGCTTATTGATCGATTGATGATGCCTTTTAGATTACTCTATAGAAAATCACTTGGTACTTTTGGGGAAGTTACTGTAATTCATAATATTAAAAAGATTGAGTTCATTTATATGGAGTTCTGAGCCACATGGAAGAAGATGGTGGAGAAGATTACAAATAGAAAGTTATATCAAACCCTGATCTTGGGGACATCAGGGTCAGAAGCAGGGGGAATATCTGGTGATAGTTACATTTTTTTTTCAATTACACTTATTGCACAATTAAAAATCAGCAAATATCAATATTTCAACAAAGAGCAAAAAAGATTGTATGCAAAATTATGAATGTCTAATATGCTCATTTTTTAAAGTATATAATAAATTTAATACAATAATGTTGAGTTAACTATCTCCTGAGCTTCCTTCTGTTCTCATCTATGTTTTCTTAATCTTTCATTTATGGTATTTTCCTTCTTTTCTTTTTCACTGTCTCACTATTAGATAGTTACATTTTCAATGTGAGCATTCTACACCAGGAAATCAGCAAATTATGCAAAGCGGGGCATGATTGATTATTTTGCTGAATGCCCACACTTAGGATAATGTTGGAGAAAATGTATATAGTTCAAACTAAAGTTCAAATTTTTAAAAACTGAAATTAATCAATAAATCAATTGATATTAATATAACTTGATTTAATCTTAATTTAAAATACTAAAATTAAAGGTATGTGGTATGTACATTTTCTCCAGAGAGCCTCTTGTTAAGCTTTTACCAGCATACCCTTCTTCATTAAGAGCCACCTTTTTTCAAAGAGATTGAGGGAGACAGGAAATGATAATGCAGGGTAATATATTGATTGAATGAGTATTCATACATTTCCTGAAGTGTCTTTTATAACAATGACCAGAGGATCATCATTATTATTTGGCATTTGCCAAATAAAGACCTTTTAACTTTACAAATATAAAAAAGGGGTTTTATGCATCTGTTAGTTCTTATTTATGATGCTCCCTAGAAGTGGTTTGGAAATGTCATTCTTTCCCAATAGAAGGGAGAGAGAGAATATAGGCAGGAATAGGTGCAATAATTTTTTCAAGGTCACACATTAGTTTCAATGGGATATCCAGAACGTTAACTGCCTAATTGTAATTCCATCCTTGCCCCATCAGGTCATACTACTACCTGGTTTCTAGGATTTAAGACTGAACGAGACTGAACTTGAGAGGCACAGCACTGTGTCTTCAGGGGACAGAGATCACAGTTCCTGACTCCCAAGTGTCTGGAATACTTCTTATTAATATTTGTTTCACAACTCTGCTTTCCTGGTCAGTTAATTGCTAACAAAATGAATGGGGTCAGCAGTAATCGCAGCCAAAGTCCTTCATGCAAGAAAGCCCCAATCTGGTTGGAAGAACACACAGTCCTTTCACATTTCCATCACTAGTCAGACAGAGAAGATTAGCAGAGGCTAGTGACAGTGATGGGGTATCAGCAGACCCTGTGTTTAATCCTTGTCTATAGGGTCACTTCAATCAAAATTAAAATAAAATGAGATGGAATAGTTCAAATGTAGAAAGAACTGAATTCCCTTGTTCCTTTGAGTCTCAACTAAAATCCCTTCTATTTTTGGAAGCCTTTCCCAGCCCTGCTTAATTTTTTTAGTGCCTTCCCTATTATTTCCTATTTATCTTATTGGCTGCTAAGTGGCGCAGTAGATAAGGCGGTAAACTGGAGTTAGAAAGAACTGAGTTCAAATATATGTCAGACACATATTATCTATTTGGCCTTGGATATGTCACTTAATCCTGTGTGACTCCATACCTTAAATTTGTAAATTGAGCTAAAAAAGGAAATGGCCAACCATTCCAGTATCTTTTCCAAGGAAATCTCAAATGAGGTTAAGGAGAGTCAGGACAGAAATGACTAACAATTCATCCTACATTAATTTGCTTTGTATATATTTGTTTGCATGTTTGTTGCTTATTGTCCTGCCTATTAGATTGTAAATTCTTTGAGGGCAGGAATTGCCTTTGTCTCTTTTCATATCCTTAATACTTAATACAATGCCTAGTATATAGTAGCTGTGCTTAATAAATGCTTACTGATTGAATAAGGACTTCAAGCTTCTAATCCTAGTGCGACTATTAATTTACAATGAGATATTTGGTAAATCAACTCCTCTCTCCCTTAAATCTCAGTTTCATCTTTTTCTCAGTTAAGAATGCTTGTCTTGGAATTAGACAGAGGAACTACCTGTGTAACTTTGGGTAAATATTTCTTTAAAAAGAGTCTCTTTAAAAAGAAAAGATGTATTTATTTTCAATTGCTTCATCTCTAAATTAGAGAGTTGGACTAACCAGATGGCCACCACTAACTTTTCTAGTTCTAAAGTCCAAACTCTAAATGTGGTCTTGGGCAAATTATGTAACCTCTGGGTCTTAGGTTCCTTTAGAGGTAATTGAAAAAGATGACCCTGAGTTCCCTCCCAACTCTGACTCTTAATTTGACCTGTATTTGCAGTCTTTCCAGATGGCAACTCACTGGCCACTTCAAGAACTCAGGCTCACCTCAGGAAGATCTACCCTTATAAATGTTCAATTACTTCTAGCATCATTATAGAAAATTGTGAAGAATTAAAAATACAATATATGTATACAGTAGCATAGTGATTGAACTCCAGAATGTGGAGAGTTAACACTATTTGCCCTACCACTCACCACTTTTGATTTGCTTGAGTTGGGAATAGCAAGTTCTAAGGCAGATGGTAGAGCTAATGGTTGTTCAGGGCTGTGAGAAGGAATGGAAGTATAGATGAGAACAGATCTGGACCAAGGTGATTCTCCAGAAATGTTCCCAGTAGCCTAGGGTAGGAGTGGAGGGAGGGAGGGATCTGATATTGATAATAGTTATAAAACTAGTAGTCTCTCAAGGAAAAACAAAAACAGAAATAAAAAATCCAAAGATATTTGTCCAAAATTTTCCCTAACACAAATGTATAAAGAAAAAATTATTTATTTTACCTTCCTGTCACTACCATCCTGCCCCTGGAAATCTGGAAGGACAAACTCCAATAAATGTAATCTTTTCCAGCATTTTTACATGATATTATGGATGTCACTCTGCAGCCAAGTGGGGAACAAGAAGGCAAATCACCAAAGTTGTTTCTGCAAACCCTAAAGAGAAAGAAACAATCACACTTGGCCTATGAAACAATATACCTCCCAAAATAGAGCCCCAAACATCACTGCCAGCTTTAAGACTGATATTTACTGGCTCTGAAGAAACACAGATGGTTCATAGTTGCATGGGGAGAGGTCTGGGGAGTATTTAGCACAACTTCAAAAGGGATGCTGATTAAGATAGGGGTTGGCTCTTCTGGTTTTACAGCATGGGGTCTATATGCAAAAATAGAAGCAGTTCAAGACTGAACTCTAATTCCATCTTCTCTAAAAAGGCCCACATAGAACTTTTCTTTATAATTCACAGCATCACAGCACTGCTCTTTATGAGTCTGTTAAAATTAATCATATATAGCTGTATAGATTCTTGTCTGAAACACTTAGTGTTACTTCTGTGGTACGAAGGAAGATAGCCATCTCCATCTCCATTTCCATATCTATCTATCTATCTATTCATCTATAATCTATCTATTTATCTATCTGTATAAATGTGTGCATATTTATGTATATAAATGTGAATATATGTATATATGTATGCATGTGTATATACAAATATACACATATTTATATATATAGAGAGAGTCAGTCATATAGAAAGACATATATATTGAGAGAGAGACAGGCAGAGAGACAGGGATAGTGAGAGAGAGAGACACACACACACAGAAATAGAGACAGAGACAGAAAGAGATAGAGAGATAGATAGGTAGGCACAGGTATACAGAGAGAGACAGACAGATAGAAACAAACATTGAGAGAGACAAAAAGACACAAATAGACAGACAGAGACACACAGAAAGAAACAGACATGGACAGACAGAAAGACAAGGCACAGACACTGACACACACAGAGACAGAGAGAGGCAGGGAGACTAGAAAGACAGAAACACACACAGAGAGAGATAGAAACACATGCCTTCATCACTCTATTTGTAAAATAATCAGAATATTAAAGTATCTTGAGACCCAGTGATAGTCTCCATGATGTTCAGAGATACAAGGAATATATTGTCCTTCATAGACATACAGTATGCTACTAAATTACAGTCATTCATTCACATATTGAGTCCCTCTAATATGTGAAATTAGAAATACAGGCACACATAGACATTGAGACAGAGATAGAGACACAGTCAGAAACAATGACACAGATGTTTAGAGAGATGGAGAGAAACAGAGAGAGAGAAATAGAGAGAGATACAGAGACACTCAGACACTGACAGATATTGAGAGAGATGGAGAGAAACAGAGAGATAGAGACACAAAGATTCAGAGAATGAAAGAGAGAGACAGTCACACAGACAGAGACAGAGACAGAGGGGAGGGTGTTACAAAGGATAGAGTGCTGCAAGTCAAGAAGTTATGAATTTGAATCTAGACTTAGACATTTACTAGTTATGTGACTTGATAAATCATTTAGTTTGGCAAGGTTTCACAGTGGAAAAACAAATTATATTTATAAAGCCCAAATCTTATGTTATCACTCTCCTGCTCAAGAAGCTTCAGAGGCTCCCAATTACCTCTAGTGTAAAATGTCAACTACTCTGGCATTTGGAACCTTTCTCAAAGTGGCTCCATTCTGTTTCCTGTATTGTCAGATATTACTTATCTTTAGCCAAATTGGTCTGTATGTTTTAATACACGACACACTATCTCTTACCTTGTGACTTTGTCCCCTATAGATTGAATACATTTCCTTCTCCCCTTCATGTCTTAAAATTGTTATCTTTCTTCAAAGCTCAGCTCAAATGCCACAGCCTATAAAGCTTCTCATGATGATTCCCAGTTGGTATCTTATCCTCTCCAGAAATACTTTCTATTTCTCTTGCATGCATTTTTCCTTATTATTTTAATGTTCATTTTAGTTTTCTTCATCTGATACAATACATATTACTTGAGAACAAAGTCTGTTTCATTTTTATCTTAGTGTATTCCTAATACTTAGCAAAGTGCCCTGTACTTAAGGCATTCTTGGTGAATTCAATTGAGACAATGAATTTAGAGTCAGAAGTGAGTTTGTATTACTTCTGTTACTTTATTAACTAACTCTGTAACCTTGATCAAATTGATTTATTTCTCTTGGCCTTAGATCTCTCTTCTAAAAAAAGAGAGAGTGGAAATGGATCATCTCTAAGGTCCTTTCTAGCTTTTAATCCATCAAACACTAGTTATGCAAAAGAGAATAGCAACCAAACCCACTTATTTGAGCAAAATTGCCAGCAATAATTGGCGACATTCTACATCCATCTATATGTCAGAAAATATATGAGAAAAGTAGCTCTTCTTTTGAAAACCAAGTAAAATCTTATCTCAAATTCATAGAAAGGCACTGATTTCACCTGAGGGGAAATATTTTTTCTGAATTCTCTAGGTTCACTATACCTACTATGTTCCAGCCACTGATAAGTACTGGTAATAAGAAGAAAGGAAAAGATTATCTATCCCTTTTCTCAAGTGACTCAAACTTGAAAGGACTCAAGCATCTAAAATACTGTCTTATACATTAGAGGGACTCAATATGTGAATGAATGATTGTAATTTAGTAGCATACTGTATGTCTATGAAGGACAATATATTCCTTGTACCTCTGAACATCATGGAGACTGTCACTGGGTCTCAAGATACTTTGGTATTCTGATTACTTTACAAATAGAGTGATGAAGGCATATAGAGGTTATGACTTTAAAATCAAAAATGCAATTAGAATGAAATAACTCAAGACTAGCTTCCTATCCAATGCTGGCATTGTAAAGCTATTCACTCACCAGTTCATGATATGTGACTATCCTTCACTGCATCCATGGGATTACAAACTGTCATCTCTTATAAGTCTATGACAGTGAAATGTAGACTCCTTCATCTGAAACTTGCTTCCTGAAATTGCACCTTTGGATCGTTGTTGGATTACAAATTATATTTCAGATCAGAGAATAAACTGATGAAGGAAAAACAAAGCTCATGCTAGTTTGTTTTTTTCAGAATGTAGGACATTTGTGTTATATCAGAGAACTGTGGGGATAGAAGGGACCTTGAGAGGTCATCAGCTTCATCCATTTAGCTGTCAGTAGTCCTACAAAAAAGACTTGGGACAAATCATGTGAGCATTACTCTCAGTTCTGTTATTTTCTATCTAGGATCCCTAGGTAAACTTGTTAACCTTGCAGCCTCATTTTTTCATTTACAAAATGAGAAGGTTGGAATAAAAAAATCTCTTCTATTTAAATCCTGTGATTATTATCCATTGAATTTCCCCTAAACTCTAAAGATTAGCCTTCCAAAATTTTTCATGATTTCACATGAAGGTGTATGTCTTATAATTCTGTGGGATATTTTGGATGTTTGATCTTTGTCTTAGCTTCACAGAATATTCGAAGTACAGAATCACTTCAGGGATAAGCACCCTGGGCTTGTTATATCCTGAGAGGGCTTCTAGATTCTACCTAGTGCTCAGGCATTTATTTCCCCATTGTGTATCTGAATGACAATGGTGAGGTCATAATCTGTCATATACCTGAGAAATCTGTATCAAGTCATTAGATTGGTCCCATTTAGGTGACAGAACACAGAAGACCCCCTGCATTTTTAATGTAGAATCCTCTTTATTTCCCATCAGCAACTATCTCTCAATTCCACACACATTGGGCTTAACACTTGTTTCCAATAACTGCTATTAGAACATAATTTAGATTTTTTTAATGTAAGAACAGAGTTTTGGGAAGAGACAGCTGCTAAAAGTATTTTTTTTTGCTATAAATAAAATATCTATTTACTAGGATTCTCCAGTTCATTCCTTTTGAATAAGGATGATATATATATATATCGTATATGTATATGTATATGTATATGTATATGTATATGTATATGTATATGTATATGTATATGTATATGTATATATACTAATGATGATATTATATATATATATGTGTATGTATCTACTAAGCTTCAGTTTGAAAACTATCTTGGATAGTCCCAACATTGCTATTAGTAGTTATGGGACTTACTCGTAGTTGAGAATGTCTCTTCACTTTTTTGTGTTTCCATGAACCCAACTATAAAATGAGGAGATATTAGACTAGGCAATTTCAAAGGTTCCTTCCAACTCTCAAATTCCATAGTTCTATGATGACATATACCTAGACCTTACCAGGTCATTTTTCTGCTCATCAAGATCCAGTGACACCCTATTGCTTCTGAAATCAAATAAAAATTGCTCTGTTTAGCTCTTCATGGCAGGCTTCCATTCCCGTTTTCCAGACTTATTACACATTAAGGGACATTTTATTTATCTTTAATTCAGACAAAGTGAATTTTTTGTTCTTTCTTACATTATGTTTCATCATTTATGTTTGTCTTTGTACAAGTTGTCAACCTTACTTCTTACTTCAAATTCCTGAGGAAACTTTTTTGAAAGTCTCCTAGTCACCAGTATATGAAATAATGCTATCCTTTAAGAATATTGGTGATGTTAGCAAAGTAATATAAAGACTATTTTTGTATTTATAAAATTAAGACAATACTATGTTTTTCTTTATGAAATTCATCTCTAAGATATAGATCTGGATCTCATGAAATTGGAATATTGATACTGTTATAGTTAGGTTTGAACTATAGTTTTAAGAACTGATAATTTGTTATCATTTCATCTGGTTTTTTACATATTATATTATCTAATCAACACTATTATTATTGTACCTTATTAAGTTGGGCTTTTGAATGGTAATTCAATTTCTTGTTCTATAAGGAGAGAGATTATCTTTATGAAATGGCTATAAAATACTTCCATTAAGCTCTAGGATTTTGCCTTATTGTTAAATCAGATGCAGAGGTTCTCATTGCAGATAGAACATATGCACTGTGACCTTATTCCTAGACTTTCCTAATTAATTGTTTCAAAAGGAAAACTTGGAAAATAAAAAAAAATGTTTCGTGAATGTGATATTTGATATATTTCGTTTTCATTTCACTAGTTATTCTTGACTTCCTCTTGGTAGTTCAAATTTTACTAACTTGATTAAGGAGATTTAAAAAATCCTTAAGATAGAAAATCAGCAATGATCATATTTATATCTTTTCAATGAATTCAAGGATTAATATTTTTCTGAAAGAAATATTTAATATTATCCAAATTGTGTTATATTTGTTTTTGGTTCAATTAATATTGGCACCTAAAAGTGGTGGTTTGATATTAATCAGTGTCAAAAGAATTGGATGAGAATAATTATTTCACATGTCTGCTATCAAGAAACTCCATAGAGGATTGCATTTATTAGTGGGGGGTATGATGTGTTAATGACTAAATGATTATTATGTTAGGACATAGCTTTAGCCAGTTGTCTGCTTTTGAATATCACTAGTCTCCTGATAACTGAAGGGGTTGAATTGAACTAATTCAATGTTCATTTATAGAGCAGCTACTTACTACATATAGCTTACTTTACAAGATGCTAGAGAATCTACAAAGGAGCTCTAGAACATAGTCCTTTACCTTCATAGAATTTACAATCTAATAGAGGAGAGAGGGCGCACACACACAAACAACCACAATGAATAATAAAATATACTTTTTGCTTAAGAATATAAAGAATTTGAGAAAGGAAAATCCATCTCCCACTTGAAGGATCAGGGGAGGCTTCATTGAGGCAATATCAGTTAAGCTGAGCCTTTAAAGATGCATAGAATATGACCAGAAAGAGTGATATTGTGGCAATAGAGGAAAGAGTACTGGAATTGGAAATATAGAAAACTGGCTTTGAATTCTAACTATGATATTTACAATTTGTAACACTTAAAGTCAGTCAGAAAACTAGGTGGTGTAGTGGTTAGAATTCTGGACCTGGAGTTAGGAAAAACTAAGATGAAATCTAGCCTAAGACACTTCCTAAATATGTGATCTTTGGCAAGTCATTTAACAATTTGCCTCCGTTTCCTCATCTGTAAAATGGGAATAATAATAATAATAATAATAGTGGCTTTCTTGGAATGGTGTGAGAATCAAATGATATAATTGGAGATCCCTTAGCCCCATACCTGGTACATAATAAGTATTATATATAAATGTTAGCTATTATTATAATTTGTCACTTAACATAGTTGAAACTCAGTTTTCTCATCAGAAAAGTAGGGATAATAACTGTAATATCAATTTTGCAGGATTATTTGACAGAAAATCCTTTGAAAAAAACCTGAATTTTCCCCCAGGCCTGTGATTTCATGGGCTTCATTCAAGACTGCCCTCTGAGATTGCCTTTTGTTTTGTACTGTATATTTCTTATATGTAATCAGACTGTGGAGGAGTTTGAATATTACACTAAGGAGTTGTTTTTCCCCCCTTAGGCAAAAGAAAACTTTTGAAAAATGTTGAGCAGAGAATTTTTGGAAAGGGTTTTTGAATTTCCTTTGTTGTCAGTGTTCTCTCCTTAAGTGAATTTATATTCACTTATTTGTGCATGTTATAGCCTCTTTTCCTTTTTGACAAGTAGAATGCAAGTTCCAAGAAATTAGGGATAGTGATCTTTTTAAATTTTTGTTTGTGCTCCTCAGTCTTAATATTTGAACATTGAATTTAAGAATGAAACTACTATGTCTGCAATAAGGTAATTGATACATAGATAGTAGGAAGAAAAGATTTGACACGTTCTGGGGAGGATATTGCCCTAACCCAGGTGGCTCTCTAATTAAAAGAAAAAAAAAATTCTTTTGTGGTGACTATGTTTTAGTGGGTCACCTTTTACTGCCTTCTGAATCTCTCTTCTTATGTTATGCTTAGACTGATAAAGTAGCGTGGGATCTTTCTCTCCCATTACTGTAACTCCCTAGATAATAGTGGTTTCTGATGGTCCAGTAGGAAAAGTTGAGTCCAGTCTCCATGATTCTGTTCTCACCAAGACACTTCCTAGATGGATGCTATTTCTCTGCCCAGAATAACACAGAATCCCGAACTGTTCTTACTGTCCCAAAAATCATTAGTCAGCACACTTTTTGGATAGGGAGATTTATCAAATACAATCTTTCCATTAATATGGTGGCCCATTGTGCTCACATTCTCCTTTACAGTTGAGCATTCCTATATGTATTGTTCTCTTAATTCGAATGTGAATTACTGAGAGAAGAGGACTATCTTCTATTTCTCTTTGTATTACCAGCACATAGTAGTCTTTAATAAATGTCTTCCTCATTCTATTCCTACTGTGTGTACAAATCAATATAATTAGATAAACAATTTGCAGTTTCAATCAACATTCATGAAGCATCTACTGTGCACAAAGCACTGGATACAGAGATTAAATAAAAACAAAACAAAATAAAACATAGTTCTTGTTCTCCAATAGAAAGGATGTAACTTGTATGAAAATAAATATGGCATAAAGTAGAATGTATTAATGGATATAGGAGTTCTCTTAAATAAACTGCTGCCAAAAATACAAAGAGGGAAAGACTACTTCCATATATAAGGATCAGAGAGTTTTTATGGGGGTGATAGTACCTGAATTTAGCCCTTGTATGCATAGAAATATGACAAGCTTACTCTTCTGGCAGGTGGAATCATTATCACACAGAGTCAGAAGAGGACAGGATATGATTAGTATGATTTGCCTGAAACATACTGTATGAAGGAGAGTAGAGAGATGAGGTTGAGTGGATGGGTTGGAATAAGCTTCTGATTTTAACTCCTGTGGTCTTAATGTTATTTTTAAAATAGACAAAAATTCATATTTCAACAAAGTAGACATCCTTAGGTTTTGTGATGACAGTCTTTTAAAGGAATAGTGTGTATCTAGAACTGCACATCCTTTCTAAAATTTTTTATGTATATTATTATGATTTTGTTGGTTGAAAAGGCAGCCAGGTTAATGAGTGTAAATTACAATTGGCTTTGTAGAGAAAATTTATTCTTCTGAAATTTTTCAACACTACCAAGATCAAACTTTCTGCCTTGATGAATATGAATAAATTTTAACTCAGTGCTATTATTTAGCATGCAGGAAAACTTCAGTTTCTATATTTATTAGTTATTTCATCAAATAGAATCTCCAAGGTTGTAAGAATTGAAAATGTGAAAAGACATAATTTTTAAAAACTATTTTATTTTCAATTCATGAAAAAAACAAGCATTTCCAAAACACAGTGCTATAAAAAAGATGATTGCAAATGAAACTGTTGATATACCATGTACAATTTGCTATTTTCTGCAAATATGCAACAAAGTTATATATATTTTTCTTTTTTTCTTTTCTCTTCCTTCTTGCCCCCCCACTCTTTCTCTTCATCTTCCCCTCCTTTTCCCTCCCCCACCTCCTGTGCCCAGTGAGTTAAAGAGGAAAGGACATATTTTTTTTTTAGGACCTAGGGGAATAATTTTCATTTTTGGTGGCAAAGAGATGGTATTGCAATATGTGATTCAATTTAGCATTTATTTGACTAATTTTTGCAAAATCCTTACTGATTTTATATGTACTATAGCTTGACAGTATCAGTTTTGTCAGTTTTGTAGATGTTGACCATGATACCTGCCTTCAGCTTTCTAAAAAACCATCCAGTACTAATAGCTAGCATTTATGTAGTATTTTAAGGTTTGCAAAGAAACAAATATCACAACAAATAGGTGCTATTATTGTCTTGTTAGAAGTGATTTTTGGCACATAGGTTAAATAAGACATAGCCCTTTGCCATCAGAGAGTTTACAAACCAGTAAAAAGTATGTATACATGAACAATCACAGTACAAAATAAAATGTGCTATCTGCATATGAATATAAATAATTATTTGAGGTTTGAGGAAGGAAAGTTGAAGGATATATAGGCTATCAACAGAGTAATATTGTGGTAGAGAGGGGAAAACATTGGATTTAGAGTTAATAGATACCTAATATTGAATCATATTACATAGTTTCTCCTATTTGTATAACTTTGAACAAGTCAGTCAGCTAAGTGATGGATTGGACCTGGAGTCAGGAAAACTAGAGTTCAAATTCAGCTCAACCTAGGTTTTTTTTAAGTATACTATCAATTTCACTTATTAGTTCTCAAACCATCCCACTTCTGTTTCTTCTACATATATTTCTGTCTCTTCTTGTGCTTTTAAAAATGTTTCGTTTATTCTCTTCTCTTGCGCTGGTGCTCCCTCTTTGTGTGTATGTGTGTGTACATAAGTATCTCTAACTTAAGTACTGGATTCACTCATACAAGTTAGAGATAGATAGGGGATATTATGGGTAAAACGTTGGACCTACAATCAGGAAGACCTGAGTTCAAGTTCAGCCTCAGACACAAAGCTGTGTGATCCTCAGCAAGTGACTTAATCTCTGTCTGCCTCAATTTCTTCAATTATAAAATAAGGTTAATAAAAGGAGTTACTTTATAGTGTGATAATGAGAATCAAATGAGATAATATTTTAAAGCACTCAGCAAAATACCTCGCACATTGTAGGAGCTATATAAATCATCCTTTTCTTCCTCTCTCTGTCTCTTTCCCCCCTCTGTTTCTTCTTCCTTCTCTCTCTTTTTCCTTTTCTCCATTGTTCCTCCTTCTCTCCCTTTCTTCATTCCTTCCTCCATTCCTCCCTTCCTCCCTCCCTTCTTTTTTCCCTTCTTCCCTCCCTTTCTTCTTCCCTCCCTCCTGCCTCCATTCCTCTTGCCCTCTGTCCCTCCCTTCCTTCCTTTGTTCCTTCTTTCTTTCTTTTCTCTTTCCTTTCTCTTTTCCTCCCCTTCCCATCCCCTTCCTCTTCTTTCCCCCCTTTTCCTTTCTTCCTTCCATTTCTCTTTTCTTTCTTTCTTTTTCCTTTCCTTTTTTTGTGTGCTGTGCCCCTAACTTTCATTCCTGTTAGCAGGTTGAAAGAAGCTGGCAAGATAATAATTAAAAAAAACAAATAACTATCTTCTAAGAGATAATTTCTAAGTTAAAAGCAAATATTGCAACCCCTCCCATTTTGTGTTGCCTCCCCTCATTAAACAAATAGATCGAAACCTTAGTAAACTAAATTCTTTTAAGCACAAATATTAGCAAGGGAAGATCTTCAATAATTTGAAGTGGCCTAGTAATATCAGAGGAAATGATGGGAATTGTAATCTAAGCACTTTTCAAGTGCTGTGTATTTAACTGTTAAGTTTATTGCACATGGGCTTAGGGAATCCCTGGACAAATTAAATATGCAGTGTTTGGAAGATTATACAATATTTTGTTGGGTTTGTGTAAATGTAATATAATTAGAACCTGGTAGACTCCTTGAGCCTTTGACCACAGTTGTTAATTTTTTCATCACAATTTCATTAATTTTCTACTCCAGAGTCATTCTTATCTCCATGTTTGGTTTTGGATGTGATTAAGTGAGGAGAAATGAGGAGGGAAAAAAAAAAGACCTGAATTGCTATCATCTCACACAAAACAAACATTTTTTACATTTCCCCCCTTTACCCACTAAACTCAATATCCTCTTGCCATATCAAACTTAATGTCTAAAATTGAGCTGATTATCATCATCCAAAACCTCCCCTTCATAAATGTCATTATTTCAGTAAGCAAGGATTCTTTTGAACTCCTAGGTTACTCTCCCTCAGACCTTATGTCCAGTAAGTTGACAAATTTTGCTACTTCTAGCTCTCAAATCAGAGCCTCTCACTCCTTTCATACAGCTACTACTTTAGGTGAGTCTCTCCTCACTTTTTACTCATCTAATTGCAATGACCTTCTAATTGCTTTCCTCTTTTCAAGACTCTTTCCCACTCCAGCGTCCTTCAGTGGAACACCAGGAAGTGGTTTCCACTAGCATGGTAAATCTCTCTCTTCCCTATATCTGTCAAATACCAGTGAAAACCCTGCACCTAACAGCTTATTGGAACTCAAAACCTACTATCATGGGGAAATGGAGCCAAATTTTTCCATTCAGAGTTTCCCATTTTCATCCTTGTGAAACAAGAGGCAGCATCATATCACATAGGGGATAGACACAAAGTCTTGAAATCAGGGAAATTTGGGGTCAATCCCTATTTTAGGCACATATAGTATATGTCATCCTGGGCCAATTGGTAACATTTCAGTCCTTTAGATACCTAAGATGGCAAGTTGAAGAGAAGGCACTGACCAATAATGGTAGAAGGAATTCTCTAACTCTGGAACTCTCTATACCAATGAAAACTCATATTCAGTCTGTATCTCTGTCTTTGTGAGATATAATTTTTTTACCTATGATAGTCATTATAACCAAAAATCTAAATAAACTGTAGCTCAGAACCAGATCTTTGAAATACTATTTAACAAAGTATGAAATTCACTTTTAAAATAATAATGATGGATATTCAATCACATTGGTATAAAATTTTCATTCTAATGGTAAATTTTAAAGAAATAGAAAACATCTTGTAATCTCTTTCTTTTGATTCTACTGTTATGTAGGTTTTGTAATGTACCTAGGATATTAGTAAAACACCCACATATATAATAAATAGTTAACTCACATTTATTAAGCAGTTTCTATGTTCTATGGACTATGTGAAGTGCTTAAGATGCAAAGAGAGTCAAAAATAGATGTACTTGCTATTTTAAAAAATTATTTTTAAGTTATGAAATAAGCATTTCTATAACATAGTATAATAAAATAATATGATTGGACATGAAACTGCAAATCTGTTATGTATAACTTGCTGTTATATATATCTGTTATGTATAACTTCTTTTAAATATATAATAAAATTATCATGTAAATTTATCTTTTTTCCTTTTTTCTTTCCTTCTCCCTCCCTCCCTAGAGATGGCTACCATTACACACCCATACATATGTGAAATAATTCTAGAAATTCATCTATTTATATTTCTTTTTCTGAATGCACTAAATATCTTCCTTCATGTGTCATTTGTAGTTAATTTGGGTATTTTTAATTAATTCAATTAAGTCTAAGTGACTTAATTGCTTAAATTTGTTTTTAAAACAATATTTTTGTTACAAGATACTTCAAAGATGATTAAGGAAAAAGTAAAAGAATCTATATGTTCTAAAATATTTGTGGCTGTTTTCTTTGTGGTAGCAAAAAACTGGAAATTTCAGGAATACTTGCCAACTAGACAATGGCAGAACAAGTGTAGTATATGATTGAGATGAAATACTCTGCAATAAGAAATGATGATCTTAGGAAAACATGGGCAGTCTTGCACAAAATAATAGAGTGAAATGAGCAGAATTCTTTTTTCAAAATATTTGATAGGACTATAGGATCAAAAATGGTTTCAAGTTTGGAGACTACTGATCTAAGGGATATGCCATTTAGGAAACCAAGATTGTAACTTGCCTTCTATAAGAAGGGTATATAAGGGTGTTCTAGGCTATAATGCAATTGTTTATTTCAGCAAACAAGCTTCATCTGTGGAGTTACTGTAATGTACCATTCTGGTACATATTGATCTTCAGTCTCTTTTATTCTTCTTAAGCTCTGCTGTTTGGACCCATTACTTCCTTTGGCTCCCCCTGAATTATTTCTGAAGTATCTTTGGCCAGTTTTGGAACACTTTTTGATAAGCTCCAGAAATAGGGTCTGTTCTATCCCTGACCCTGATTATTTGTGCCATTCTTAAGATACAAGGTTAAATTTAAAATTTTGAATTAACCTCATGTTGGGGTGGGGAAGGGTCATAATTTTTTTTTTCAATTCCATACCTCTAAATGAGTAGTGTCAACATTGTATAAAAGGATCCTTCCAGGTGATATATTGACTTAGAAAGACACACATTAACAGTCTATATTCTGTTGGATTTTTGTTTATTTTGTTAAATATTTCTCATTTATATTTTAATTTCATGTTGGCTGTACTAAGGATTATGGTGGGGCTTAAGGGGTTCATATTTGACACATTTTCTAAATAAGGACTGGAAAATGAAGATCAGAATCATACAATTTAATAACTGGGAGGGAGCTACAAACCCATCTTATATAGTCAATACTTGCTTCTTATATTAGGGTGTCCCAAACATGCAAGTGGAGTTTACTAAACTAGTGAATAGCACATTGGGTTTAAAGACTTGGGCATAAATGATATCTTTGACTCTATGCAAGTTTCTAAGCTGACAAAATCACAAACAACTTTCATGTTATGAAACCAGTCTGTTTTATTGGAAGGTACATTGTACTAGGGAGTTAGAAGCAGTTGCTGCTGTTCATTTGTTTCCATCATGTCTTACTCTCAGTGACTCATTTGGGATTTTCTTGGCAAAGATATTGGAGTGGTTTCCCATTTCCCTTTACAACTCATTTAACAGATGAGGAAACCGAGGCAAAGAGGGGTAAGTGATTTGCTCAGAGTGTCTGAAGCAGAATTTGAATTCATATCCTCCTAACTCCTATTTTAGCCTACTGCATTACCTAGCTGCCCTAGGAGTCAGGAGCAGCAGTTCAAATCCAACTCTATTACCAACTAGTTATATGATTCTAGTTAAATCAGCTTCTATTATTGTCCTTTTGAAATCATAGATCTCTCATGTAAGAGGATCATGAAAATTAGTGCAGTTTTAAAACTTTACTAAGATGTTTGGGGACACCCTATCCAGACAACCTATTCTATTTTTGGCTAACTCTAATTATTAAGAAAATTTCCCCAGCATCAAACTGCAATCTTCCTATTGTTCCTGGTTCTGCCCTCTGGGACCAAATAGATCGAGTCTAATCACTCTTCCACATGATGGCCCTTCAAATACTTGAAGATAACTATTCGATGTTGAACTGCTTTTCTGTGTAAGACATTCACTCAATATTGATTAAAATGAATTAGATTGTCTTCATTTCCTCATCCATTGCTTGAATAGCAACACACACATACACACATCCAAACACAGGAATATTCCAGTTGAAAAATTACATATTTCCATTTTTGTATGCTTTTTTGTTGTGTTTTTTCCTTTTTCTTCTGATTTTTCTTTCATAACATGACAAATATTGAAATATATTTAAAATGTTTATATAATTATATAAGCTTGTTTGCTACGTTGGGGAAGAGGGAGGGAAGAGAGAGAAGGAGAAAAAATTTGGAGCTCAGAATCTTACCAAAATGAATGTTGAAAACTGTATTTATATGTAATTTGATAAATAAAACACTATAGAGAAAAAATAAAAAAAATTAACCATTAAAAAATAAAAAATGAGCTATATTCTAAAATGTGGTCTCTAAATCCAGAATTAATTAGGTCTAGAAACAATGCTCTAAATGTTTTTCTTGATTAAGTCTACATGAGACTACTCAATCTATTTAAAGAATAGCTCAAGTGCTATATTGCACATTTGATATGAGAAAATATATATAAGAAACAAATTTGAAAAGCTAATTTTTCCCTTAAATTTACCTTGAATATTAGTGATTGACAAAAGGATAGGCTATAAGCATCCAAAAATGAACAGTGAAATAAGTCAAGCTTCCATGAAATTGTTGTCAGCAGAAAGGATGAACTGTTTACTCCTGTGTGGTTTTCTTTATTTTTCCCTCCAGGCATCTTGTTGGAAATGTAGTAAAGGTGAAAATTACAGTTAATCACATTGAGAAAGAAGTCTTGTTTAATCAGAGTACACAGTAAGTGCACAAGGATGCTATAGATCTGCAGCTGTATCATATCATTTTAATGTAGCAATTGTAGCAAATGTAGCAATTTGGCTACAAATGCATTATTTGGCAAAGAAAACACATTCCCTAAACTTTCAAGAGGTTGTAAAGTGGCTTTAGTCGTTAGATATAATGACAACCTATGAGACAAAACTTATAGGAGTCTAGTCAAGAGATTAAATTTATCAAGTTTTCAGAACCATAATAATATATAGAGGAAACATTACAGGTAAATATAATTATGTATTTCAAAGTATTGTCAGTGACTTAGGTACAGGATAAATAAATGCACAGTTTCTGGAGAAACAGACTCAAGGCTTAGAAAAAGAAGGAAACTTAGAGATAAGTTAGTCTAATTTCTCACTTTATAGATGAGGCTACAGAAATAGAGACAAATTAATAGGTAACAGAATCAGGATTCAAACACAAGGCCTTTCACTACAAAACTGATACTCTTTTCATGGACAACACACACACACACCAACACACACACACACACACACACACACACACACACACACACACACATACTTACTCTGTTTTCTCTGGAAGTGCCTACTGGCTTCAATTTAATAATCCAGCCAGTTGACAAGCGTTTATTTATTTTTAAAAAATGTTTTTATTTTATTTTCAGTTTATGAAATAAAACAAGCATTTCATAACACAATAATAAAAACACATTTGCACTTGAAACTTCAAATCTATTATATACAACTTGCTATTCCTTTTAAACGCAATAAATGTAATCCTCATGTAAATTTCCTTCCCTCCCCTTCCCTTATCCTTCCCTAGTTTGGCTACCATTAGAAACAAATATGTGTGTGTGTGTGTGTGTGTGTGTGTGTGTGTGTGTAAAATAAACATTTATTAAATAGCTATATGTGCCAGCCAGTATGCTAAATGTTATTATACAAAGAAAGACAAAAGATGGTTCCTGCCCTCTAGAGCTCACAATCTCATAACAAGCAAACTGTTATTCAAATCTATTGCTTAATTCTTCTTTGTAATTTAGATTTCTTTAGTGCCAAAAAACTGCATACATTCTCCTTATTTGGGCTAGGTCAAATTAAGATATTCTCATATGGGAGAAATACATTGTGTTTTGAATCAGTGCAGCCTTACCTCTTGCAGTTCTCATATGAACTTGGTCATGGTACTTCAATTCTAAATGTCTTTTCCATTATGGGTTCTAAAACAGCCCATAAATTCGGTAGTGTAAGATTTAGGAGATAGAATTGTGGTTCTCCCTAAAATTTCTCTTTGTGCCTCTGTGATTCGGCAAGTATTTTCTCTTATTAGCCTTTAGATTAATTTTCTGTTTAATGAACAAGTGTTGTTGGGCCAGTTTTATTGGAGCTGTTGTCTTGAAAGTTCTGATTTCTATGTAGGACAAGAAAAGAAGTGATCCAAAATGAATAACATACCCAGTTTGGAAACAATAAGGCTTAGATATAAATGCCACTTCTGATACTTAGAAAGCTATTTAAGTTCACAAAATCATAGATTACTTGCATATAGAGCTCATGAAGCCAGTTTTTTTTTTTTTTTTTTAATTGGAATGAGTGTTTATGAGTCAGGAGACCTGGGTTCAAATATTAGCTTTACTACCAACTAGATATATGATCCTGGCCAAGCTTCAGCCTCTTTGATTGTCTGATGAAATTATAGCTCTATCATGGAAATGGATCATGAAATCAATATGGGTTAGGGAAAGGAGCACTATTCTTGGAGTAAGAATGCTTTGGGTTATTTGCAGCTGTATTACTGTGTGCTTTAGGTAAGATAGACAAGCAGACAGATAGATATGGAGGAGAATGGATAATAGAGGAGAAGTGGTAAGTCAACTGGTGGGTAAGTGAAACTATTCAGAATCTGAAACGAATGAAGAGAGTAGTTTGTCTGGGTCTATTTGAGAAAGAAAGGAATATCATTAAATCTTTCTGGGCCTTCTTTTCCCCACTTGTAAAATGAAGAATTTAACTGGAAGATCCCTAAAATCAGAGAGGCTGTGAAAATTTCAACTTGACTATAGAATTGCTTCTGGCATTTTTGAGTCACTCTCTTTCAAACTAGGAGGAACTCTGTCAAGTTTCTGTGATTTCATCAGTGTAAAAAATCAAATAGATTATAATCTGTCTATGATTTTGTAGACAAAATAGAGATTTGTTGCAGACTCAGAAAGGCTTATTTGCTTAGGGTGATACAGTTAGCCCATTGTCAGAGGCAAGATTCAAGACCCACGCTTTCTGACTACAGATCATTTATAGCATGTTGTCTTTCTAGAATGATATATAGGAAAAAATAAAAACCTCTAATCTTATTAGGAAAAGATTTTATGTTGGATCAAGTACTTTACAGAGGTAGTATGGTAAGTATAGAAAGTGCTTAAGAAATGATTGCTAGCTGACTAAATAGATTCTGTATTTATATCCCCAGCACAGTGCTTGGTATACAGTTAATGCTTAATAAATGTAAACCAATCATTTATTTATTTATTTATAAAAGAGGAATAATAATTCCAATAATACTTACTTCACAGGGTTGTGGTATAATTAAAATGAGATAATATTTGCAAAGTGCCCCAAGCAGTGTCAGGCATAGAGGTAAGCCATGTGTGTGTGTGTGTGTGTGTGTGTGTGTGTGTGTGTGTGTGTGTGTGTGTGTGTTGAGGTATGTGGAATGGAAGACATTGAAAGTATTTATTTTTAGCAGCACAGAAGATGCCTTGGGTAAAGATGAGGACATGCACAGCACTAGTGGCTTAACTATTATGGGACATGTCCACTATAAGGAAACAATCTTGGAGAATTTAAGCAACTTGATGATGGCCACAAAGCTGGAAGGGACATTAGAGGCCACCTAGTCCAATATTGTCATATAGAGACATGGTGAAACATTTATTAAACTTTTATTTTTTTAGAAAGCTTGGCATACAAATACAGGTCCCAGAAGTTAAGTGATTTGCTCATGATCACAGAGGTAGAGCAAGCTTCTTGATTCCAGAATCAGTTCCCTTTAGTTTATAAACTTTATTTCAGTAATTTTTTGCTGACCTTTTAAAATAAGTGTGTTCCAACTTGAAGTTTTAATCCACAAATTCTTGAAGTCTGTATCTGATAAGAGACATAGCATGAAAGTGCCCCTCTCTGTCTTTGCGGTGGAGCTGTTCAGCCATGATGCTGAGGCTGCCACTTTGGTGCTGACTCTTATATTTGTGTTTTAGTCAGTGAATATACTGAAAATGTTTTCCTCTGCTGATACAAGTCAGCTCTGTCTCTCAGGAGAATCCGAGCATATTACAGCCAGCTTGGACCCTGTAATACATTGTCCTTCAAAGTCAAATTTCAGCCTGTCAAGGAAGTGGAGAAAATGATTTGTGACCTGAAGAGATGGAAGATTAATATTTCTGAATAGCAGTGCACTAAAGCCCCTATAGCTACTTGTTCTTTCCACTATTCAAACCTCCCTCTAGGAAAGGAAATGTTTTGCAAAAACAATAACTTGCTTTGTATATAGAAATTTCCTTTGTGACTGCCAAGTTTTTGTTTGGCAAGGTAGAATCTAACTTTTCTTAGCCCCTTCAAACAATGTAGTCTGCCAACAGAGACTTGTAGCTTAATCTCATAGCTTCATTTCATAATCAGAATTCACTTTGTGTCTTGGGGAAGCTGTGATGTATGAAGCAGAAAGAAGATTGATTTTTCACGAGCTACCTTGTACCTGGAGTAATGAGAGTGGCAAATTACTTGTTCACTGAGCAAACACGACAGGAATGTCATAGAGGGAATTTATATATATGCAAACACAGAGGGGTCACAGAGTGGTACTTTCGCAAAGTGACCTTATCTATTCGAGGAGCACTTTTAAATTTTCTTCAGTTTACACCATAAAAGCCATGTATGTTTGCATAGAAACAAATGCTTCTAATAACAAATATAAGATTCATTATACTAGCTATATTTCCAAGTGAGAGACCTTAATTCACATATCTTCCTTCCTTCCTTCCTTCCTTCCTTCCTTCCTTCCTTCCTTCCTTCCTTCCTTCCTTCCTTCCTTCCTTCCTTCCTTCCTTCCTTCCTTCCTCCCTTCCTTCCTTCCTTCCTACCTTCCTTTCTCCCCCTTTCTCTTTCTCCCTTTTTCATTCTTTTGCTCCTTTTTATAGTCTCTTCTTTGCCTTCCCTTTCTTTATATATTTTTCATGGCCTCAATTATCCTCTCTGCAGGTGACTTCCATATTTGTAGCCCTAGTTTTTCTCCTGAATTTTATTCCTCTACCTCTGCTCATTGAAAAATTTCCACTGGATATCTCACAGATAATTCAAACCCATATTGTCCAAAGAAAACTAATTCTTTTCCCCAAATCCACTCTTATCCTGAATTTCCCTATTTCTGTTCAGAACACCACCATCTATCCAGTGATCTAATTTCAAAACCTCAGAATCATCCTTGATTCTTCACTCTCTCTCTCTCAACTTCCCATATCTAATCAGTTGCTGAATGTTGACCATCTCACCTCCTTACCATCCCATTCTCTCCATTCATGCAGCCACAATCCTAGTTCAAGACCTCATCATGATTCCCTTGAATTATTGTGATAGCTTCATAATTGGATTCCCTGTCTCAATTTTCCACCTTTCCAATCTATCCCTCACACAGTATCCAAAATCATATTCCAGCTCAAAATGTTTCAGCAATTCCCTTTTGCCTTTAGGGATAGGTACTGAATTTGTGATTTTACTTGTGTAATGAGCTCCTGATAATTCACTCTACCAATTCATGTCAGCATTTTCTCTGCAACTTAAAAGCCTCAGATTTGCCTAGAACGCTGAGTGATTAAATGACCTGTATAGGGTCACATAGTGACTATCTATCAGAAAAGGGATTTAATCCTGTATTTTCCTTCTTTCTAGATCAGTTTTCTAACCCATTATCCAACATTGTTTCTTGGATTAAAAAAATACAAACTTCTTTACTTGGCATTCTTGCACAATCTGACTCTAAACCTTTTTTTAGGTTTATTTACTGTCTATTATGCTTTGTGCTACAGTCAAACTGGCCAGTTAGGACATTTTAATTCTATTGAGAACACTATCTCTAGTGCATGAAATGTGCTCCTTCATTTTTAGCTCAGATCTAATACCACCTCTTTCTTGAAGCCTGTCTTGAGACATTCATCCCCTCCACTCCCAAACAGCCACTTATACCCTTGCCCCTAGAAATTATTTTGTTCTTATTGCATATATATATATATATATATGTGTGTGTGTGTGTGTGTGTACTTATGTATATATTTGCATGTGTATGCACAATATATAAATGTGTATATCTGTATATACTTATAAATATGTATATATGCATACATATATATATGTGTGTATATCTATATCTATATTATATAGTAAATATATAATTTACTTTTAAGTATACGTGTTTTGTGACACAGCTGCAAATTCCTTGAAAGAAGGGTCAGTTTCATTTTAGTCTCAATTTTATTAACTCTAGGCACAGTTCTTGGCACATAGGATTACTTAATAATTGGTTGCTGATTGACCTTCAGCCTTAATCTATCTTCTAACATATCCAACTGCCTCCTGGACATCTCTACCTGGAAGTCCCAGTGGCACCCTAAGTTGAACATGCCTGGAGCAGAATTCATCACTTTTTCCATAAAACTTGTTCTTTTCCTAACTTTCATGTCTCATTTAATGAATTCCTAGGTATAGCATTCATGAAATATCTCTCTGTCTTCTAGCCTTACACACAACTCTGTTCTGCTTTTTGTTTGCTTAGTATTATTTATGAAATCATAAAGGTCTTTTAAGATTTCTTTAGAGATTCTATCTTTATCTTCATTTGTATTTTTGCAATTTGTTATATTAATTTACTTCATTAAAATTTTCCTTTATGAATCTTTTGGGGAGTATCCATTTTTGTTATTTGAATAGATAATTTTTTTTCCTTTGGATAACATTCTTTGAAAACAGGAGATACTTTTTGATAATAAAAATGCCATGAAAGGGAACCAAGTAGCTAAGCTACACTAAATATATGTAGAAGTCCCTACTAGAGGTAACATCATTTTGAGGGCATAGAGAGACTAATTCTCAGGATATTTAAAAAACAAAAGACCGCAGTCTTAAGGGAAAAATATTGCTATCTTTGGTAAAAGTGATAGAAAGAACTTCAATGAATCAACTAAATACCTATTTTCAGATTTTAATAAAATCTTTTGAGAAATAATCTGCAATATACCGAAGACATCATTGGTAAAGTCAGGAGGAGAGAACAAGTAGACTCTCAAAATGGTATTTTAAAAGTAAACTACATACAATCACAGGCAAATGAAAATATAGAGAATGCAAGTTTTATTGACTTTTTTATTGACTTTCAAAAAGAATATTTTGATAACGTGAAATGTTGCATTAAAGATCTCTTCCAAAAAGCTGTTTTGCTTAACTTATAACAATATATTTTTTTTCAATGATCCTCAAATCACTAAGGCAAAATGATACATAAAATAGGATAAAATATGTTAACCAAAGGTATTTGCTTCTCAAATCAAGAATGTCACTTGTCAGTACCAAGTCCAAATTGAAGAGGGATTATTTTATTTGCCCATGACATTGTTATTTGTCTTTTGAAATTATATAATTTACTGAATTATATTAATAAACACCCAAAATTTTGTTTTACCTATTCACAAGGAACATCAATTGAAGAAAGAATGTCTTTTGTCTAGACTATAATATACAACTCAATGGACAACTTATGTTGCTGGCTAATCAGTAAATATATCCATAGGACAGACTTGTGGATGCACAGTGAGTTGGGCCTACAACTGAACAGAAGAAGACTGAGATGGATTATCTTTGGAAAATTGAAGAGTATTCTTAATGAACTCAAATTTGTCACTGAAATGAGGATATCATTTTTTTGTTTTATTAATTATTTTTCTACTAATGCGATATAGTTCCTAAGCTATAAAATACCACATTTTCACAGAATTATAACTGAGAATCACTCAAAGGATAATGGAGAAATGTATTGTGAGCATGAGTAAGTTTATAAATTACACTAGAGAAATTTTATAAGGAATCTTATTAGAGTTGTGTATGACTAGAAAAGAAGGTGGGCCAGTCACATAATGGGAGTTAAGGAAAACTGATTGATTACCCTTGTATTTCATGGGCATCCATGCAAGGTCAAGTGATTTAGAGAAATGCCCTTAATTTATTGGGTGGGTATCCCATGGAGGATTGATGATAGACCATGCATAAGTAGGAAATAGGATGAGACATATATGAGAAGAATGTGTTCTGTAATATTGAGGGAAGTACTCACATTAATGAGATTCCTACCTATTGAACTATAGCCCTTCATTTTCTCTCTCCCCTTACCCCCTTTCAGTGTTTCATTTTCCCTCAATTTTTATTCTTCCTGTGCTGGCAGGTCAGTGTTTTTCTAGTGGAAAGAAAACTGTTAAGATCCCTGATCTCAGGATTCTAGAGTTAATGCTTTTTTCCCCCCTTAAACAATTGGGATAAAGTGACTTGGCCAGGGTCACACAGCTAGGAAGTGTTAAGTGACTGAGGTCATATTTGAACTCAGGTCCTCCTGACTTCAGGGCTGGTGCTCTGTCCACTGGGCTATCTAGCTGTCCCTAGAGTTAAGTCTAGTTGTTAACTAATCCCACTGATATTATGGCTCATAAATTCCCTTCCCCACCTCCAAGTATTTCTCTTAAAAATCAATCACTGATACTTAATCGAAATTAAACAAAGCACTAATTGAAAATGCAAAAGAAACTTTTAATAATTATATAATATTTCACGCATAAATAAATATGAACAAATAACAGTGGAGATAATCTATAGAGAAATTAAGTATATACTTAAAATTCCAGGGAAATAAGAATGTACACAACTGACCAGAGCAACTTACAGTTCTGGAACCACCCAGATCTTTGAGTCTCAGGAACTGCCCATAAAGATGCTAGATGAATGTAGCTTCTACTGAATAGATCTGAAACACACTGTGATATTCTAATACTTCAGTTGATGTGATGTCTCAGCTGGGCAATATGCCCCATAGGGCCCTTTTCTGAGATTTGCCTCTCAATTGTTCCTCTGTTAAGCTCAGTCTGCTTCCTCAACAGCAATGTTAGATTCTGCCACTTCCAGTTTCAGACTCAGTTGATGCCTTCAGCACCCTTTATCTTAATCTGTCAAATTCTTCTCCAACTCTGTGCTTTTGCATGATTGTTCTTTCCCTTTTCTACTTCTCAACAGGTGTCAAGGAAGAGAATTATCTGCTGTCTTCTCTTTTCTTCTCAGGAGTAAACAGATGACAGTAGTGAGAACTACCTCTTTTTGGTCAATCAAAGCTATTTGGCAATAAGTGATAACTGTAGAAAGTTAAGGCTTTTCTTTTATGGAGCTTGAAGGGTATACACACATGTACATTTATGTATTCATATGCACACATATATACAAGGATAGTACATACAGTATATATTTGAAATACATATAAAATACATAGAGATATATACATTCACATATATTTGTGTGTATGTATATATGCATATATATATAGAGAGAGAGAAAATGCCAACACAAACATATCAATACTGAGACTTCTATTTCTGAATAAATAAGTATATTATATATAATAAATATTCAATTTAAAAAGACATGTTTATTCTATTTATATACAAATAAATTTATTCTATATCTCTGTATATATTTATTTATATCTCATAATTTAAAAATAAATTATATATTATATTTATATAATACATATGTGGATATGAATAATCAGTAGGAAATTTTCTATGAGGGATATAATTTAATATAATGGTTTGTAGTAATATTATCATATTTTGGTACTTATCCATAATAGAGTTAAGTATAGTTGTCTCATAATCACAAAACCGTCCACTATTCATATATCTCTAGTTATTAACTCAGACTTCTCCAACTTTTTATATGCAAATAACCATGTGAAGTACAAAATATTTAAACCTATGTCTTACATTCAGTTCAAAGTTCAACAGATTTTATATGCAAATGAGTTCTACTATCTCAGAATACTGAGACATTCTTAATTTGGTAACTGCTTCCTCAGAAAACTAAAGGAAAATTATGTTTAAGGCAAATGAATTTGTCAAGGGTTATTCCCCTTATGGAAGTATGAACAATTATACCCTCAGGTTACATTTTCATTTTTTTATGAGATATGATATTCTACTCTCTATTAATAAATATGATATTATTTAAGCACACTTATAAAGCTCATCATTCATGATTATCAATGGAGGCAGCTAGGTAACACAATGAATAAAGAACTGGGTCTGGAGTCAGAAAAACAAGTTCAAATTTGGCTTCAAGCACTTATTAGCTGTGAGAATCTGAGCAAGTCATTTAACTGTCATCTACCTCAGTTTCCTCATTTGTAAAATGGGAATAATGATAACACCTAATTCTAGGGTTGTTATGAAGATCAAATGAAGTATTATGTATACAACACTTAGCACAGTGCTTTGCTATAGGTCTTAGGTATAGTGATGATGTCAGCGATAATATAAGAGCATTATCTTGGAAGTTAGAACACATAGCTTTCAGTTTTGTCTTTGCTATTAGAAATCTGTGTGACTCTGCCCAAGTCCCTTAACTTCTACAATATTTCAGTTCCACATGAATAAAACATGGGGGATGGAATAGATCAAAACATCATATGAACTTTTGTTCATATATTTCTTCTAGGGCCTAACAGAGTGCCTGGTCTAAAATAAACTGTTTCCTGATGGATAAGACAACAGGGATAGCTATAAAAACCAATAAAATATGGTTTCTAAGTTTATGTAAAGCTCTGAAATTTATATAACATTTAAAAGTTTTCTTTCAGGACTCATTTCATTTTACTGTCATAATCCTTAGAGAGAGAAAAAGCTCTATTTCTCTTTTCTTGTGAGGAAACTGAAAGTGAAAGGTTTTTAATATCTCAATCAACAACTGTTTCTTAAATGAATACCATGTGTTGGGCACTATACTAAGCAAAGGAAATATAAAGGAAGGCAAAATAGTTCCTGTCCTCATGAATCTTACATTCTAATGGGGGAGATAACACAAATAAAGAAGGTAATACAAGTATTTACAGATAAGATAGAATGTAACCTTAGAGAAATAAAACTATAGAGTAATATCTATAATGAATATAAATGTAAACTATTTGCAAAGAGACGACATTAAAAAGATTTTAAACTAAGATCAGGACTGCTTAGTTGTTCAATATACCATATTAATAACAAAAATAAAATCATGTGTTGCAGAAAATATTTTGAAAGAATACATTTTTACATAAAAAATTAGAAATCAGAGTATTAGACTTTCCTTAATGAATAATGCCTATTTAAAGCCATCATTTTTAATGAGTAAACACTAGAAGCTTTTCCAATAAAGAAATGGGTGAAGCATGGGTAACCATAATTACTAGTGTTAGAATGATTTTCTATGGTAATAAGACAAGAAAAAATGAAGTAAGGCAACAAACATTGGCGAAAAGGAATCAAAAGTATCACTATGTATAGATGATATAATATTTATTTAGAAATTTCTAAGAGATTCAACTAAAATTTAATAGAAACTTTAATTTCAGTAAAAATATAGGACATAAACCATCACAAATGATCATTTCTGCTCAGCAGTAACAAAAATCAGCTGAGAAAAGTAGAAAAAGAAATTCTGCTAAAAATTACTATTGCTTTTTAGTTATTTCAGCCATGTCCAATGCATTGTGACTCCATTTGGAGTTTCTGTGGCAAAGACACTGGAGTGGCTTGTCATTTCCTTTCCCAGTTTGTTTGACAAATCAGAAAACGGAGGCAAAAAAGGTTAAGTGATTTGACCAGGATCACTCATATAACTAATAAGCAGTTGAGGTCAGCTCTTTTTTCATATAATACTTCCTCTTATCAAAGATGTATGGGTAATCAATATCAGTATATAAAATCAAGAAATATTTCCCAGTAGCTAGACAAAGTTTCAAGAAAAACAGGAAAAAATACTCCAAATCACTAATAATAAGACAAATGCAAATTCAAACTCTGATATTTTTCTTCTCACATTTATTATATTGACAAACATGACAAAGAAAATAACTATTCTTTGGAAGACAATAAAAGCAAAGACTCACTAAAGACTAATACATGGTTTGTGGTGTTATTAACTAATCTAAGCATTCTGCAAATCATTTTGGATTTACACACCAAGAATCACTAAACTGTACCTATTCTTTGATCCCAAAATAATTCTACTAGGCCTATGCAACAAAGAGATGTAAAAGAAGAAAGGATCTTTATTTGTAAAAAGAAAAACTAATTATGGCTATACATTTTTTTTTGTTCTTGCAAAAATTGGAGATAAAGTGGCTACCCATTAACTGAAGAATGACTGAATGAATAATAATTTATGAATGCAGTATAATATTATTTTGCAGTTAGAAAAAATAAATTTCATATTTGGAGAAATTTGGGAATATTTATGAACTGTTGCAGAATGAAGTGAGCAGAACCAGATTTACTATTTATTGAATGACTACAAAAATAAGAAAACAACCTTAAAAAATTTTTTAAATTCTGACTAATGACTCCAGAAAAATGATGGAGGAGCATGCCTTCTACCTTTTAGAAGTGATGTGATAAATGGTGGGTGCATAATGAAATATACATTTTCAGACATAGTCAGAACTTCCAAATTAATTTGCTCAACTATACTTTTATTAAAAAGAGGACTTTTGCTTTTGGGGTAGGCTTTGTATGAGAGTAGAGCAGGTAGCAATAGTTATTCAAAAACATGTAAAAAAAATAAAGCTACCAAAGGGAGATTGGATTTGGGTCACATTAAAGCAAAGTAATATTAGTATTACTATGTTGACTGTGAATTAGTAAGAATATCAATATGATTTACAATTACATTTACAATTTTTATTTCTTGTTCTTTTATCTATAAATGTTCATGATGGTTGATAACCTTCTAGTGGATATTTTAAAAGTCACTTTAAATGAAAAAAAGAAAAGAAAAGAAAAGAAAGGTTTGTCCTGACATGTCAGTGAAAACAAAATCTCAATTGGATGGTTCCTAGGAAACTGTAAGTCTTTTTAAATACCCAAAACTTTTTATGAAACCAAAGCTCTGTCATTTTAGTAACAACTTTCTCATAATACTATACGGTAGTAAACCCCTCTCCCCCCACTCTGATAGAATTTAAAATGGATTAAAAGTGAGCATCATACATAGGGCAATGAGTAAAATAAGTTTCAACCTGAGTAAAATAAGTTTCAACCTATAATCAATAAGGAAGTTTGAAGAAAAATGAGGATAAAGATGACATCATATTATATGACAGTAAGAAAAGATAGGTGAGGGTGAGGAATGACATTTGGAAAGTCAGATATTTCTTGGGTACCCATGTAGTTATTAGTATGTCAAAAGAAAATAAGGAAAGCCTTCAGAATTTTGGATACATCATTTTGGTGAGCATGGCCAAGAGACTTATAGGATAATTAAGCATGGTTGTCATCTGTTACACTGGAGAGAACTTCCAAAAATAGGATCTCTTTGATTTTTTTTGAGTATTTTCATATTGCTTTGAATCCTTTATTATTTGCTGGGATCGAGGAAAATGGTGATGTGTATAAGTCAAAGTACTGGATAAACTAAGTATTTTTCATCACAGATTTTATAACACATTTTCTGATTCTTCTTTCTTAGATAGTTTTCTTTCTAATTGTTTTTAAGTAAGTATTTAAGTCACTTTGTATCATCTGTTCACATAATTACAATGCATAATAGGGAATCTTGGCCAGAAGGAAAAAGCCAGGTTTATATTAAAAAATATTTAAATGGGTAACTCCCTATATATACATACATATGTGTGTGTGTGTGTGTGTGTCTGATGCTCACATATCATTAGTGAAGAGTTGATTATATTCTAAAATTCCTTGTTTATAGTGTTATGTTGGAAACTGTCAGCAGATGAGGTCATTATTTCTATGAAGATTGTGCTTTTAGATGTATTTGTTGTACAGAAAGTATGAAACAAAAGACAATGAATGGAAGAAGAACAAAGACATCCTTGTCTCTGGTATTGTGCCTTTCTCCTTTCTTTGTATAAAACAGCATCTTCTTTGAAAGCTTGGAAATAGAACTCTTCATCTTGTATATAATTTGCCTGATTCACTTATTCCTGGCTACTCTTAAAGCAAGGAAGCATATTAATAATAAAGAAACAAAAGCCCCATAATACATTCTAATTCTTTAGAAGAACTATATGGAAGACTCATAATTCATAAGAGACACATTTTAGAGATAGTTGTGAATAGGGAAATCTGCATAGACTGACCTGTAATGAAAATAAAGACCTTTTATCTTTCAGCTGTTCACTAATTCACTTAAAAAAACACACAACAAAGGATGCATATTAATACTAGATGCCACGATGTACAGGATGTAAAAATACAAGGATTATGTAGTAGCAACATGCTCTCATACTATATCATGCCATGGGCAGATAAAGTGACATATTATGAATATTTAAAACCAAGAAATTGGTGATCCATAGATTCTGGAGATTTCCTCTCCTGTCATTGCATTTAGTCACATTGACACATCAATAGGAGACATGCTTTATTAAACATCTGTTTTGATAATTGAATATTGCTCTTCACAGTACAAGATATTCACAGGATTAGAAGAATGTTTGTTGGTTCTATAAACTTAACATTGCTTGTATTTCCCTGAGTAGAATTTTTGGAGAGCCTGACACAGTTCTTTTATCTTTGGATAATAACCAGGAGTTATGTTGGCTGGTATGTCATTTATAATACAAAGATAAAGCATAGATAGTTACATTTGGTGACATGATTTCAGCCTGAGGAAATTACTAAAACTAATTAAGATATTTGTCACTCCATTTAGGTCTGAAACTCTATAGTTGATTTCTGAACAGTCATCAGTAATGAGGTGGTACCCCTTCAGTTTAATATGTCACTTGAAGAAAGGTATCACTAAGGTAGCATTCTGGTATACATTTCAAAACCTTTGTTGGTTCTAGAACCAAATTCTGATGGGGCTTGTAAATTCATTTTGAAATTATAGAAATGTGTAGATAAGGAGAGACTTCTTTTTTAAGCTTCCTCATTCCCTTGCCACCAGGCCACCTTAACCTTAATCTATTTAAAACATAATAATTTTACTGAAATATCTTAAAATATATACCTGTTACTGTACTCAGTGTCTTTTATTCCTATCTTCTCAAAAGTCAATGAGTATCTCAGAGGTTTAATTTATTTTTCAAAATTTATTTATCTCAACTTCCTCAACAGTGTTTTGGTGATACATTAATAGAGAGAAGAAGAATGGGAAATCGTAGGCATTAGGAAAGACATTATAGTGAACATGAATTCTTAAACATTTTTGTGTTATGGATTCCTTTGGTAGTCTGGAGAAGTCTGTGGATGCCTTCTCAGAATGAAGTTTTTAAATGCATGAAATAAATTAGGATTATAAAAAATCTATCATATTGAAATAGTTATCAAAATGTTAAAACAAAACATGTATAGACCACAAATTAAGAGCCCCTTTTGCAAAAAAGAAATGAAGAAAGAGAGATTTTATGACGCAGAAGTGGCAAACTATAATCTAGACATGGGACACTAGCAGTCAAAGGCATAGAGATAAAAGATATGAAGCTGTGTGTAAGGAGCCAATTTGGCTGGATCACAAAGTGTGGTAATGGGAATAATTCAAATAAATCTGGAAAGATATATTGGTGCCAAGTAGTGAAGGGTTTTAAGAGCTAAACAGAGGAGTTATTTTATCATAAAGGCAACAGAGAACTACTAGAATTTATTGAGTAGATGATTGATATGATATGTATTTAAAGAAAAATCATTTTGGGAATCTTTTCCAGGATAAACTGGAATAGTGAAAAATTATCAATTAGGAGACAAGAAATATAGATAAGAAGTGATGAGAGCTAGAGATAGGGTGATATCTGTATATGTGGATAGAAGGGGATGAGGACTTAAAGACTGTAAATGGATTAAAAAAAATTTTTGGCAAATAGATTTGTGGAATGATTGAGGAGTTAAATATTGTACCTACATTATGTTTTTGGAAGAATGGTGCTGTCTTTAACAGAAATCAGAATGTTTGGAAGAGGAGTGGGTTTGGAAGAAAAAATAACGAATTGTGTATTGAATATGTTAACTTTATGATGTCTTCAGTACAACAGATTAATCTATTTATTATTTCTCCCTCAACTGTTCACCTCTAACTGAACAATAATTAACAAAAATCCTCATAATAAATGGGTATAAGACAGAAAAAATATTCCTACATTAAACAATGTTCAAATTTGTTTTTTCCAATTCAGCATTTTAAGTCTATCAATTCTTTATCAGGGTGAAGGTGGTTTCATACTCTGTCCTCCAGGCTTCTGACATTATCAGATTGATTAGAGTTTTAAAGACTTTCAAAGTTGTTTTCTTGTCATTGTATAAATTTTTTTCCTAGTTCTGTTTATTTTACTTTGCATAAGTTCATAGAGACCTCCTGGTTTCCTGTGAAAATATGCATTTCATCATTTTTATGGCATTGTGACATAATGAATCATTTATTGTGATTAATATGTACAAAGCACCATACTAAGCCCTGGAGATTCAAATAAAAAATAAGACAGCCATTGCTGTCAATCATTAAAAAAAAAAAACAAAAACAAAAAAACCCCAAAAACAAAAACAAACAAAAAAAAAACAAAAAAAAACCCCCAAACTTAAACTTTATATTAAAGGTAAATTTTTTCTAATTATATGCAAAGATACCTTTCAACATTCATTTTTGGTAAGATTTTTTTCCCTCTTTCCTTTACCATCCCCTTCTTAAGAGAATAAGTAATCTGATCTAGGTTATATATATACACACTCACATGCATATGTATATATCTATGTATATAAAACAATAATTTTAATATATTTTTCATATGATTCATGTTGGGAAAAAATCAGAACAAAAAGGAAAAGCATCAAGAAAGTAAAAAGCAAAACAAAAAGGTGAAACTATTGTGTATAATGTTTGAGAAGCTCATTTTTAATAGGTATTACATTAACATTCTAATAATGTCCCTTACACTCATTGACCATAATTTGTTGTAGCAATTTTCCAACTTCTATTTTTATACAAAATGAGTCTGTTCAGAATAAGGGGGTTATAAAAAGGTGTGTAGATTAATGTAAATGGGATAAAGAGAGAAAGAAAGAGTAGGGAGAGAGGATAAGAGGGATCTAGGGAGAGGGAGTAGGTTATAATAGTGAGGCAACATAATGGGTAAAAATAAAGCAGCAGGGACAGGACATAAAAGATATATCCAGACACAATTATGATCAGATGTAGAATTTATTAGAAAAAAAGGCATAGTATTCATTAATTTCAGATAAAGTTAAAGATAAAATAGATTTAATCAAAAGACAAAAAAAAATAAACTACATCATATGTCAACCATAATAATCAACATTGTTTTAAACTACTTAAAACAACTATATAGTATAAGATTGGAGTATTGCTATAGTATAGAAAATTAGTTAGATTTAGAAAAATAAAGAAAGACTTGGAATTATGAAGGAGAATGCTATCCATATACAGAGAGATATTGGACAAATGTATAGTTTCCTTATATAGTTGTATATATGTACATATGAGTGTGATTATAGATATCTATGTATCTATGTGTATATCCATGTTTAATTATAGTTTTCTTGGGAAAGGTAGGGTGGGAAGGAAAAAGGAAAAAAAGAATAAAGTGCACAGTAGAAAAAAAAGAAAAAGCAAAAAAAAAAGATGGATAGTTTTGAACACAATGTGTATTATTTATTATTTATGCTTTCTTAGAATGGAAATTCAAAAAATATTTTGAATCTTTTCTTACGTTCTGCTGTGTATATAATGTTTTTTTCCTTTTTTGTATTTTTAAAATAAATTTTAAATAATTAAAAATTTAAAATAGATCTGTTTTTTTTTTCTTTTTTTAAAATCTCTTTAGGATATTGACTTAGTAATGATATAGCCAGATTAAAAATATACATTTTATAACTTTTGTGAGCATAGTTTTATATTGCTTTCCAAAAAGACTGCAATAAATCACAATTTTGCCACTAGCATACTAGTGTGTCTGTTTTCTTTTCTTTTTCTTTGGCTTAACATTTTATGTTTCCTTTTTTGTCATTGGTAACCATTTGATGGATAAGAGTTAGAACCTTTGCATTTCTCCATTATTGATCCTGAACATTTTTATATGCTTGCTGATAACTTGAATTTCTTCCTTTGAAAACTACCTGTTCATATCTTTAAACCACTTGTCAATTGGGGAATGGCTCATTCATTTGAATCTCAAACAGCTTTTTGAATGAGCACAAAAATCAGGTAACCTCATTTATAATGAAATAACATGAAGATTTTTCTCCATAAACCTATAAGTCAAAATAAAATTTCCCCTTCAAATTAAATTCAATAGTTATTACTATATTATTCCTAGTGGGAAAAACAAGCAAACCAAAACCAAAACAAAACAATAAATTCATCATTAATTATTAATGTTAAAAGAAGCATCATAGAGTAGTGGAAGAAGAGTCAATTTCAAAGGCACAAAGACTTGAGTTTAAGTCTCAATTCTGATACATTTTGGCTGTTTCTGGGTAGATTGTTAACTTTTCAATGTTCGGGGCAGCTATATGACTATAAAGTGGTAGAGAAGATGCCAATTTCTATTGGTAAAGGAATTTTTCTCACTCAGCAGTTGCCTTTACCACTAAAATTATAGGTCTAGTTCCTGTCTCCTAATCATTAAGCATTTATTAAATATAATTGTGTTTTATTAATCTCCTATGTGATAATATATTGCAATCTATTTGGTGAAGCTGGACACATACAAAATAAAGGGTGGCATAGGTGAACTAGCAAAGGAGAGAGAAAAATAATAAGTGCTAGAGAAGGGAGAGACCATCAAGATGTGACATAGACTATATGACCAATATATTTACCATATATTTCAGTAAAAATTTAGTTTTTGGAGTATTGACGTCTATACCTTTTTTCAAGAGAAATGTGCTAAAATTATTACTACTAATTTATTGTTAAATAAATATAGTAAAAATGAATAAAGTATAAATAAAAGTATATATAAAAGCATAAAATATAAATAAAAGTATATAGTATAAATAAATCTAGTATAAATATAGTTTAGTGTTGAAATCTATTCCAAGTAAGTTTTTTTTTAATGCTACCTATACTAGATTCCTAGTATTCATTTTCCTAGATTCAGTATTGTCTGGATTTGGCTTATTTGAGTTTGAACCTTCACAGTGTTATGCTGTATGCAGTGCAACAATTGATTCTGTATCCCAAAGAGATCATAAAAGAGGGAAAAGTACCTACGTGTGCAAAAAATGTTTGCAACAGCTCTTTCTGTGGTGATAAAAAATTGGAAAATGAGTGGATGCCCATCAATTGAGGAATAGATGAATAAGTTATAGTATATGAAAATAATGGAATGTTATTGTTCTATAAGAAATGACAGATAGGCTGATTTCATAAAAGCCTGGAAAGATTTACACGAACTGATTCTGTGTAAAGTGAGGAGGACACTGTACACACACAGTAACAGCAAGATTGTGTGATGATCAACTATGATAGACTTATCTCTTTTCAGCAATTCAGTGATCCAAGGCAATTACAATAACCTTTGGATGGAAAATATCATTCATATCCAGAAAGAGAACTATGGAGATTTAATGCAGATCAAAACATACTATTTTCACATTTTTTTCTTCTTCTTTCACTTTGTGCATTTTTTCCTTTTTATTCTGATAAACCTCTTAGTCATATAGAAATATGTAAAATGAATTTACATATATAATTTTAATTTTTAAAAAATATGCTGTATGTTATTGCCTGGATTCCTTGTGTTTTCCTTGATTGAAATCTAGAGAGTGAAAAGCAGTAATAAGGTCATAAGTTTTAGATAGAGGCATTTAGCAAATGGCAAAAATGTCAATGATTTGGTCTAATTCCCTTCCAAGATATAAAAGAGGAGACTGATTCACAATGCATTTTAAAGAATAGACTTAGGCAATTGAGCTCCCATCATTACTGTGGGGTATTACTCCACAATCTAATAAATCTTACAGTTGGAAAAAAAATCTTAAGATGACATAGGTAACCATTTGGTTATTGCTGTGCACTTTTAGAATATCCTATAAAAAGCACATCTGCTTTCTAGCTAAGGAAACTAGAAGAGCCATAGAACCTATTGTTTACAGTGAGATATTGGAGTATGAAAACTTAGTCTAGGAAAAGAAAGGAAAGAGTTAATCTCATGCATTTTTCATTAAGATGGCTATAAAGTGACAATGGCATTATGCAAAAAATTTATATTCATAGGACAATTTTGATTCAGAAATGGAAGTCCCAGAAATTTGGGCCCTTTAAGAATCTATAATGTCAATGAATGAATAAATTGAAAGTTAAAGGAATTGAAATCTCATTGTAAGAGACAATAAAATATAAACAATGTATTAGTTTTAATTTAGGGTATGGCTGGATGACTGCTGTTGTTAATCAGTCAAATGCTCAGGTGTTTAAGCTATTACACAAGTACTATATTAATATAGTATTGACAATACTCTGCTACTTCTACTAAATCTAATTTATTATGATAACCATAGTTATATTACACACCAAACACATATGTACAAATAGTGTAATTTGCAATATTTTTCCATGTAGAAATACATGAAATTCTGTATTCTTATTAATGTTGTCGCAGTAAATTCCCTTCAGATGGGGTAGTTCAAATAACATTCTTGAGGGAAATCTGAATTTGTGAGGAGGAGATGAGAGAGAAAGAGAGACAGAGAGACAGAGAGAGAGAGAGAGAGAGAGAGAGAGAGAGAGAGAGAGAGAGAGAGAGAGAGAGAGAGAGAGAGAGAGAGAGAGAGAGAGGAGAAGGAGAGAGGAGGAGAGAGAAAGAGAAAGAGATCAAGAGACAGAGACAGAGGGGGAGAGAGAAGGATAGAGAGACAAAGAGAGACAGAGACAGAGAGTGAGAGAGGGGGGGAGAGAAGGAGAGAGATAAAGAGAGATAGAGACAGAGAGTGAGAGAGGGGGGGAGAGAAGGAGAGAGATAAACAGAGATAGATACAGAGAGAGATAATGAGAGGAGAGTAAGAGAGAGAAGAGGGAAGAGAGAGAAGAGGGAAGAGGGAAGGAGGGAGAAAAAGAAAGGCAGGGAGAGAGGGAGAGAGAGACAGGGAAAGGGGAATCCTTTATATTTGTATTCCATTACTTCAGGACATTAGTCTAGGGAGATACAATATTACCAAAGGCTTCCTATCTTCCTGATCTCTCACTCTGGTAAAGGTACTAAGAAATAAGTACTGAAGAAAAGAAAGTACTCAATCTTTTAAGTTAATGGTTCTCAAACATTTTTATTCCAGGTTCCATATTATTCTGTGATATGAGGAACATTAGGGAAGAACTGAGCAATGCAATTGGGAATATAACTCTTAAATTCAATCCAGGTCACTGTCACATCTGTGGGACATTCCTTTTAAGCTACTGTTTTAGGTATTTCATTGATTATGTGATTGTGTTTTCACTCTAAGGTTATGATTCCTCACTGAAGATAAAATTTATTAAGAAGGGGAGTGACAGAGTCAGACCTGCATTTTAGGCAGCTGTGTGGAGGCCAGTCTGACGAGGTGAGAAACTTGAAGCAGGAAGACCAATTAGGAGGCTGCATCAATGGTTCAGGTGAGAGATCATTAGGATGTGAATTTGAGTAGCTGTCATTTAAATAAAGGAAAGAGGATTGATGCAAGAAAATTGAAGGTAGAAATGACATGGTATGCCAACTGATTGAATCTGTGGAGTAAGGCAGAGTCAGGAGTAAAGGATAATGCTGATATTACTCTAAGTGACCAGAAGAATAGTAGTGCCCTCAACAGAAATAGGGAAGCTAAGAAGAGTGATGTTTGCATGTGAGTTTATGTGATAATGAGTTAAGCTTAGTACATGGGACATTTATTGTGAAATGTTTAGTAGGTAGATTGGACAGATATAGCAGGGAGATCAAGAAGGATGGGGATTGAGATTTTACCTTTGGAGAGAGCAATTCCAGTAGAATAATGACATCCAAAGCCAAACTGCAAAGTGTTGGCTAGAACCTAAAAGGGAGAAAGAGGAGCTGAATTTTTTGTTGATATATATATATATATATATATATATATATATATATATATATATATATATTGGATGCTAAGAGAAGGCTGAGACTTAAATGAAAGGTTGGGATTATCTGTAAATACCAAGTATTCTCATTTTTTCTTTTACCAGTGATAATTCAAAAAAGGATGCATATTCAATAGGACTTGATTTTAATGGAAGGGCTTTAGTAAATTTCATATTTAATTTGGTTAACTTTGACTCTTATGGATGGCATGAGAATTGTCTGGTACAGATGGCACCCTATGATATCTTATTTTCCCCTTCAAATCATAATCATAGTGAATTTTCTTTATCTGGCTTGGAGATAAAAACAGATTTGTACCATAGTAGAACATATTTAAAAAATCAACAAACAAGCTTAGCAGAATTGCTTGTAGAGAGTTTGAGAAGTGGTTTTATGAAGCAGAAAGCGATCCTGAGCTAAATAGGCTCAGACTTAATTCGGATTGACAAAGCAGTCTGGCTTTTTCAAAGCATTTGCATGGTGGTTGCTAGTGCAGCGGCATCAACAGAGCAAGTTAAAAAGACTGGAGTGCTATTAAATGCACAATCTTGCAGCATCCTCCTAATGATCCTGGAGAGAAGCAATCCAGTGATAATCAGGCTTGGTGAAATAATATAGCTGAAATAGGCTAGAGAGCATATGATCTCAGAATAAGGATAACCTGAGTTCAAGTCCTTTTGGAGGCAGTTGTGTTCTAGGGCAAGTAAAGTCACCTACTACTGCCCCAGGCAAATATCTAAGATTGGCTTAATAGTGGAGGGAGACAGTGAATTTCTTTAGCATTTAGCACCCTAAACTGATGAACTAGCATGGCCAGATATATTTTAAAAAAAAAAAAAAGTTTTGACACAAAAACCAATAGACTTACAATACATTTATGTTGGTAAATGTTTAATAACCCAGTTTATGAAAAAAGAAATACACTTTTAAGTTTAATCAATATTATTAACATTTTCTCCTCACTTTCTCAAGGCTCAATAATTAACAAAATAACAAATTTCTCCCTATTTCTCAGTTGTAACTGATCAGACAGATATTTAATAATCAGCTCTCTCAAACTATTGGAGGTTGGCCCAACCCAACCTTATAAAAAAAAAAAAAAGACACCTTCCCTTGGAGATTATTTCCTATTTATCCTTAATACATATTACCTATATATTGTCTCCCTCTTCTCCCCTTATATCTGGGTGGGGAAACTCTTTTCTATCAAGAGCCATTTGGATATGCATAGCATTATTCGCACAAAACTATCAAACTTAAACAACTCACTGCTGATGGTTGATTATGCAAATCCCAGAGGTTCTCTATATTGTAGGGACTGTCTTTTGGTTTTCTTTGAATCCCCAGGGATTAGCACAGTGTTGGGTACATTTTGTTATTTAATTGTTTCTGTGGTATACAACTTTTAGTGACCTCATTTGGGTACATAGCTGGGTTTCTTTTGTTTTGTTTTTGGAGGCAATTGGAGTTTTAAGTAACGTGCCCAGATTCATACATCCAGTAAATGTCTGAAGCCAAATTTGAACTCAGGAACATGGGTCTTCCTGACTCCACTTAGCCACTTAACTAGCCCCAAGAAAATGGGCCAAGAAATAGTTTACATTAATAATTTGAACACATAAATAATGGAATGTACACTTTCGTGTACCATCTTTTCTCATTTTGTTTATATATCTGAATGTTTTTTATATTAATGGATGCTGCTAAGAAGAAAAACTTTAATTTTTAAAAAAGGCTTGGGCTTCTGATAGCAATGTATTTGATAACCTTTATACTTATTACAAGGTTTTAAGTGACTTATCTGAGTTTCTTTTCATTTAATCAGTCTGCCAAAAGTGCAATTTTAATGTAAAATTAAAATTCTCATCGTAAATTGGGCATAATAATGTCGCCTATCTCACAGGTGTGAAGACTGAATGAGTCAAATGTAAAAGTGCTTTTCAAACTCATATAAATATTGGTATTAATACAAATGCTATAATTAATAGAATTTTAATAGATATTGCTGGTGATGAGACATTTCAAAAACATGTATTACATATGTGCCATATGCAAGGCAACATAGCATGTGCTAGGTCTGTGCTTCCACTGGCATAAAGAACTCTAAAGTAAGCAAATTTCCTCTACTGTTGAAACTTCTCTCTTCAATTTATGGTCTTAGTTAGAAAGCAATGAGAGGTTAAGTGAGTGATTAGAGTTGCATAGCTAGTGTATGCCAGATACTGAACCCTGGTTTTTATGCAGTTTTCTGTTTGGTTTGTATGGTACCTCTGTATGGATTGGGAATTTTGTTGCTGTTATTCAGTCATTCGGTTGTGTCTAACTCTTTGTAACCTTATGGATCAGAGGACATCAGGCTCTTCTATCCCCCACTATTTACCAGTCTGTCCATGACAGTATTTATCCATCCCATTCTCTGCCATCACCTTCTATTTTATCTTCAATTTTTCCCAACATCTTTTCCAATGAGTCCTGTCGTCTCAATATGTGACTAAAGTATTTAAGCTTCAGCTTCAGTATTTGACCTTCCAGTGAATAGTCAGAATTAATTTTTTTAAGTATTGACTAGTTTGATGTCCTTGCTGTCCAAGGGACTATCAAATTTCCTTTCCAGCATCACAAATTGAAAAGTGTTGCTTCTGCAGCACTCAGTTTTCTTATAGTCCAACTCTCACAGTTGATATATAACTATACATTGCTACTAGAAAAATAGATTTGATTGTAAAAGCTTTTTTTAGTTATGCTGTAAAAATTTGTCAAAGTTTCACTCTACAATAAGATGTGTTTGCACATCTAGAAAAATAACTAAAAACTTGAAATAATTAACAATATTAGCAAAATTGGAGGATATAAAACAAATACATAAATCATCAGCATTCCTATATGTTTCCAATAAAATCCAGCATCAAGAAATAGAGAAATTCCATTTAAAATAACTGTAGACATTATAAAATATTTGAAAGTCTACCTGACAAGAAAAACTATATGAACGCAGTTACAAAGCAGTTTTTGTAGAAATAAAGTCATATCTAAGAAACTGAAAAGATATCAATTGCTTATAGGTAGTTAAAGCCATTATAATAAAAGTGACAATTCTACCTAAATTAATTTACTTGTTTAATGCCATACCAATTAAACTACCAAAAATTATATTATAGATCTAGAAAAAAATAATAACAAAATTAATCTGGAAGAATGAAACATTAAAAATATCAAGAGAATTAATGCAAAAGAAGGTGGCTCATTCAAACCAGAGGAAAGACTATATTATAAAGATGTAATCATCAATATTATTTCATACTGGCTAAAAGAGTAATGGATCAATAGACTAGATTAGACATACAGGACACAGTAGTAAATGACTGTAATAATCCATTGTTTGATAATCTCAAAGATTCCAGTTTCTGGTATAAGAACTCACTATTTGACAAAAATTGCTGGGAAAACTGGAAAATACTGAAACTAAGCATAGACCAACATCTCATACCACTTAGTGACATAAGGTCAAAATGCATCTTTTAAAAGATGTCAATGTGAGGATTTGTTTTGCTTGATTATGAGTATTTGTTGAATGAGTTTTGTCTTTCTTTTTTTCAATAGGAGGAGGGAGGTAGGAGATAAAAAAAATGCTTGTTAATATGAAAAATAATTTTAAGAATATAATTTTATAAAGAGAAGAGCACTAGGTCTATGGAGCAGGAAAGACAGCATGTAGGAGGTGTCATATGAGTTAAGCCTTTAGAAACTGATTTTTATGAAGTGAGAAGTCAATACATTCCAAACATGGGAAATAGTCTTTGCAAACATTTGGAGAGGGGAGATTCAGTTTGATTGAAATGTAAGGAGAATTGCTGTGAAATCAGCTGGAAAGGAAAGCAAGAATGAGATGGTAGAGAAAAAAAAAAGGCTTCTTATTTTTATCCTGTAAATAGGCAAATGAGCATTGAAATGAGCTCTGATGGAAAAAAAAAAGAAAGAAAAGAAAATGGCTTTGATGTTAATGTGCTTACAAAAAACTTAAGACTTTTTTTTTTTAAAGTATGTTTCTTTTTTAAAGAGGTAGTACTACCTTTATCCAGAGGTAGTAAAGGTACCTAGGTGACTAGAATTATGTATTTTTTTGGGGGAAGAACATAATTATGGGTTCTTAAAGGAGGCTCAAGCCTTTTGGCAGTTGAGCTTTAGAAACTTAACAGAATTTTCTTCTATATTTTTGGCAAGCTCAGGGTTTTTAATTAAACAGAATCCCTGACAAAAAGAAAAAAAATATGTTAAATATTATACAGCAATTCTTTTGCCTAAAAATGGATCAAAAATAGGAAATGAAAATGAAGTCTATATTCTGATGCTTCCTAAGAAAGAAATTCACAATGATAATAATTATTTTATTTTTGTTAAATTTACAATTCAATTTTATAGGATTTTGAATTCCAAATTTTTTCCCTTCCCTTCCTTCCCTTCTCTCTCCCCAAAATGATAAGCAATCAATACTTTTTAAAGTGATAATTATCAAAGTACATTCAGTCAATAAAGGGCATAAGATTGTAATGGGTTCCTAACATTCTTTTTGCCTTGTTAATAATTTCCTCAGGATCTTCTTTAAAGTCTCAGGACCTTCTTTGACATAGTAAACTTTATTCTATGTTCACTTGGTTCTGAAATCCTATTGATTCTCTCTTTGTATATCTTCCTCCCATTTTCTACCTACTGCTATGATCCTCATCCAAACCTTCACTAATAGTTATCTGGACTATGGCAATAAGCTTTTTCCAGCATTGCCTATTTCTAAGTCATACTTCATGGTATTCAGATCAATTGATTTTTATGCAAACATGATGTCATATCACTCCATTGTTTGAAACCCTTGAATGACTCAGAATCACAGAATTTTTTTAAAATACACATTTCTTTATGAATCATGTTGGGAGAGAAAAATCAGAATAAAAGGGAAAAACCACAAGAGGGGAAAAAAAAACAACAACAAGTAAACATAGCATGTATTGAGTTACATTCAGTCTCTACAAAATCACAAACTTTTAAAAGCAAAGCCTTTAGATATTGATTTTGAAGAAGTTGAGAAGCCAGCACATTCTAAACACTGGAAATAGCCTTTGCAAAGACTTGGAGGAGGGAGATTCAGTTTGACTGAAATGTAGTGCTGGAGATAAAGTGATACCTGTATATGTGGACAGACAGGGGTTAGGGCTAGAGTATAAGTGAATAGAAAAGAAAATTTTTGGCAAAAAGAAAGCAAAAACCAAATGGTATAGAGGAATCCTCACTATAAGATACCTGTCAAGTACTCATGCAGCCTCTTGCAGTCTCTTCTTGAAAATTTGAAATAAAAGGAGACAGACTCACTATCTCTCAAGATAGCTCATCCCATTTTTAGTGGATTTTGGAAGTTTTTCCTAAAGCCAAACCCAGGTGGCATAACTGATAGAGTGCAGAATCCAGAGCACTGAACCTGGAGGCAAGAAGATTTGAGTTCCAATCTAGCCTTGGATACATCCTAATTGTGTAACCCTAGGCAAATCACATAAACACTTGCTTCAGTTTTCTCATCTGTAAAATGAACTGGAGAAGGAAATGCATACCACTCCAAGAATACTTCAAATGAGATCACAAAGGATTAGATAGGATTAAAATGACTGAACAACAACAGTATCCATCTCCCAGAGTTGTTGTGAAGCTCAAATAATTGTAAGCTCTTAACAGAGTCCTGGCCCATAGTGCTATAGAGGTTCCAGTTGTTAATGTTATATTTACCTCTATGCCATTTCTAGCCGTTGTTTCTGATTCTGTGCTGCATGGACACACAAAACAAATTCATTTTCTTTTAGATTATAAACCTTTCAGTCATTGAACAAAGCTTCCACATTGCCCCAAATCTTCTCTGTTCCAGACTAAACCACCTGAGTCCCTTCAACTGATCTTCCTGATATATACTAAATATCTTTCACCCTCCTAGTTCGGTGTAGGAAAAACCTTCCTCTGTATCTGGGCAATCACCTATGTCTTGCCACTGGACTCTGATGGCTCAGGAGGAGAGAGGGAGGCTGATGATGTGACACAGCTCTATCTCACTTAAATCCAATTCATTTGCAAGATGAAACATTACCCTCCTGATATCATTGGTCCTCTTCAAAAATATATGGTGAATGGTAACACAATGATCTGGTTTCCTCTCCAGCTTGTCAATATTCTCCTCAAACTGTAATACTTAGAATGGAATGTAAAGAATTATTACTTCTTAATTTCTGGAAACTGTCTGAATATATGCCAAGCTTGTATTAACTTTTTCTGGGGAGGGTTCTCATAGCATACCAACTCAGATCTTAATCATAAAAATTCCCACATAACTATGTTCCCAGCATTCTATAGTTGTGAAGCTGATTTTTAAACTTAATTTTAAGATTTTAGATTTGTCCACATCTTGTGTTAACTTCAGATTTAATGAGCATGCCATCTCAGACATTATTAAAGAAATTGATAAAAACTTAAAAAGAACAGGGTCATACATAAATCTTCTGGGATACTTCACCAGAGACTTGCTGCCAAGTTGCCATTGAACCACTAATGGCTTCTTTTTGAATCTGGCCATTCAGCCAGTTTCAAATTCACTTAATTGAATATTACCTGGTCCAGAGTTATCAAATATACTCCCAAGTCTGGTCTGAACTAGATTAAAATCTAATTGGGAAATATTTAACAAAACAAATACTAATATAATAAAACATAGATAATGTTAATATGTGATTTTCTAAGCCAACGTGAAGTCTGCTTGAATTGTTTCTATTTCCATTTGAGGTTGGTACTAGTCCATTTTTCTCCATCTTTTCCACAAAAATAAAAAGAGACTTAAGTGCTTAATGGGTGTTCTCTTAATGAGTAAAAGCATGTGTGCATCTCTATCATATCATTTGCTGGAGAACAAGGAATCTAATTTTCTCTTTAGCACATTCAACTTTTACTCTTCATGAAGAGCCTCAAATCTATTTTGTTTGTTTGTTTTCTCTTCCAGTTATAGAGATTTTCTTATCATTCCTTTCCTTTTCTGTGTTACATTTTCCACAATCTACCACCTCCAAACAAGGGTCAATTTTTCCTTCTTCCACCTCAGAATTCCCTTTCCCCCTATTGAAGCCCTGGTTTTATTACATTTTCCCTTAAAGCCTGGAGTATTGTCAAGTTTATCTAAGATTCTTTTATGCCTATATTGAGTGTGTACTGAGACAGGAAAAGGCATATGTGATCTTTCTTTTTTAAGGTTAATGGAGTAATAATAGCAAGATAATCCTATCTCACATTTCTATATAGTACCTTAAAATTCCACGATCATTTTTCTCTCAGCCTTGTGAGCTTGGGAGGGTAAATATATCCCCCATCTTGAAGATCAGGGAACCAAGACACAGGGAGATTAAGTAATTTGTTTATTGAAACACAATCAATAAGTATCTGAGCCAAAGGGGTCTAACCAAAGCCTTTTGGGCCAAATTGTGTACTTTTGGCTTGAAGTCAGGAAAATAAAAGTCAAGTTTGGCCTTAGACATTTGTCAGCTGCATGAACCTGATCAAATCACTTACCCTCTTTTTACCTCAATTTCCTCAACTGTAAAATGAGAAAATAGTACCTACTTCCCAGAGTTGTGAGGATCCAATGAGATAATATTTATAAAGCACTTAGTATATAATGCTTACTTTCTTATCCCTTCCCATGTCAGGCTTCCTCAATTGCATCAATTTGATATTTTCATTTTGTAGTTTCTAATTGAAAAATGAATTTGACTGAGTGGATAAGGTTATAATTTGTTAAGCTACCTTGCCTTCTTTTGCCAAACAATTCAAACAATTATGTTTTTTTTCCTTTAAATATCTGGATCAAAATTTTGCTTAGTGTACTCATGATTTCTTGGGAAAAAGGTTCAGAATATGTTGTTATAATAAAGATCTTTCTGCTTTTGGAGGTAGAATATTTGTGGTGCGATAATTCAGATGGAGAAACAATGTAAAGAATTCATACATCAAAGGAGAGAAGCTATCTGATAGCCAAAAAGTAACCTTAGAACATGGAGAAGGGATTGGAACTGGTTTAAACCAGAGAAGTCAAACATGTGCTCTGCTGCCAGAACTAGTTTAAATATAATTTGGAAATATTTAACAAAATAAATAAAAATACAATAAAACAGGTAAGATTACACTTAAAAACTAAATCAATCCCATAGACATTCTCATATGCAGATTATTGAATCCTGTTCCCTCAAATTTGTTAACCTGCCTTAGGCTTTAGGCTAAAACTGAACCAGAGCAGAAATTTACTACGTTTGCTTGAATGAGTAGTGGACTACTCATAGTCTACTCTATGGTTTGGGGATGGGTGAGGAACGCAGATAAAAGAAATGCAGATGAGGGACAAAGGCAAACTGATATAAGAAGAAAAGTAATTTATTCAGAAGCCCCCAACTTCAGGTACCCCAAAGCTCCAGGAAGGATACTATAGTGGAGCAAACATTGGCTCTGAAGCCAAGAGATCCATGTTCAAATCCTGACTCTGATGCTTTTTATCTTATTAACATTGGACATGTTAATTATGCTTTCTGGTATTCAGATCTTCATCTGTAAATTGAAAAGTCTGGACTAGATGGTTAGTTCTGAACATGGGATCCATCTTGCACTATGAAGATCCTTGCTATTGACTCCTCGTTGGAGAGGGTCTTCTCATGATTGTGTTGTTCTATAGTCTCATCTCTTAAATTATTTAAGGTGAGGTGGCAAATTGATGGAAGAATAATTGGGCCCCATCCTTTCTTCTCCAAGATAAATAACTACCTACCTGCTCCCTATTTTCTACTGTTCCCTTTCACTTAATTAATTCCATATTTTTTGTTCAAAGTCCAGGCTCTTTTCAGATGATATAGTTCCTAAGTTTAATTTCTAAGAATCAGATGCTTATCCATCTCTTTTCTTCCCCTGAAATAACTGAGAAAACATTAGGTATGCTCCACATATTGTTCAGTACAGCTACAGGTTATTATTTTTGTAGAAAGGAAGTTGTGCCTTTCTAGCTTCTGAAGGCATTTCATTTTTGAAATGAATTTTATTCCATGGAGGGAACAAAAACACCAATTGTCCCTAAAATTATGTTCCATTGGCAAATGACAAATTAATGAGGAAAGGCAATTTTCAAAAGTACAATGGATTTATTCAAAGATAATTCCAATGAGTAAGTAAGCATTGGAACTTGTGAATGAGTTAAACATACTTGTTTGGACCAAAACATTGTTGGGATAACTTCAGATTGTACCAGATTTATTTAGATTATAAGCAAAATAGATCCTTAGAAGCCAAAAGTTAAATAAGACATAGAGGACGACTTCTTGCTTCATGAGGCTCTTTTGGGAAATTTTTCATTTTTAATTTCCTTGGTTTATCACTAGAGAAAAATTTTTAATTCTTCAGGCAAATCCAAAGTCAAAAGAGGAATTAAAAGTGTTAGGTACTATTGGAGTTTTTAAATGCAAAAATGTAAAAACATTTGGCTGAATCTAACCATGTGAAATCTAACAAGCAGAAATATATTGCATTCTGCCACAAACTCCCTCAAGTTTAAGATGGGAGAGCCATGATTATATAGCAGATTACTTCAAAAAAGATATGACAGTCAAATAGAATTCAAGTTCAGTTTGAGACAACAGCATGGTATTCCAGACATAGCAGCCAGAGTAGCTCTGGGTTTCCTTAAGAGAGAAATAGCTTCAAAGAATAAATTGAGAATTCCACAGTATTGTGTCCTAGTCAGCCCACATCTGGAATATCACGTTTCATTTCAAGAGCATAATGTGTGAAAGATATCAATAAGATAGAGAATATCCAGAGAAAGACAATTAGGTTGATGAAGCACCATGTGATAAAAGGATTAGTTGAAGGAATTGAGGTTATTTATCTGGAATAAAATCTCTAAGTCTTTAAATTAAGTACTCTCTTTTGGAAAAAGGATTAGATTTATTTTGTTTGGCTCCCAAGGGCAGAAACCAGTAGCAATTGGGTGGGATTTGTAGAATTAAACTTAAACTTGAAGCCAGGAAAATTCCAATAATTATAACTATTTCAAAAGGGAATGGACTGGCACAGAAAAGAGCCTGATCCTACTGGAAGTCTTCAAGCAGAAGCAGGATGAAAACTTGTTCAAGCATATTATAGTGAGAATTAGTTTTTGGGTGTAGTTTGGATGGGGTATTTATTAAGATCTCTTTGAAGTCTAAAATTCTGTGATTCTGTAAAAATGGTTGTGATAGTGTCATGTTCTTATGCAGTCTCCATTGTTTTTTCTTCCCAGGATGAATAAGAGATACTTACAGAAAGCAACAAAAGGAAAGCTGCTAATAATAATATTTATTCTAACCTTGTGGGGTAAACTAGCATCTGGCGCAAACCACCATAAAGGTAAGAAATATGAGCTCCTTTTTTTCAGCACCTTGTTGAAGTTGGTGCTGCTTAAACAAAAGCATGGCTCTGTCTTGGGTAGTTTTTGTGATTTTCCTGGGTGCCAATTTCTCCTGAGAGTGCTCTGCAAATAAAGATTCAGAATGATTTCTAAAGTGGTACTTTATGGAAGGAAATGGCTATTTAATGTTTCCCAGATTGGTGCCATATCAGCTTAGCATGCTGATTCAATCCATAGAAAATTGCAACTCTGACAATTTCACTGCTATTTTCTTTTCTGGATGGGGCAGTTGAAAAGTTAAGTTGACATGTAATAAAGATGTATCAAGAAGCACATGAATGCTCTAGAGAAGTTCTTGACTGCAATAGATGTCATAAAGAAACCATTTTTAATAACATCCATTTCGTTATGGCATGCAAATGGGTTGCCTGTCAAAGCTAAGTTTTGCGGGTCCTGAATGTCATTGCTGCCTTAATTCTCGCTTCCTGAAGTGTCTGTGCCTACTTCCATTGAAACATTAGCCATAATATGCTTAATATGCTGCTGCTGGTTTTGCCTTCCCAAGCCACACAGTAAGAGTTTTCTGATCTATAGATTCACATTAAACCTGAAAGGTTTTGGTAGCTAGAAGGCTTCTCTTTGCTTTTTCATTCTGACTAGTAAGATTAATATAGTGAATTAAAATGGGACTATTTTTGACTTATTCCTTTCACAATCAAGCAGTAATGTAAGAAGTCAATTTCCTGAAGTTTAAGTATAATTTTCCATTATCCACAAGAGTCCCGCTTGCCTAATTAGAAAATCTGATATCATTTTACCTCTCCTCATATTTCACCCCTATAAATATACCTATTGTCACCCCTAGGGAGTTTTCTAAACCAATAATATCCCAGACTCATAATTCTATTGTGTCACTTTTTGACTCTTGGTGAAATCATTATGATAGTTTTACTTTTAGATTTTTTTTTTTTTTTAGGATAGAAAGTAAGAATTTTTTTAAAAAAAATATTTTCTAAGAAGCAGTATTTTATTTTCCCTCCTCACTCCTCTCCAAGTAAACAATAATAATAAAAAAATAAAACCTCATAATATATGCATAGTTAAGTAAGATAAATTCTATCATTACCCAAGACCAAACATGTATATTTTATTCTGAATCTTAAATCTTAAGTTAAGATCAATGACTTAAGATAGTCATTGGTTAAGCCTCTGTGCTTCTTCTGTACTATCAAGTACAGATCAAATATCAAGACAAAATTTAATTTTGCCTTAATACCAGGAAAAACAACAAACAAAATTCAACTTTCTATTGATTAGAACTGTCCCCAAATGAAAAGTATTGTCATGGGAAGTAGCAGGATGTACCTCATTGAAGATATTTTGATAAAGACTGGAGGACCTCTTGTTAGAGATATTTTAGTGAACAATTCTTGTGAGATTTGGCATGGGATAAATGAAGTAGAGATTTTTTTTCCAACTGTAGAATTCTGTGTTTCAGTAAAATATAACTATGGATTATTTGGGAGTAAATTTAAGAAACAAAAAAAACACACTTTTACTTATGCAAGGACATCATTAGATTTGCTAATAAGATCTTTCCAATTTTATGTCAACAGACTTCTATTTGACCTTGAGAGTGGCTGTCTTGTCACAACATTGACTCATTGTGCTGTTCTCTAAGGAGTCAGCACAGCCCACTCCTTGCAGAAGGTATTTTGCCTGACTTGAAAAATTTGTCTAAAGGTTTTTGAATGAAGTTAGTCATCTCACCAGGGAAAGTGCTTATATATTTTGGCCTCATTTATTACCAGAATCAGTCATTTTTTGATGTTAATCACTTAAAATTTGAAAAAAAAATTTTTTTTTCTGGTATAACTTCGCAATCTGCTCAGGTCTAGTTAGTGATCCAAAGGAAACTAATCTCATGGGGAAGTCATTTAGAATTCATTTGGTCAGTTTATTTTGTTACTGTCACAAAAGTTAATAATTACCTCCTTTTACCTAAAAGTTCCAGATAAGCTGTGGTGATTTATTTTAATTCCTTTTATACATCTCATTGGATATTAGATTGAAGTCTACCATTATTGAATCTAAAATACCTATCACTAGAGCCTTTTACAGTCTAAAGTTTAAATGACTTAAATATGAATTATTTTGGCAAATAGAATTGGATCATTTTTCTAGGTGCTTCAACACATAATTAATAGAAACCAAATTTCATTTCAAAAGTTCAAGTATATCACACTTAACTTATCAAATGATAATGAAACTATTAATAAGTTTAAAATGCATGAGAAGCAACCAGTGGCAGATCACTCTGGATCCCAATTTCCTTACCTACAATAAGGGGGCTGGTCGAGATTGATTAAGTAAAAGTTCTAGTTATAAAGACTATGATCCTCTGAAAATAGTATGTTTCTTACATATAACTTTGATGCTAGTTTAAGAGTTCATTGACTGTAACCATCTAAGTAAATTTACATACGGACAAAAAGCTAAATAGAAACTTATTTTCAGGATATATAGTGAAGTCTATAGAATTCTTCCATCAATTTTTATTTTTTCTTTTGGAGACTTTGAACTTTTTTCATGGTGTCCAAATATTCCAAAGTAAAATGTATTTTAGGAAAGAATATAGAAAGGCCTTTAATAATTGGCATTTTAATATTTTTCCCCAAGTACATTAATTCTTGAGTTTATTTCTTGAGGGAAGAGATTGTTTGATAGCTATTAACTTTCAGCCAGGGAATTCAGCAAGACATGCCCTTTTGGGGGTCAGTAGTATATAATATATATACTATATATACTATGGAGTATATATAGTATATATTTATATCTCTACTTCCTGTCTTCTCATTTTATTTTTCAACCTTTTGCTTTTTGGCTTCCAACATCATTATTCAATTAAAGTTGCTTCTTTCCAAAGTTACTAATGATTTCTTAATTGCTAAATTTGATGGCCCTTCCTCAATATGCAAATCTTCTTATTTTTTTTTTTCTGAAGCATTATAAACTATTAGGCACTTCCTTCTTCTGGATACACACTCTGCTCTGGGATTTTGTAACATTGGTTCTCCTCTTCTTTGGATTTGCTTCTCAGTTTCCTTTCTTTACCTTGCATGTCACATCCCCTAACCAATAGTATATCTTAAGCTTTCAGACTCAGGGCAGAGCTTAGTGTGCTCCTGGTTAGGATATGGATAGCACAGAGGTGAACTGGCTAACTAAAGAACTGAAATTAGGAAGGGGGAAAAGTCATATCAAAGCAGGAGTGATAATGTGAGTGAATACTGTGGATGGGAGCACTGGAAGTTAAGTGCAAATGAAGAGTTGGATTAAAAGTGGTAAGGTATATGGAAAACCTAATAATGGGAGGTTTGGTTGAATAAAAGAATTTCAGTAATCTTAATTATGGAAGCAGACACATATAAATGATAAAAAAGCTCAAAGCTGCTCACAGCTAAGGTGGAATTAAGAGATAATTAATGGAAACTGAGTAAATTGAGTAATGTAAAAGATAGGGTATTTTAGGGAAGATCAATATGTATGTTGAAGATCCCTAGTATATGGCAGGCATTAGGGAGAGGAAGCAGGGCTAGGAATTAAGGAAAAAAAGAAAAGGAAACCTCGGAGATCTGTAGTAGATGGTGAATTTGGATGGAATGAATCTCAAAGAAGGAAAGGTTGCTCAATGTTCACATCAGAGAGGGAACCTCTGTGCAGTATAGAATAAGTGATGTGTTGATTGTCCCTCTAAGACCAGTGTGTTGTTATATATTGGTAGAGAGCTATAAGGCTTCACAAATAAGATTATAAGAGGGAAATGTTATCTAGAGAGAACAAGGTCTCTGTGAATACCATCAAAAGGAAGAAACAAAAAAGGAAGAAGTGTAAAATAAAGAAAATTTTGTTAATTATAGCATGAATTTCCAGAGATTCCAGAGGAAAAAGTGAGAAGATCTGGAGCCAAACATAGGAAGAGAGTAAAGAAAGTCTGCAGGTAGAGGGATAACTAGTTCTTCTTTTCCTATGACTAACAATGGACTGGGGTTTGAATTATTATCTGAAGCAAAATTTCTAGTAACTTTCCCCCCCCCAGTTACTCTATCAAAACTTGAATGAGATGAAAATAAAATTATTAGCTTTATCTTATGAAGAAGGAAAAAAGGAAGTAAAATTTTAATTTTTTAGAGATAAAAGAAGGTTCATCTTCACACCTTTAATATTTACTATGCACTCATAATGTGCTTGCTTGAAGTTGTAAATGCAAATATTCTTATAGACTGTGGACTGATATTATAAGGCATTTGATACATTTATTCCACGAAATACATCACACCTTCAAACAACCACTCCAAGATGCATTGATGTCTTTCTGAGGTTAGTATATACACTTCCTTTTAAGTTTTCTCTTTTCCCACTACTTCAAATCCCTCTGGCACTTGATAGATGATATAAGAGCAATGCAGAGGCAGGAAGTTGCATGGGACTTAAAAGCAATAGGGCGGTACCAGATTGCAGCAAGAATAAAGAGAAGCTTCCTAGCCAAAAGAAGAAGAAGAGAATTTCAAATTAAGTGAGATAAGACACCTTAGCAGATAATAGTAAGGAAAAAAAAAATCACATATATTTTTGGAAATATGTAGTATGTTTCTAGGGGAAAAAATATTGAGAATGTGATGAGGAAGGATGAATTAAAATAAATTTTGACAAAGTTTGCAAGCTTAGGTATAAGAAAATAAAAGAAAAATAAGATAAAATAATTAACTCCATAATTAGGGTAATAGAATACAATAGTAAAATAGTTGGTTCAGTAGAAAGGGGGAATTAGTAACTAATTATTAAGCTCATGAACTAATTTAATTTTAGAACTAGGCAAAAGAAGTTGTGACAACAGGGTTGCATGGATAGTAAGTGATAGAGTTAGAATTAGAACTCAGATCTTCCATCTCTTGATAGCTAACTAACCAAGGGGATAGAGAACAGATTCAAGAAAAAAATTCAAACTAAAAGAATCCCTTGTATATTGAAAGTTGGTATCATTTTGGTAACAATAACATTTTTTACTTGAAAGAAAATTATTATAAGATACAATTTATTCCTCATTTCTTCATTCCCTAATACAACCTCTCTATAGAAATGATAGAGGAATTCAAATCAAGGCTAACATTTCTTTTCCACTCTTCAAAGTGAAGAGTTATTAAGTATCAGAATTCTTTGCTGGGGTAGTTAGATTGGTCTTTTTTTTTTTGTAAGTTATTTTAGTCAGTGTCAGTCTATTTAAGTGAAATGATAAAGTTCTTAAAAGAATTAGCTTTACAAGAAGGCAATAGGAACACTGAAGTGGAAGATATGGTTCCTCATTTGCTGATCTAGATATAGGAAGTAATTCCTTCAAAATGGGGTCTAGAGCATATTTCAAGAACACTAGATTTGACATAATAAATACATTATTACTATCAATGTGGAGATTTCACAAAATCATTAGCCGAAGACTTTTGGAAATTTATTCTTTGTAATCAAAGAAGTTCCCTGATCAATTTAACAATCTTTCTGGGAGACTAGCTTTTTGGGGGACTTTCTGATTGCATCTTTCTAAAGAGAATAACTTTGTTATCACCAGGAGAATGACAGTGAAGGTGGTTGTTTCCAATATGAGTTGATTGGCTCAGATTCTAGGGAGGAAAGATACTTGTGGAAAGAAACACCCCTTTGCACTGGTCAAAAAAGGATAACAGACAAACCACCTTTGGTGTCTTCCTCTCATCTGTAACTCATAATATTTATCATGTGTTATTGCTACAGAACATCATTTTTGAATCTCCACTACTAGAGGAAGGAGGCTTGAAGGATGACTTCCCTGGCAATAAAATCAGTCTTAGAACTAGACCTTTAAATAGTGGAAAGCGATTTTTGGGACCCTTATTAATTTAGAGTGTCTGGCATTATATTCAGAGAAGACAAATTGCTTGAACAATGTATGCCATGGAGAGAGAAGATGAGGTATTATCTCTTCTGAGGCTGAGTGATACAGTAGTTAAGGACCAAAGTTAAAACCCAAAGGAGCAAGATATATGAATTTCCTACTCTGCTATCCATTGTTATTCAGCTAATGCAGGTCCATTGGGAACAAATTGGCTGTCCAATTAGTTCCAACTGTCCCCTTAAGGGATATCAAAACTAAAGAGTAATACTAAGATTTTTTATGGTGTTTTCACCCCTTTTTTGAGGAGTCAGGGAAGGCATGATCACCCCCTTTTTTGGGTTCTCACCTCCTTGAGAAGTCAGGGAGGTCATGACCACCTAAACAAAAGAAAGTGGGAGATGTTATGGGCCAGAACTCTGAACTTGAAACAAAGGATTATTACAAGATGCTAAATCAGTGGAATTGATAGAGACAATGGTTATCTAGTTTTCAGCATGACTGATTTAATCTTACAACAAATAATGGTTTCCCAGTGATATAATGATTGGTTTATACTCAGTGTAGAGCATATAAACTAGAAGCCTTAGCCAGGATTCTTTTGGAGAGATTCAGAGGGCAGAGAAGACAGGCGGGAGCTCAAGCTCTCTCAATCTATCTCAATCTCAATCAAAGAGAGAGATAGGCTTCTAAGAAAGCTAATCGGGCCCCAGGAAAGGAGACAAGACTTTGAAAGGAATAATAAAGGATTTGGACTTTAACACCTGGCTATACTTGTGGTGATTATTGAACTGAAATGAAGGCTACAACCAGAGACTCCAAGAAAACCGAACCAGAGAACCTTACAGATGTTATCACTGGAATATTGGGGAAAACTTGCCCTGTTGATAACTTCACATTCTATTTCCTTGTAAGGAGAAATCTAAGGGTGGCAGTAAACATGGATAAATGTCAGATCTTTGTATGAAAGTCAAACTTTTCAAAGAGGAGGAAGAATAGCATTATTTATAGGTCATTAAATCCTTTCATACACTTTTTGTATTTGTTTATGGGCTTCTGCAAGTCTTTCCATCTTTCAAATTATCTAAGTGGTTGAATAAAGCTGTCCAGACCCTCCTTAATAGATTTGTTACTTTGGGTGTACTATACAGATCTAGGGGTCCTATTACTTACATTTTTTGAGACATAGACATTAACCAGAGATACTATATTCTGAGATTTCCCAGAACAAACCCAAGGAGAAAATTATTACCAACTGTAGGATTCCATTTTAAATTCTCACAATATAGGGAACAGCATATTTATACAGAGGCTTAAGACATAATTTTATTAGTCAGGATCTATAAGAAGCCCTTTTTAAATCAACCCATCCCATGCTCAATCTCACTATACTGTGGATATTAAAAATCACCTTTGAAACACGACAGTTTAGAGTTCATAGTTTCCTATTAAATCCTTTTCTAAGCTCCAACCAAATTAAATCTTAGGAAGATAATTACTATAAATAGTGAATTGGTGAGAACTTATTTTCCTCCTAAAGTGAAAAATATAAATGCTAACTTATTCAAAGACATGCTGCAAGAAAAAACTAATTTTCATTACCTAAAGACTAGTGAAAGTTGTCTTCATCAAAATAAAAGAAATGGATTAAGCCCAATGTAATCCTAGATTTATGAGTAATTTTATCATGAGAAACAATTCTCGGAGGATGTAACTCTAAAGGAGACTGCTATTCCTGGTTGAAGCAGTCTCAGTCAGGATTTGTTCAGTAAATGTTCTTGTCAAAATATAAGGTCAGATGAAACTGTAGAATTCTCTAAACAGGAAGTCATCTGATCATTTATGACTGTTAACATTTAATATCTGTTGTTATACAATAAACAAGACTTGTTTTGTGGGGGAGGGGAAATAAGCTAGTTCCCATGCTTAAACTCAGACTGTGCATTCTTTTTATTGAAAATCCTTCTCCCTTTGTAACAAATTGAAGGATAAAATTAAAGCACAAACACACACACACACACACATGCAAACACATTCCAAATGATTCTCTTAAAGTTTATAATTCAGACTGTAGGCCATTAGAGTTAATCAGGTAACACAAAGTAATCTTGACTTAATTTCTTATCTCTAAGATGTCTAATTTTATTTTGGGCATTAAAAGGTTGGAGAAAACTATAAAGTAACCTTATTATCTATTGTGTGTTTTAATGCATATACTATCTTTACTGTTATGTGACTCTTAAGAGTTATTGAGAAAATATTCTACCTCTCCAGGGGTTGGGTCTTTAAAGATGTTTGATAGGCAATTTCAAGAAGCTTGTCTCTCTGACTCTGAAAGCCATGAACTGATAATCAAATATAGTTTGCATCTTAGAAAAGTTTGGGACATTAATTCTGTTAGATATTCTCTAATTAAGAAATAGTAATGTAGTAATGATATGAATGAGGGAACAAATAATTTTTTTTAAATCAATTTCACCATTCTTTGATATTTCTAAAGCCTATCTTTTAATAAATGATCATAAATATCCTACATTGTTTATTATGGATGCAGAGTAGAATTGGGGAGAAAGAACTATATTTGGAGCCATGAAGACCTGGACTCAATTCACATCTTTGATATATACTGGGAAAGTCATTTTATATCTCAGAGTTTTGTGCTACTCTAAATTAGAGACTCGGTCTAAATTAAAGACTGAGTCTCTAAGAAGAGATTCACCTTTGTTCATAAAGAGTTTCCTAAAGCAATTAAATCACAGCTCCAGTCTCTATCCCTGTTATTTATTATTTATCACCATTATTATAATTCATATAGTACTACTATTAGTAATGATAGTGATGATGAAGTAATGAGGTCAGGCTTTTATTTATAATCCTATAATTTTGTTACTTAGATTTTAGAATGTCATTTAACTTTTCAGGATTCTTTTCCCCCAATAAAGCATTAGTGTCAGATCAAGAAGTGATAATTATGTCGTCTAATATTTCATTTTTTTCATTTTGTGGATGTCTTACTTGTAATGTTAATACTTTGAGGACTGATATAATAGGAAGTCATTTAAAATTCGTTAAGCATAGTTGTAAAATTCCTATAAAAGTTGTTAAAATAAAATCAGAAACAAAGTATATTGTTGGATATTAAATGACTGAACAAATTGGATGTTTTATTTATGATTTCTCTGATGATAAACATTCTATTTTCCCAAAGAAGTTGTTCAGGTTCAAAGATTAACTGTACCTGTTATCTGCAATGGTGATCAAATGTGAGAAACTGCTTCTAAATAGCAATTAAGATATTTATCTGAAACTGATCTTATTGTTATAGTAGACATTTTCATTGATCATGTAGTTATAAACAGTATGGTGGTTGGGTTTTGTTTTTGAAAGATAGTTCTTGGAAGAGAAAATCAATTTGCTAGTCACACTAGGAGTAATCTTCTCTTATGAAATGTAGAGATTTCTGAGTATTGTAATGATTCAACAGAGAATCATAGATTTCCATTTCCCAGCTCATATTTGAAATGCCTTTGTATGTGCAAATATGTATCTGTGGCTATGTAAACAATATGGTGGAGCTAGGAGAGAAAGAAGGACAAAAATCTTACTATAACACAATTATCATCATATAGGAAGGCTGTTCCTCTTCCTCCTCTTCTTTGAAGTCATGTAGAATCATTGGATTTGGGAAGTAGAAGGGATCTTAAAAATGATCACTGGTTCATAGCATTAGCATTGTAAAGGACCATAGAAATCATTTGTTTCAACACTCTTAATTGATAAATGAGCAAAATGAGACCTAGGGAGATCAGTCAGTTGGTCAGTCACTAAACATTATTGAATATTTATTATATGCCAGGTAAAGGAGACACAAAGAAAGGTATAAGACAATCCTTATTCTCAAGGAGTTCATAGTGTGATGGTAAAGTAATTTGTGCAGACATATTATCTGTCATTGTTAAAAATAGCCTGGCTTCCAGAATAAATATCAAGACAAATCAGATATGTAGAATTGCCCAATCCTGCTCTGATTTTTAAACATTTGCAACAAAGTTGAAAAAGAAAGCTCAACAAGATGTAAATACAAAATATAAGGCAAAGTTAAAACTATAACTTAGAATTTTTGTAACCAGGAGAAGCAAAATAAAATATGCCTTCAATTCAGTTGAGATAGAATTATCACAAGAGCAGATAAAATGAGATAATTTATTTCATAATGCTTGATTTTTGGCTCCTTCAACCCTCATAAAATAAGACATGTGTATAATGTGTAGATTTCAGGTAAACATATGTATATACACTTATATGTCCACATCTTTATATGGATATATTTATGTTATAATAAATATATATATCTAGACCTACCTATATCTACCTACTTACCTACCTTTCCTTATCTCTTCTCTCTCTCCCTTTCTGTCTCTCTTTCTCTCTCTGTGTCTGTCTCCCTCTGTCTCTGTCTCTCTCTATCTTTCTGTCTGTGTCTGTTTTTCTAACAATTGTTGAGAGAAAGAAAGCTGTTTCTAGATAAGCATGCTTCTTCGGTTTGTTTTAACTGTTTAGGGTTGTTTTAATTGCAAATCTCAACCTGATTTTATGAATGTAAAGAATTTGACATTGCTTTCTAGAAAACACATACCTACACACACGTTAGTAACTGTCTATTGACCAATTTTAGAAATGTTAGATACTCCAACATGGTAAGTATGAGAGATTAATTAGCACTAAATAATTAATAATAAATTATTAGGATTAACTTGTTAATTGAAGCTGTAGTATGCTTTAGAATCTGGAAAGTAGCTCAGGAGAGTTGAGTTAAATCAGAAATGTAGACCATGAGCAAACTGAATGCCACCTTTCTTCTTTGTTTTGCCCTGAGGCCTGTTAAAAGCTCATAGCAAGTAACCTGGGGGAGCAATGAATTTCTAAGCTTTGTGAAAGTTTTCCAAGTCCAGTTAAGGTCATAAGAATAAGCCCTTATTTTTGTGAGATCAGATTCAGTATACTTGACAGATTAGCTGTAGGGTAAGTGAGAATTACTCCCCCATCTCCTTACTCCCTCTTTACTTTCTCAGGCAACTTCAGTACTGAAAGGTTCTATATTTTCCCCTTTATCACATCAATTTCCTCCACAACAGCCTTTGAGTCTAGACTAAGTGCTTCTTCCTTTCCCAAACTTAGCTATACACATATACATACACAAATGCAACATGCTTATTTGTTTTCTCAACTCTATTAATAGTTGTTATACCCTTGATTCAAAATGGTGTGCATACCTAATAAGGGCACAAACACCCTTTGTAATTTGAATACCGTGGTGATTACAATCTGGACCTTCTGGGACTGTATCTACTAAGGTGGGGAAAGCAATCTCCTTCTTTACCTGTAGATCTAGGAGGATAAAAAACAGTATTTTGTTTTCCTGCTAAACACTGCCTTGGTGACCAAAAAAAACAAAAACAAAAACGAAAACTGGTGATTTTTTACATATACACAAAAACATACACACAGAATGGGACCTTTTCCATATTGAAAAAAGGAAACTAGGAAACCATATTTGTTTGTTGCCACAAAGTGCAAGTTGATTTTATGCAGACTTAAAGATCAAAAATGTCCTCTATTTTCTGCCCTCCTCAGGCCTCAATCAGTGGTTGGAAAAAACTCTTCAATAAATCTCATTTGGATATATTAGATTATCTATAAGCTTTCTTTTTCTTTTTTGAATAAGAACATTCATTTTTAACAAAAGCATTTATAAAGTTATTTGCCACCAAATGTAAGGATTAAAATCAGTTAAAAAACATCATTTCTTCTTATTCCAAGAAAAATAATCTGGCAAACAGAGAGGGGGAGAAGCAGCAGTTTGAGAGCAAACTCTATAAAATTCGGTAGACTTTTGCTGGAATGTCCAGAAATGGGTGGGAAGGCAAAGGAGGCATTCACTTGGAGTGTGATCTGGTGTGTATTGTAGGGAAAGCAGGATCTCTAGTAGTTTCCTATATTAATGAATTATTCTTTCTGCTGAATGTAGATGCAATTGTTTATAACTAGTGAAGGACTTTCTCTGTCCTTTTGTTGAGAATTAGGTAAGGGGTACCTGAATGAAATTAGGTTTACTTGAAGTCTAGTGGCAGGTTCGGGTTACAGGGAGTCAAATAGAGCTCCCCTGCAACCCCTTTGGATTTGGCACAAGGATACAGAGTTAAATGAGGTGTAGTAGTGGTGCAGAGTCCCCTGTAAAGGAATTTACAGATATGAAAACCTAGATTGATAAAAGAGATTTATGTGGGGTTTGGAACTAAGTTTAAAGGTAGAAAGACACCAGGGCCAGGGCTGGCACTAGGCAGGCAGGAACCCTTGCCATGACCGGCGTAAGGATGCCATGTTTGGGGCTCCTGCAAAAGAGTGGACTCCAGGGTTCCCCTTTTTATAATGGAGGGCTTTTGGTAATCTTGAAGGGGTCCATGGTTGAAGTCCCAGGTTGGCTCCTGGCTGGGTTTCAGCCAGGACTAGAATTTGAATAGAATTCAATGGGTTTTTAGATAAGGAACTGTTTGTGCTAGGGGTGGGGGTTCAGGAAACCTGAGCAGATCTTTAGAATGGGGGCTGGGAGAGCCCCGGATATCTCCCATTGAAATTCATGGGGGCTGGGCATTAGAAAGGAATCTTAACCTACCTCACTTTCAGTGTTCTCCAAATTTTGGTTATAAAAGAGTGAATCTCTATCCTTGCATGCATTCTAACTTTGGCTCTAGGTTTAGTTGATATAGACACCTTTCTTTTTTCTTTTTTTTTAATTTAAATTGCTTTACTAACCAGTCAGGTTAATCGTTTGTAACATGCGTTTATCAATTTCTAACTCTATGATTATTTTTCTGATGTCAGATACATTGCTCATGTAGTCAGGTCCATTTTATATTCAGTTGTAAAATAAATCTACAGCTCTTGAGACTAGAGAACGTAGGAGAATATGATAGTCCAATGTACTGAATATTGTGACAGAGTCTTTTATTGGTTACCTTTGTGCATTGCTGACATTAAGTTGATATATGTGTGATTAATTTTATAAAATTTGTTTTCCTGAAAAAATTAATTATTGTGATTGTTATTTCTAATAATAATAATATTATAATTGCAGTCAGAGGATCTAAAATTAAATCCAGATAGCTATGAGATTTGGAAGTGAGATACAACCTTGCTGGGTCTTAGTTTCTTCATCTGTAAAATGAAATGGCTGGATTAAATCATGTCTAAGAGCCTTTCTACCTCTAATCTATATCTAATTAAACTTTTAAAACATCAGGCAAAACTTCCATTTGAATGAACAGTATGGTGACTTTTTTGGGAGTTAAGGCTAAGAATCCTTTTGCAATAATAATAACTAAAGTTTATATAGAGCTCAGGATATGCCAGTCACTGTTCTAAGTATTTTACAATTATTTTTTCATTTGATTCTTCCATCAATCTTGGAAGGAAGGGTGCTGTCTTTATTCCCATTTTACAGCTGAGAAAGTGGAGGAAACAGAGGTTAAGTGATCTGCTAGAGTTCACATTTCTTGTAAAGATTTGAATTCAGGCCTTCCTAATTCCAGGTCCAATACTGTACTACTTATGTATTCCTAGTTAACCATTTTGACACTATTTTTCAGATATTAGATTTACTTAAATCAATTTGTAAATGTCAATTACAGCTGCTTTGTGGAGTAGTTATGGATACAGGTGATCCCTATTTTCCAACTTCTTATTGGTAAACAACCAATCATCACTTACAGGTATCCGAGGCCATTTAAGCCCTACCATCTGGGAATGAACTTTGGCTACAGAATGTGTAAAAGATATCTCAAATTTAGGCTTTATTGTTAGCTCTGAGAGATTCCTTTCAGTGTGGCTGCTTTGGGACTGAAAATTGTTCAAATGTTTTGATGACTGATTCTTCCTTTCCTAGTGGCAATCAATCAATCAATCAATTAACAAGCTTTTATCAGTTATTTACCATATGCCAGCCATTGTATTAAGTGATGGGGATACAGCACTTAATACAATGAAGTTGTATTCATTGTAGCAGTTCTTGTCCTCAAGGAGCTATCATTCAGTGTTGGAGGAGAAGAGCATAAAAAGTAATATATCGTAAATACAAGTAAAAATTTTTTTTTTAATAAAGGCTCCCACAGTTGGGAAAAGTTTAGTGTAAAAGATGGTGCTTGAAGGAAATAAGAGATCCTAAGAGGTTGAGGGGAGAAGGGAATTCAATCCAAGTGTGGGGGGATAGTTGATACAAATGTGCAGAAAAGCAAGATGAGATATCTTGTGTAAGAAACACAAAGATCTCTTTGTAATTTGTAAATTGTAATTTGTGATTTGTGAATTGTAAAATGAGGGAAGAAGGATAATTTTATTAAAAAAAAAAAAAAAAAAAAAAAAGGTTGGAAAGGTAGATTGAAGCCAGGATGTAAAGGACTTTAAAAACCAAATGAGGAATTATATTGGATTCTGGTAGCAGTTGATCTGGAACCCTATTTTCTGGTTCAAAAGAGGCATGTCCTGTAGTGACACAGTGGTTGGAGTGAACAGGCAGGGGTTATCAAATATGGCCTTGGGCCAGATGCTTCACCTGAGGACGTTTATGCAGCAAATGGGCTGGGGGCAGAGACAGAATGTGAGTTTTTGTTTTTACTATAGTCTGTCCCTCCAACAGTCTGAGGGACAGTGAACTGGCCTCTTATTTTAAAAGTTTGAGGATCATTGGAAGATGAATTCAAATATGATACTAGAGATTGACTAGTTTTGTGACTCTAGGCAAAGGACTTAATCTCTCTCTGCCTCAGTTTCCTCAACTATAAAACGGAGATAATAATAACAACTACCTCCCAGAGTTATTGTGAGAATAAAATTTTATAATATTTGTAAAATGCTTTGTAAATGTATTATTGATGGGGGTTGAGATCCTTTTAAGATTCCTTTCTGATTCCCCAAACCCCATGGCTGACCTTTGATTTACAAATCAGGATCACCGGGCTTTCCCCATCCCCCACTGGATCTGAACTAACTTGAGTTTTTTCCAACCGCCACAGTTTAAACCCATTGAATTCTATTCAACGCTGACCCTGGCTGAAAGCTCGACAGGAGCTTGGGATTCTACCCACAAGCCCCCTTTAGGTATAAAAAGAGCCAAACTGGAGCTCTCTCTTTGCAGGAGCCCTTCCCCCCAAACGTGGTATGCTTCCACCCATGTAAGGGTTCCTGGCTGCCCAGCTGCCACCTCTGGACCTGGCATCTTTCTACCTTTAACTTTACTTCCAAATCCCTACAATAAACCTTTTTATCAATCTAGGTTTTCAGGCTTGTAAATTCATTTACAGGGGACATTGCGCCATTACGAGACTATCTTTGCGCTGACCCAAACGGGGCTCTTCCTTCCCTAACTCATCATTATCATTATTTTTAGGAATAAATAATAATAATAATTACTTCTATTAGTGTGCATTTCCAAGAAAACAGATTTCTTTTTGAGACATCTGCTTATCTTAATGTCTATGCTCTTGGAAAAATTTGGGAATTTGGAATTGGTTTCTAAGTTAGTGCAGTTACTGGGGGTGGAGGGGAGAGGAATGAAGGCTGACAAGGAAAAATAAAATCATATGAACCTTTCTTTAGGTTTCATCCTTTACTCTTTGGGTTTGGAGGACCCATTTATCTTCAGCCCAGGGTTCCTGTGTGTACTCCAACAAATATCTGAAATGGTCACCAAGATTGTTGTGTGTCTTTCATTTCAAAGAGGATCAATCATATCACATGGTGATGTCTAGACTCAGGGGTGAACTGGATTTAAATGAGACAGAGTTGCAGAGTCATCAACTCACTTTCTTCCTTCCAGTCATCAAAGTCCAATGATAAAAGTCAGTGGGATTCAGTGAATGACCTTAGTGTCTTTGATGTCTGACAAAGCTCTAAGTACTTTACAATGCCTGCTTCAGCCAATTTCATGGCCAATGGAACAAATTGTTCTAGTCCTCCACTTGTGTGTTTTCAAATACTTGGAAAAGGCATTTCCCTAACCCACTGATGAGTTATCCTCAATCTGTTGATTATCCTAAAACTGGGAGATTAGCTATGTGGCTCCACTGGGCCTGGAGTCAGAAAGAACTGAATTCAAATCGCCTCAGAAACTTACTATTTCTGTGTGATCCTGGATAAGTCATGGCAAACTACTCCAATAATTTCCAGTTTTGCCAAGAAAATTCTATGGTTCATGGGGTTATGAAGTCAGACATGACTGAACAATAGCAACATTCTGAATAGGCCCCCAGACCTACCTACAATATGGAGCAAACATAAGAGAAAGATGCAATCTGAATTACAATAAAAAATAAATTCAGAATGCCACATGAGCTGGTAGGAAGCCTACACATATTCAATCCAGCAAATGGTTGTGAAGCCTGTGTATTGTTGAATGCAGGACCCTCCAAGGAAGCCAGGTTCCATTAAGTGCATCTAGTGCTTGCCAGTGCTGTGAGAAATTTTATTTCAAGGAAGCTAGTGGGGGGTTTTAGTAAACATGTTGGAAACCAGATCTCACCTCTGGTCTGTTAAAAGAGAAGTTAGTACATATTTTGCTCCACAGGTCACTGTATAAGGAAACAGGAACTAGATGTGCATTCCTTGGAGTACTGGGAGACAGGGCTAACTCAGCTCTTGAGAATATGCATAATGTCTAAACTAGTATCATCTTCAAAATTCTCAGTGTTACAGCAACTGACAGAAACAACTCTTGGTGAGGAATTATACAAAGAGAAGGAGAAGGAGAAAAAGATGGGCCAGAGCCAATACTTATTATCCTGAACCAATAAGAAATAGTAATGAAAGATTCATCTCATCCAGAAAGGAACTGGCAATGGCATCTAGTCTATAGAGGAAATAGAACAAAACAGGACCTACTTAACCCATCCAAGAGTGTTGGAACTTGGCCCTGGCAAAAAGTCCCAATCCAGGAACTGACTCTGAAAAAAAAAAGATAAATAGAAGAAAACATGAAACATGATGAAGAAATAGTATGGGGTTATAAGAAATCCAAAAGATAAGCCCAGGAAAAAAGAAACTCCATGATAAGTATAAGAAGGTTAGAAAAAAAGTCAAATGGTGTGGCTCACACAAACTGCAAAAGAAACTGAAATAAATGAAGAAGTAATTATAAATGAAATTAAAACACTGGAGGCAAAAATAATAGAAGGAAAATAAATAGCTTAGAGCCAAAAATAGAAAAATTTATCCACATTGTGAACATCCTAAAAAACAGAATGGACAAACTGAACTCAGTGACTTCACAAGACAACACAAAAGAACAAAATCAAAGGATTAAATGAAAGGAAACTGTGATGTAAAACAGATTTGCAGGAATAATTTTAAAATCATAAATGAAAGTCATAAAAGAAAAATCCTGGATGTCATATTTTAAGAAATCATGAAAAATCTCAAAACATTTAATATCTATTAGAATCATAGGATAAAGTGAAAATAGAAAGAACCCTCTGATCAATCTACAAAATAAACCCCACATCATTAACACTTGGGAATGTCAGAGTAAAAAATCTAGAGTTTTCTAATGTGATAAATAATACTGCAAGCAGCTAGAAACAAACAAAAAACAATTAAGTTCCAAAGAAACACAGAATCACACAAGACTTGACAGTAAGTACTTTTAAGAGGAGGAAATATTGGAGTCCAATATTCCAAAAGGTGAAAGATAAGAAACTAAATGTATCTCATTCTGAAAGGATATAATGGAACCCAATAAATAGTTAACAATCAAAATTATGACAATGAGAAACATATCATGTAGTAGATAGTGAGTTGATCTTGAAGCTAGGAAGACCCAGGTTCAAATCCTGTCCCTAATATACTGCCCGATATATACTTGCTGGTTGGCCCAGTTCAAGTCATTTAAGTTCTTAAAGCTTTGAACAATTTCTCAACTACTACAAGTGTCAAGGAAATCTCTGATGTGGGTAGTAGGGATAATCTTCTTGTCTTGGGATTCCTTATACCAATGTAATAGTTGAGATTTAGAAGCTGAACCCCAACATATATTGGGCCTAGACTATCTCCAAATCAAGAGGCAAAGATTTTATTAGTACATCATTGACTGGCAGGCTAAATTCCAATATGTTAGCAAAGTAGGGGAGACACTATGTGCACCTGGAATGACATGGATGATGAGGGAAGATGATCCAACCAGTCATAAGAAACTGGAATGTGGGAGCTAATTAACTGTTTGGATAGTATCACTGAGTTCTGATTGACTCAAATTGAATGTAAATAGTAATTATTTCTATTTTGCCCAGAAACCCCAAGGGTTTTCCCCTGCCAGATTTATTTTAGTTTGATTATTTATTTATTTTTGAATTAGGTGCTACTTAACCTTAATCAAGTATGGCTTAAGTAAAATTGAGACCTGTTGAAGACTTTAATTAATTAATTAATTAATTAATTTTTATTTATTTATAATTTTTTTTCACAGTATATATGCATGAGTAATTTTTTTATATTATCCCTTGTATTCATTTTTCCAAATTATCCCCCCTTCCCTCCACTCCCTCCCCCCCGATGACAGGCAATCCCATACATTTTACATGTTACAATAAAACCTAGATACAATATATGTGTGTAAATACCATTTTCTTGTTGCACATTAAGTATTAGATTCCAAAGGTATAAGTAACCTGGGTAGATAGACAGTAGTGCTAACAATTTACATTCACTTCCCAGTGTTCCTTCTCTGGGTGTAGTTATTTCTGTCCATCATTGATCAACTGGAAGTGAATTGGATCTTCTTTATGTTGAAGATATCTACTTCCATCAGAATATATCTTCATACAGCATTGAAGTGTACAGCGATCTTCAGGTTCTGCTCATTTCACTCAGCATCAGTTGATGTAAGTCTCTCCAAGCCTCTCTGTATTCCTCCTGCTGGTCATTTCTTACAGAGCAATAGTATTCCATAACCTTCATATACCATAATTTACCCAACCATTCTCCAATTGATGGGCATCCATTCAACTTCCAGTTTCTAGCTACAACAAAAAGAGCTGCCACAAACATTTTGGCACATACAGGTCCCTTTCCCTTCTTTAGTATTTCTTTGGGATATAAGTCCAGTAGTAGTACGGCTGGGTCAAAGGGTATGCACAGTTTGATAACTTTTTGGGCATAGTTCCAAATTGTTCTCCAGAATGGCTGGATTCTTTCACAACTCCACCAACAATGTATCAGTGTTCCAGTTTTCCCACATCCCCTCCAACATTCATCATTATTTGTTCCTGTCATCTTAGCCAATCTGACAGGTGTATAGTGGTATCTCAGAGTTGTCTTAATTTGCATTTCTCTGATCAGTAGTGATTTGGAACACTCTTTCATATGAGTGGATATAGTTTCAATTTCATCATCTGAGAATTGGAAGACTTTAATTTAAAAAAGCCAAGATCTCCTATTGCATCCAGGGTAGTCTTCAGTTGTCCTAATCTATATCTGAGCACTGGATCCAAATGACTGTGGAGGAGAAAGTGAGGCAGATCAGTCCTCTCTCATTTAAATCCAATTCACTTGCATTAGTCATAGCATCATCTCCCTGAAGTCATGATCCTCTTCCAGAATAATGGACAAGCTAATTTTATAGCTTAGAGGCCAATTGGAGTTAGGGTTAGGTATTGTCCTTTCAAAGTCAGCATCCTGGTCATAATTTAAGACAATACAATAATTTCTTTTTGTAGTCCAGATGATAAACTGAAATAATCTAAAGGTAAGATACAGTATTCCTACAGCAGACATACATGTATACAGAGCAACTTAGAGCCACAGTATGGTATTCCTGAGATTATAATCGCATAATTTCCCCCTCAAAGAGTATTCCTGAGACAAAGCAATGTGGAGACAACAATCACATCACAATCACAGGTCCATTCCATACTTCTACCTATGATGATAAATAGAATTAATTCACATGTAAAGTAGAGGAAGTTAACAGTTATTCAGAAAACTGAATACAATAATGTATTGTTTATAAGAAATGTACTTGAAACAAAGGTCTCAGTATAAAAATGAAGGATTAGGGAAGAATTTAATTTGCTTGAGGAGATTTCTAAAAATCAAGGTTTGGTATTATGATTTCCAACAAGGCAACAGTAAAAATAGGCATGATTAAAAATGAAAAGGAGCAAAACAACATTATACTTAAAGGATCCATAATAATGAAATAATACCAATATTTATCATCTGTAGGCTGGTTGAAAAGCATCTGAGTATTTGGTTGTCAAATTATAGGGGAAAATATATAGTAATTGAGGTAGTCATGTTCCTAACACTAGTTCCTTAGTGTTAGGTTCTTACTAAATGCTAATGAGATAATGAGATATTAGGTTTTTACTAAGTGCTAAGTCAGCACTTAACAATTTTCTAATTTTGGCCTTTCCTGGGAGTTTGACTTGTGAATTCCTGGGAAAGAGCTTGCATGCTTAGGAGGAGCAAGTTCATTGGTTGAAGTACTTCTTCCCAGAAGCCCTTGCATTATCCCATGCCCATTCTCTGGGAGGATAAAGAGGGCAGCACTCCAGAGATAGTCTCTGCTCTAGACCAGACTTGAGGCAGTTCTCTGCAGGAAGGGAAATCACTTCTCTGACCGAGAGTTAACGGCAACTGTCTGGAGACAACGGTTCTCTACAGGAAGAATAATCTGTCCGAGAGATTTGAGTTGACACAGCAGATCTCCTCCCAGAGAGCGATCAGTAGCTTCTGGAGTCAACAGCACATTACATATTGGCGTCCACAACATGGGGCAAGGACTTTTGCTTATCCTGACAAGGACTTATTCTGAGCCCTTTAGAAGAGCTAGACTGGACCATTACAATTTGGCGCCCGAACAGGGACAGACACGATCCTGATTCCAGTGGAAAAGCCTCTGATCCAGATCTCAGTCTCTCTGACCCAGAACCGTGAGTAACAAGGAAACTTTGTTAAAGATTAAGTGAGAGTGCTAATAGATAAATAAGGAACCAGCAATCTCTTATAGTGAAATAGGGCAAACGCCTTCTGTTCAAGGTTATGAAAAGCCAATGATTGATTATAATTTTGGAGGAGATTACTGAACTTTTAAAAACTGTGAAGGTCATATGTCCTTGTTTTTCTCTGGAAAAAGAATTGGATCCAGATGAATGGGAATTAGTAGGAAAGCAATTAGGTGAACACTACGATTGCCCTTATGACATTTTGCCCTTCGGTTCCAGACTAAACTCAATTTTCAAAGATACACTTCATATCTACAATTTAATCCAAATGGCTTTTAAAAATGCTATTCTAAAGGAAGAGGAGAAGGAGCAAAATGGGGAAGTGTCAACTAAACTAGGTGAAAAAGATGAATCAGATAACAATGAAGTTAAGTACAATTCTGAGCAACAGGAGCATCTCCCATCTCCTCCCTCAATTAACCCCTTAGGGATGGAGCAAGAAGGAGAAGGGGAAGAGGCAGAAACACAAACAGAATTGACTGTGAAGCAGCCTAAGCCTATGATAAGATTAGAAAAGGCATTGGTTAAAGCTAAGAGAGAAGGACAGGATATAAGTGATTTTATACATGCATATCCTGTGATTGAAGATATTGACTCTGTAGATCATAAAAGGAGAAAATATACACCTTTAGATTTGAATAAAATTAAAGATTTGAAAAAAAGGTTGTACCCTTTATGGAGCTACATCAGCTTATGTTAAAATGTTACTAGATGGTTTGTGTTATGAAGTCCTAACCCCGAATGATTGGAAATCCATAGCAAGGACATGCTTAGAACCTGGAGAAAATTTGTTATGGCTTGCGGAGTTTCATGAATTATGTAAAATCCAAGTCAGATGCAATTTGGAAATAGGAGTTAACACAAAATTCACTTTTGAGCACTTAGCTGGTGAAGGTCAGTATAGAGAGAATTCAGAACAGATTAATTATACCATGACAATATATGAGCAAATTGCTAAGGCTGCAATAAAAGCTTGGGGTGTCCCTGGACAGAAAGAACGTGGAGAGGTTTTCACTAAAATAGAGCAAGGACCCAATGAACCTTTTGCAGATTTTGTGGGACGTTTGCAAACTGCTGTCAAAAGAACTATTGGAGAAAATGCAGCTACAGAAATAATGACCAGACATCTGGCTAAGTAAAATGCCAATGAGATTCGCAAAAGAATTATATGAGGATTAGACAAAGATGCTCCTTTAGAGGAGATCATAAGACGCTGTGCTACAGTGGGAACAAATGCTTTTTACACCTGGACTATGATGAATGTGGAAAGACAGGGTCCCTCCTGGCAAGGGACTTCTAGAGAAATTCGTTGATGTTTTCAATGTGGAAAAATTGGACATCTAAGAGCTCAATGTAGATATGGAGATACAGTGAGAGAAGACAGGGTGAAAGAAGACCTAAAACCCCATGTCCAAAATGCAACAGAGGACTCCATTGGGCATCAGAGTGTAGAATAATTCAGGGAAACAGGATGAGGGGCCCAGGTCCAGGGCTCCAGGCAAAAAAGACTTGGGGCATGATGGCAGCTGATGTTACACCCAAAGAGTCTTTAAAAGGTCAGGACTCTGATTTGATCAACCAGCAGAAAATCAATCACATGGCAGAAAGGGATTACCTAATAAGTGAGCCAAAAGGAATTAGATTACACTTGGGGAGAATACAGGCTTTTAAACCAACAGGGCTGTGTCCAGTGTAAATAACTCCAATGTAATTGTCAGATGATGAGAAAAGATTTAGAAAACGGTAAATAGAAGGTAATTAGATAGGTTAACTGCCTGGGAGAGAGGGTTTGCTTGTATATCTTCAGATGGAGAAGGAATCAGATGGGTGCCAATGAGTCGTATTCACCTCGTCCATCAGAGAGAGACAGATAAAGAGAAAGACTTCAAAACAAAGGAGAAAATCTAAGAAACATCCGACTGAAAGAGCGTGGCTAATAAGAAGACTGTCAAAGAACTTTAAAAACCAGCAGGAATCACTGGATTTCCTAACACAAGATGAGACTAATGGACAATGGACTTATGGACATTTATAAATTCTCAATTTTTGATTATTTGATCATGTTATTTGTTACATACTTCTAGCATGTGTTATGTTACTATGTTACTATGTGTTTATGTAATCTATGTAATTATGTGTAATGCCTCCCATATTGATGGATTTATGTTTCAAGGTCATGACCACCCTATGTTCTAAATCAAAAGAAAGGGGGAGATGTTAGGCTCTTACTAAGTGCTAATGAGATAATGAGATATTAGGTTTTTACTAAGTGCTAAGTCAGTACTTAACAATTTTCTAGTTTTGGCCTTTCCTGGGAGTTTGACTTGTGAATTCCTAGGGAAGAGCTTGCATGCTTAGGAGGAGCAAGTTCATTGGTTGAAGTACTTCTTACCAGAAGCCTTTGCATTATCCCATGCCCATTCTCTGGGAGGATAAAGAGGGTAGCTCTGGAGGAAAAAGTCAGTCTCTGCTCTAGACCAGACTTGAGGCAGCTCTCTGCAGGAAGGGAAATCACTTCTCTGACCGAGAGTTAAAGGCAACTGCCTGGAGACAACGTTCTCTACAGGAAGAATAATCTGTCCGAGAGATTTGAGTTGACACAGCAGATCTCCTCCCAGAGAGCGATCAGCAGCTTCTGGAGTCAACAGCACATTACACCTTAGCCCTTCCCATTGTGTTTTACCTGGACAATCAGGCTCAATTAGTTCATTAACAAATTGCATAAGAAGAACAGTAATTATGAGCATTTCCTTCCCTGTGGTGCTAGAGCTATCTTCTGTCTCTGGAGAGGCTATTATTAATTTTTAGTGTAAACATTTATACCTTGGAAATTAGCAAGTGCTACTAATCGGGGCTGAATTTATTATTTTGATATTGTCTAGGCCTAAGAAAATGATGGAGAAAATATAAATAATGCATTCAATTTTAAAGTGGGTTGTGTACTTTCTGTTTTTCAGAGAATTAGCTATTAAACATTTACAAGCATACCTCTTATTTCCTCTCTGTACAAGAGCCACACCCTCCCACAAATACACCCAGAGTCTTGCATTGGAAAATAATAGTCATGAAATTAAAAAGAAGATTGTAGAGAGTCATATGCACTGTGGCTAAGGAAACTCAAAATTTTGGGAGTTCAGAGCATCTGTGTTCTTTCTCTCTCTTCAAAGGGTATTCTTTGACATTTGTATTGGGGTGTGGTGTCATTGATGGATGAGTTGCTCCACTTTTTAGTTGGCTCCTCACAGAACCAATGGCTCAGCATATCTAGGGCATGGTGTCTCAGCTGGATGGGCCAATCTGTTTCTGGGCTGGGTCAGACAGATTACTTGATGACTGCCCTGGCTCTCTACCATGTTCAGCTGCTGCTAGACAGTAGCTGCCAGACAGTTGTGGGCAGGCCATTCTGCTGCTGGGCAACTGCTACTATGCTCTGTTGGGCAGGTGGTTTAGCTGCTGGGCTATTTTCACATTGCAGCATCTGTGTTGGATGAGCTGATTGTTTCAGCTGGAGCTTGATTATTCTCTTTTCAGCTGGAGTACAACAGAGCTCTTTCAGCCAGGGCAATGACCCTTATTTTAGCGCTGGAAGAAGACTCTTCTCTGACTCTCAGAGCTCTTCTCTGAGGTTGTTTGTCATGTCCAGGAAGAAGATGGGAGTTTTGTTGTTGCTTGGTCATGTCTAACTGTGACCTCATTGACCACACTGTCCAGGGTTTTTTGTTTGCTTGTTTGCTTGGCAAAGATATGGAGTGTGACATTTCCTTCTCTGTAAGGCAAACAGAGGATGACTTGCCCAGCATCACATAACTATTAAATGTCTGAGGTTGGATTTGAATGCAAGTCTTTCTGACTCCAAACCCATTGCTCTATCAAGAAAGTCATCTAGCTGTAAGAAATTTATCCTCTTCTCTTCATTATTCTTCAGTAATATTTTTTTTATTATATATATATATATTTTATAATATTATCCCTTGTATTCATTTTTCCAACTTACCCTCCCTCCCTCTATTCCCTCCCCCCGACGACAGGCAATACCATACATTTTACATGTGTTACAATATAGTCTAGGTACAATACATGTGTGCGAATATCATTTTCTTGTTGCACAATAAACATTAGAATCCGAAGGTACATGCAACCTGGGCAGACAGATATTAGTGCTAACAATTTTCATTCCCCTCCCAGTGTTTCTTCTCTGGGTGCAGCTACCTCTGTCCATCATTGATCAACTGGAAGTGAGTTGGATCTTCTTTATGTTGAAGATTTCCACTTCCATCAGAATACATCCTCATACAGTATTGTTGTTGAAGTGTACAGTGATCTTCTGGTTCTGCTCATTTCACTCAGCATCAGTTGATTTAAGTCTCTCCAGGCCTCTCTATATTCCTCCTGCTGGTCATTTCTTACCGAGCAATAATATTCCATAACCTTCATATACCACAATTTACCCAACCATTCTCCAACTGATGGACATCCATTCATCCTCCAGTTTCTAGCTACAACAAAAAGAGCTGCCACAAACATTTTGGCACATATATGTCTCTTTCCGCTCTTTAGTATTTCTTTGGGATATAATCCCAGTAGTAGCGCTGCTGGGTCAAAGGGTATGCACAGTTTGATAACTTTTTGGGCATAATTCCAGATTGCTCTCCAGAATGGCTGGATTCTTTCACAACTCCACCAGCAATGTATTAGTGTCCCAGTTTCCCCACATCCCCTCCAACATTTGTCATTATTTGTTCCTGTCATCTTAGCCAATCTGACAGGTGTGTAGTGGTATCTCAGAGTGGTCTTAATTTGCATTTCTCTGATCAGTAGTGATTTGGAACACTCTTTCATGTGAGTGGATATAGTTTCAATTTCTTCCTCTGAGAATTGTCTGTTCATATCCTTTGACCATTTATCAATTGGAGAATGGTTCAGTTTCTTATAAATTAGGGTCAGTTCTCTATATATTTTGGAAATGAGACCTTTGTCAGAACCTTTGTTTTTAAAAATATTTTCCCAATCCGTCACTTCCCTTCTAATCTTGTTTGCATTAGTATTATTTGTACAGAAACTTTTTAGTTTGATGTAATCAAAATCTTCTATTTTGTGATCAATAATGATCTCTAGTTCTCCTCTGGTCACAAATTCCTTCCTCCTCCACAAGTCTGAGAGGTAGATTATCCTCTGTTCCTCTAATCTATTTATTATCTCCCTCTTTATGCCTAAATCATGGACCCATTTTGATCTTATCTTGGTATATGGTGTTAAGTGTGGATCCATATCTAATCTCTGCCACACTAATTTCCAGTTTTCCCAACAGTTTTTTCCGAATAATGAATTTTTATCCCTAATGTTGGAATCTTTGGGTTTGTCAAAGATTAGATTGCTATAGATGTACCCTTTTTTGTCCTTTGTATCTAATCTGTTCCACTGATCTACCGGTCTATTTCGTAGCCAATACCAAATGGTTTTGGTGACTGCTGCTATATAATATAGCTTTAGATCAGGTACACTTAGACCACCTTCCTCTGAGTTTTTTTTCATTAGTTCCCTTGCAATTCTTGACCTTTTATTCTTCCATATGAATTTTGTTGTTATTTTTTCTAGGTCATTAAAATAGTTTCTTGGGAGTCTGATTGGTATAGCACTAAATAAATAGATTAGTTTGGGGAGTATTGTCATCTTTATTATATTCGCTCGGCCTATCCAAGAGCACTGAATGTCTTTCCAATTATTTAAATCTGATTTTATTTTTGTGGCAAGTGTTTTGTAATTTTTCTCATATAATTCCTGACTTTTCTTTGGTAGATGGATTCCCAAATATTTTATACTCTCAACATTTGTTTGGAATGGAATTTCTCTTTGTATCTCTTGCTGTTGCATTTTGTTAGTGATATATAAAAATGCCGAGGATTTATGTGGATTTATTTTGTATCCTGCCACTTTGCTGAAATTTTGAATTATTTCTAGTAGCTTTTTAGCAGAGTCTTTGGGGTTCTCTAAGTATACCATCATGTCATCTGCAAAAAGTGATAGTTTGATTTCCTCATTTCCTACTCTAATTCCTTGAATCTCTTTCTCGGCTCTTATTGCCGAGGCTAGCGTTTCTAGTACTATATTGAATAGTAATGGTGATAGTGGGCAATTCAGTAATATTTTTTACCTTCCTTCTTTATATATATATATATTCACCTCCTAGGTGAATAGAGACTAGGGGCAAAAATGTCAAAACAATCTATGTCCTGGAGGCAAGTTCATTGTCTTCTCTACATGCAATTTAACTATTCTCTCCAATCCTTTCTGAGGGATATCTCTTGTTTGGGCTCTGAAGGCTCAGAGTGAGCATAAATAGCAATTACTTCTGGTTTTGCTAGAAACCCTGAGGGTCTTCCCCTCCCAGACTGATTTTTTTTTTTTTTTGACTAGATAACAGAGACCAATCATTGCCTCATTTCTTACCTAGCCTTTATCACTCAATGGATATTGCCTACAGTCTGAGACCTGTTGAAAACCTTAGCTTAAAAGGCCTAAGGTCCCATCTTCATTTATCCTGATCTATATCTTGTTATTGTACTTGGATGATTTGGAAGGAGAGAGTGAAGCTGGTAACTTTTGACAATTCTCCCTTTCTTGACTCTGATTCACTTGCAAGTCATGATGTCACCTTCCTGATGTCATGTTCCACTTAGAAAAAAAAAGAATAAACAACCAATTGCATCTGAAAGCTTCTATGTTTTAGCTTAGCTTTTTATAAAAGTCTCACTGGGATATCTTTTCTTATACTAATAAAATTCAGAAATAAGAGATAGAAAAATAATTTTAAAAAATGGAGGTACAGAATATGTTTGTGTATCTATGTATACATACACACACACACACACATATATATATATATACATACTCATATATGCATGTAAATATACCTATACATATACATATTATGTATACATATATACACATACACATATTTGGAAATCATAAGCAGGAATTATGTGACTATAAGTACAAATAATTTTTTACAAAAATAAAGACAGAAAAATCGAAGATTTAAATACTTGTGTTTGGTCATGTCAACATAATAAAAATTGTAGTGCTACAAAAATTAATTGGCATAGATAGTATAATACCAATCAAACCATCAAAGAGTTACTTCATAGAATTATAAAAATATTTTAACAAATCAATATGGAGTAAGAGAACCAAGAATCTCATAAAAATAATGAAGAGTAGATAGAAGAAAATGAAGTAATATTATATTTCAAACTATATTTCGAAATAGTTGGCATCAAAAATACTGGTAGTGGTTTAAAAAAATTTAAAACGTTGATCACTAGAACACATCAGTTTTATAAGACCTTGAAGGGATTGAAAATTGTAGCATACTGTTTCATAAGCTCAACCTTCTGAGTACTGGTAAAAAGACTTGGTATTTAGTCAAAACACCTGAGAAAACTGGAAAGCAATCCAATAGAAATTAGTTTTATTTCAACATTTCATATCGCATCATACCTCCCAATAAATATATGAAAAATCATGCCATAAACAAATTTGAGGGAGAAAGGAGATACTTTTCTCAATTGAGAGGAGATATCTTGACTATGCAAAAAGTTAAAATGAAATAAACTTTGATTTCATGAAATTAAACAGAAAAAATTATGCAGAAACAAAATTAGAATTAGAATTTGTAAAGGGAATAGTTTACTAGGCAAATATTTGTAGCAAGTCTTTGACAAAGGTTGTGAAAGAATTCAAGGAAATTTTCTTATAATCACAAAATAATTTATTGATGCCCTAGAAGAAAGACCAAACAGAGAGTTTGACAATTTGAAAGAGTTTGGGAGAGTTTTATATACTGAAATTTGGGGTTTCAGGTAGCAGGCTAATGGCCTATGTGCAAAGAACAAGGTACAGATAAGGGAGGAACCAGGGTGTTTTTTTCTTCAGGTAAGAAGATGGGATTTTTTTTTTTTAGCAAGATATTGTTATTTGGAGAAGGAGGGAGGTAAGAAGTCAAGATATAGCTTTTATAGGAGACAAATTAGGTCATAAAGAGAATATTATTGCAACTTGATGCAGAATGATGAAAGGGACAGATTCAGAAAATTTTGATAGAACTTGTATGAAGTAAAAAAGAGAGTGATGTGACCAAATTTAGAGAACAACCTATAAAATAACTGCATATGGTAAAGAAAAACAACTACAAAAAACTTAAAATGGTGATTAATGCAGTCACCAAAAAGAACTCCATAAAACTGATAATGAATCATATTTTTAAACTTCTTGGCAAAGAAATATGGCCTAGGGGTGTCAGATAAGATGTATTTTTAGATAGTGACAATGTGTGAACTTATTTTTCTTGACCATAATAATTTGTTATAAAGGAGGGCTTTTTTTGAGAAAGAAGGAGGAGAATGGGGGAGGAGACAATGGAGAAGTAATGATACAGAAAGAAAGAAAAATAGAAAGTAAAGAAAGAAGAAAATAATACTACTTGATAACTTTTGAAAAAAATACACAGAATATAATAAAATGAAGTTCATAGTAGAATATGGTAGAGATTCACAATGTCATATTCAATCTATCTCCACCATTCTTTGTTCATATTTCTTTATATTTATCAATTTTGTTATAGTAGTAATAATAGACATAAAATGAACAAACCTACTTTCACATATCCTGGTATATACTTATGAATCTCCAAATATATTAATATGTGACATATATCTTTACATTTTCTGGGTATATTCTGATATAATAGAGTTCCTTTGCCAAATTATTGATTTTCTCTGTAGGAATAGCATTTTGATGGTCTGGATGATGTGATGTGAATTAGTAAACATAATTAGATTAATGTTTAAATAGAATTTTAACCATTCCAGTCTAAGCATAATATCAGCATCCAAATTTCCTGGACTTAATTTTCTTTGAATAGACTTAAATTCCCTTTTCTCCTTGAAAACTTTTGGTGTTTCATGAGTATTTAATTTTCACTAGTTCACATATAAATACATAGAAAAACACATACATTTACCCGGGTATAACAAAGCCAAATGGGATGTGAAAAACATATCAATACATTGAAAAAAAAGAAAACAGTCAAGGTTGGTTAGTCAGAGAGAACAGGTCAGTGACAGAGAAGAAAGAGTTATGGATTGTCTGTGTGGGCAAATAAGATGTGTGGGAAAGAATGATAAAAGAATGGAAATCAATTAATGGGAGCATAAGTGCTCAAGTCAGTAATCAGAGGGTGGGAGAGAGGTTATTAACTATAGTAAATAAAACAAAGTTGTTTTAAATAATCCCTCTGGTGAATTAACTTGAATACTTAATTTTATTGTGAGAGATATTATGGTATATTGAATGGATGACTTCCTTTGGAACTAGAAGTTGGCAGTTCAAGTCTTTTCTTTGATACTTATTGCCTATGTGACCTTGAGAAAGTAACCGAACCTTTCATTCTACAGGTAGATCTATGATTATAAGTAGAGAAAATGGTGACTTGCACTTAGACAATTTTTTTTCACTGGGTGTTCCCCATATCAAAAATTTCTAGCTTCCATTCCTTTGTCAGTTTATTTTCACTAAAGTGATAATAATGGATTTTGCCTTTTACATTGTTTCAATATTTATCAAAATGCGCCCTTTTGTGTCTTTAAGAGAGAGGTTAAATATCTATGAAAAGAATATCACTATGCCATCTACAATATTATCTTAAACAAGACAACACAGAGGGTTGTAATTTGAGTGCTAATTTAATTCACTTATCAAGGCTTCATTTTAATGGAAATAATTTTCAAGTTTTGTATGTATAAGAAAGAGAACACTAATGCGGAATATCCCTGTATTATGTGAATATTTCATCACTTTTACCTGGAATGTTTCTACCTGCATGTGTTTTGGGGTTATGATCTCATTTCTGCATACAGAGAGTTCTCCAAAAAGTCATAAATGAGCATGAAATTGTTATCAGGATTGGAAATGCTAATATAACTTTGGGAGGGGAGCCATTCTGATGTTGTGATTTTCTCAGCCTCTTTCAGCAGAATTTTCTGTACTTGAATCTCATAGTTTTGAAGACTGATTAGAAATGGAGTTGCCCATTTGTTTACCTAGACAGAAAGTGGGATAAATTGAGTCAGATTCTCTTTCTAGCAAATATGACAAACCAAATGTATTGAAGTATAGATATATTGTTTGATTGCAAGTACACTATTTGTGATGTATTAATAAGATTAGCATACTTTCCTACCAATCTATTATGCTCAAAATGTTCAAGCAAGAGCAAGGAAATTCAGTGGGATAAGTTTTTTCGTTTGTTTGTCTTTTTGAAAGAATATTTCAACCAGTGAATCAAAAAAATTAATTTTCCTATCATGGGGCTTAACAGGTGGAACATATGAGTCCACATATTTGAATATGGGCAAAATACAAAATATTTCAGGGGTTAAAATCCTAATAGCTGTTGAGGGATGAGGGTGAGAATTTGGAAAGTCTTCATGTGGAAGGAGATGCTTAACATGAGCTTTGAAAGAAATAAGGAATTCTAAGAGAGAGAGAAGTGAGGAGGGAGTATATTTCAGTATTGTGAGATTACTTGTTTATAAAATTGTAGAAATAGAAGATGAAGCATTACATATTAGGAAGAGGAAGAAGACAAATTTAGGTGCACAGAAAATATATGAATAGGAGCAAAGTACAATCAGGTAGGTAGATGCTACATTAGATAGAGTGCTGGGCTGGTTTCTGCCTCAAACACTTACTAGTTGTGTGACCCTAGGCAAGTCATTTAACTCTGGCTCAGTATTTTCATCTGTTAAATGAGCTAGAAAAGAAAATGGTAAACTACTCCAGCATCTCTGCCAAGAAACCACAAATGAAGTCACAAAAAGTCAGGATGAAGTATAATCAGCCTGGAATACATTGTGAAGGGCTTTAATCAACAAACATAATAATTTATAACTGATTCTAGAGGTAACAAGGAGACAGAGAGTGAAATGGCTGAACCTGAATTTTATGAAAATCAGGCAGCAGTGGGAATGATGGATTGAAGGAAGAAGAGATTTGACCCAGAAAGATCATTTAGGAGAGTATTACAGAAGTCTAGGTGAGAGGTGACTGTGTGAATAAAAAAGAATAGATAACATGTAGATATCCAAATGACAAGATCTGGCAACTAATTAGACATGTGGTGAGAATGAGTTTGAGGAGCCTAGGCTGATGCTAAAGCTGAGAACCTAATACATTAGAAAGATATTTAGGTACTTGTAAACCTGAAATGCCTGGGCTACTTTTCAGCCAGATTCCAGTGAATACTTTTTTTCTTACCCATCTGTCCAAAGCCTATCACTTACAGTGTAGTTTTGTAGGATTTTATCTTTGATTATGGATATGTTACACTTCTATGCTTCTTCCTATCTTCTAAAATGTTTCATTGATTGCCTCTTTCCTTCAGCAGACTTCATATTAATTTTATCTCCCATGACTTGAACTTTTGACCAGAAATAATGTCTCTCATCATACAATCATTTCTAAAGTACTTTAAAAAAAATTCATTTTTTTCTAAAGTTCAGAAGAGAGGCCTTAGAGTGTCCTTATATCACTTTTTCTGACTTGTGAGCACTTACCCTGTGTGAGTTCTCCATAAAATAAATTTTTTTTGCAAGTATATATCTGGCATTTGAACAATATGGTAAGCACAATTGGAACAGATTCATACTTTGTTGCATCTCAGCTTTGGAGGCTACATTAAGTGCACAATAATCTGCACACAAAAACTCATGCATCAAAACTCCCTCTACTCTAATTTGAGCTTTTATCCTTTTCAAGTTGAAGAATTCACGTGACTTTGAGTCCATGTTTGGTTCTGGAAAATGGCAATGCTCTCAAGCTTTTGCAGTCTTCAGTGGAGTGAAACAAGGTTGTGTGTTTTCAGCCATGATGTCAAATGTCTCCTGGCCTACTAGTATGAAGTAGTAAAAGTATTCAGTGCAGTTTTTTGGGAGTAGAGACAGGGTACAGAAGTTCAGGGAAGATGGGAAGAGGTTATAGCAATATTCCAGGCAAATAAGATCTATGAATATCCTCAATGATGACAAATCTTCTTGGAGAGTGGAATTGATTTTGGAGACATCTAATGGTAACTTAGAGCCAGACAATTGAATAAAGTAGAAAATATTCTTTTTGGTCAGACATTAGCTGCCACTCTACATTTATGATACTAATTTATTAGCATGACTTATTTGTTATATTATTTATAAGATTGTAAGGCAATATCAAAAGAGGAATTTTATATTTGGATCAGTCATTTGGAAAGTGGTTAGCTTCTCACTTGGCCATATGAATTCTTGTACTCTTGGTTTTAAACTATAAAAGCACATAACCAATAATTATTTCAGTAGGATTGGGACTGTTTTATTTTTTGCCTTTGTAACCCCAACTGTGTCTTTTATATAAACACATAATAAATATTTCTTCAATTGAATTTGTTTGCAACCCCAGCTTAGAATCCTCTTGTACAAATGAATTTGAATATGAAATTCAGCAAGTGAATATGTTCGGTTTTGCCCAGAATTCCAAAGGTATCTGAAATTAAACTTTAGGTGCTTCAAAAGAAAAAAGGAAGCATAGAATCGTGAAATAAAGAAGGAGATAAAGCAGTCATCCTAGGAGTCAGGCCAGGGTTGAGATTGTTCCTGAACTCTTCTTGAAGTTTAGTTCTGCAAAGGGAGTGATAGCCATTACTTAATTCCCTATGTGGAGAGTACAAGAGTGCAATCCTGGTTAGACTAGCATGGCTACTCTGTCTCCTTCTTTGATACCTCAAATTCAATGTCAGGAGCACTTGGGAATTCTGAGTAAAAAGTCTGCTTGACTGCAATAGTCATATCCTGCCTCTTAAATTCTCATCATTATGTATATGTTGTTTACAGAAAACACAGGTTTTCTGAAACAAGGTGATACATTCAGAATAAAAGTAAAAGGGTCTAGCAGAATCTACTTCAGGTGAAGCCAAAAAAGCAAGGGTAGCCATCCTCATCTCAGATCAAGCAAAAACAAAAATTGATCTAATTAAAAGAGATAAGGAAGGGCATTATATCCTGCTAAAGGGTAGCATCAATAATGAAGCAGTATCAATATTAAACATATATGCACCAAGTGGTGCAGCATCTAAATTCTTAAAAGAGAAATTAAGAGAGCTGCAAAAAGAAATACACAGCAAAACTATAATAGTGGGAGAGCTCAACCTTGCACTTTCAGAATTAGATAAATCAAACCACAAAATAAATAAGAAAGAAGTCAAAGAGGTAAATAGAATATTAGAAAAGTTTGATAAGATAGATCTTTGAAGAAAGCTAAATGGAGTCAGAAAGGAGTATGCTTCCTTCTCAGCAGTTCATGGAACTTATACAAAAATTGATCTTATACTAGGCCATATAAACCTCAAAATCAGAAATAGTAAATGCATCCTTTTCAAACCACAATGCAATAAAAAATTGCATTCAATAAAAAGCCAGGGGAAAATAGACTAAAAAATAATTAGAAATTAAATAATCTTATACTCAAGAATGACTGGGTAAAACAGCAAATCATAGACATAATTAGTAACTTCACCCAAGAAAATGACAATAATGAGACATCATACCAAAATGTGTGGGATACAGCCAAAGCAATAATAAGGGAAAGTTTTATATCTCTAGAGGCTTACTTGTATAAAATAGAGAAAGAAAATTTCAACAAATTGGGCTTATAACTAAAAATGCTAGAAAAGGAACAAATTAAAAACCCCCAGACAAATAGGAAACTTAAAATTCTAAAAATAAAAGGTGAGATTAATAAAATTGAAAGTAAAAAAAAACAAAAAACTATTGAATTAATTAATAAAACTAAGAGTTGGTTCTAGGAAAAAACCAACAAAATAGACAAACCCTTAGTAAATCTGATTAAAAAAAGGAAAGAGGAAAAGCAAATTGTTAGTCTTAAAAATGAAAAGGAAGAACTCACCACTAATGAAGAGGAAATTAGAACAATAGTTAGGAGTTTCTTTGCTCAACTTTATGCCAATAAATTCAATAACTTAAATGAAATGGAAGAATATCTTCAAAAATATAGCTTGCCCAGAGGAAGAAGCAAATAGTCTAAATAGTCCCATTTCAGAAAAAGAAATGGAACAAGCTATTAACCAACTCCCTAAAAAAAAATCCCCAGGACCAGATGGATTTACATGTGAATTCTACCAAACATGTAAAGAACAATGAACTCCAATACTATATAAATTATTTGAAAAAATAGGGATTGAAGGAGTCCTACCAAATTCCTTTTATGTCACAGACATGGTACTGATACCTAAACCAGGTAGGCTGAAAAGAGAGAAAGAAAATTATAGACCAATCTCCCTAATGAATATTGATGCTAAAATCTTAAATAAAATATTAGCCAAAAGACTACAGAAAATCATCCCCAGGATAATACACTATGACCAAGTGGGATTTATACCAGGAATGCAGGGCTGGTTCAATATTAGGAAAACAATTAGCATAATTGACTATATCAATAACCAAATTAACAAAAGCCATGTGATCATCTCAATTGATGCAGAAAAAGCATTTGATAAAATCCAACATCCATTCCTACTAAAAACACTTGAGAGCATAGGAAAAAATGGACTATTCCTTAAAATAATAAGGAGCATATATTTAAAACCATCAGTAAACATCATATGTAATGGCGATAAACTGGAACCTTTCCCAGTAAGATCAGGAGTGAAACAAGGTTGCCCACTATCACCATTACTATTCAATATTGTACTAGAAACGCTGGCCTCGGCAATAAGGGCTGAGGAAGAGATTCAATGAATTAGAGTAGGTAATGAGGAAATCAAACTATCACTCTTTGCAGTTGACATGATGGAATACTTAGAGAACCCCAAAGACTCTGCTAAAAAGCTATTAGAAATAATTCAGAACTTTAGCAAAGTTGTAGGATACAAAATAAATCCACATAAATCCTCAGCATTTTTATACATTGCCAACAGAATCCAACAGCAAGAGATGCAAAGAGAAATTCCATTCAAAATAATGGTCGATAGTATAAAATATTTGGGAATATATCTACCAAAGCAAAGTCAGGAATTATATGAGCAAAATTACAAAACACTTGCCATAAAAATAAAATCAGATTTAAATAATTGGAAAGACATTAAGTGCTCTTGGATAGGCCGAGCAAATGTAATCAAGATGACAATACTCCCCAAGCTAATCTATTTATTTAGTGCTATACCAATCAGACTCCCAAGAAACTATTTTAATGACTTAGAAAAAATAACAACAAAATTCATATGGAAGAACAAAAGGTCGAGAATTCAAGAGAAGTAATGAAAAAAAAATCAAATGAAGGTGGCCTAGCTCTACCTGATCTAGAACTATATTACAAAGCAGCAGTCACCAAAACCATTTGGTATTGGCTAGTTGATGGCATAGGTTAGGTTCGCAGGGCAAGATAGTGAATAAAAATAACAATCTAGTGTTTGACAAATCCAAAGATCCCAACTTTTGGTATAAGAATTCATTATTTGCCAAAAACTGATGGGAAAACTGGAAATTAGTATGGCAGAAACTAGGCATGGACCCACATTTAATACCACATACTAAGATAAGATCAAAATGGGTCCATGATTTATGCATAAAGAACGAGATCATAAATAAATTAGAGGAACATAGGATAGCTTACCTCTCAGACTTGTGGAGGAGAAAGGAATTTGTGACCAAAGGAGAACTAGAGATCATTATTGATCACAAAATAGAAAATTTTGATTATATCAAATTAAAAAGCTTTTGTACAAACAAAACTAATGCAAACAAGATTAGAAAGGAAGTAACAAATTGGAAAAACATTTTTACAGTTAAAGGTTCTGATAAAGGCTTCATCTCCAAAATATACAGAGAATTGATTCTAATTTATAAGAAATCAAGCCATTCTCCAATTGATAAATGGTCAAAGGATATGAACAGACAATTTTCAGATGATGAAATTGAAACTGTTTCCACTCATATGGAAGAATATTCCAAATCATTATTGATCAGAGAAATGCAAATTAAGACAACTCTGAGATACCACTGTTAAATTGGCTAAGATGACAGGAACAAATAGTGATGAATGTTGGAGGGGCTGTGGGAAAACTGGGACACTGATGTATTGTTGGTGGAGTTGTGAAAGAATCCAACCATTCTGGAGAGCAATCTGGAATTATGCCCCCAAAATTATCAAACTGTGCATACCCTTTTATCCAGCAGTGCTACTACTGGGCTTATATCCCAAGGAAATTTTAAAGAAGGGAAAGGGACCTGTATGTGCCAAAATGTTTGTGGCAGCCCTTTTTATAGTGGCTAGAAACTGGAAAATGAATGGATGCCCATCAATTGGAGAATGGTTGGATAAATTTTGGTATATGAATGTTATGGAATATTATTGTTCTGTAAGAAATGACCAACAGGATTAATACAGAGAGGCTTGGAGAGACTTACATCAACTGATGTTGAGTGAAAAGAGCAGAACCAGGAGATCATTATACACTTCAACAATGATACTGTATGAGCATGTATTCTGATGGAAGTGGATATCTTCAAAATAGAGAAGAGCTAGTCCAATTCCAATTGATCAATGATGGACAGAATCAGCTACACCCAAAAAAGGAACACTGGGATATGAGTGTAAACTGTGAGCATTTTTTTTCTTCCCAGATTATTTTTACCTTCTGAATACAATTCTTCCTTTGCAACAACAACAACAACAAAATTCAGTTCTGCACATATATATTGTACCTAGGATATATTATAAGACATTTAATATGTATGGGAATGCTTGCCATCTAGGGGAGGGGGTGGAGGGAAGGAGGGGAAAAATTCGCAACAGAAGGGAGTACAAGGGATAATGTTGTAAAAAATACCTATGCATATGTACTGTCAAAAATGTTGTAATTATAAAATTAATTTAAAAAAATAAAAAAAAAATGTACAATTAGCCTGTGAAGGAAATCAAAAATGGAAGTGGACAAAAACAGAGAGAGAGATTGGAAATGCTATGTAGTGGTTCACACTCATTTCCAATAGTTCTTTCATTGGATGTAGCTGGTTCAATCCATTACTGTTCTTTTGGAACTGATTTGTTTCATTGTTGAAGAGGGCCATCTCCATCAGATTTGATCATCAGAATTGTTGTTGAAGTGTATAATTATCTCCTGGTCCTGCTCATTTCACTCATTATTAGTTCATGTAAGTCTCTCCAGGTCTCTCTGAAATCCTCCTGCTGGTCATTTCTTACAAAACAATAATATTCCATAGCATTCATATGCCACAATTTATTCAGCCATTCTGCAATTGATAGGCATCTACTTAGCTTCCAGTTTTTGGCCACTACAAAGAATAAAGGCCCTAATTCCTAAAAGAAAGTCTGTACATGGTTCACTTCTTTGTAGTATGCCTTGTACTGTGTTTTCATGAAGAACTGAGTATTTTTCTAATAAGTTATACAATGTGAAAAGCTTAAAAGATAATTTAGCCTAATTTTCCTCCAAATTAAAAGTCTCCTATAATACCATTGAGAGATGATTATCCAATCTCTGTATCAACATCCTTGGATAAGGAACCAAGTATTTAATAAAATGTTCTTTAGTTATTTTTTCAGTCACATCCAACTCTTTGTGACCCCATTTGTAGTTTTCTTTGTAAAAGTGAAGTGGTTTTCCATTTCCTTCTCTAGCTCTTTTTACAGATGAGAAAATTGAAGCAAAATCTGCTCAAGTTCACATAGCTAGGAAGTATGTTAGGCCATATTTGAACTCGGAAGATGTCTTCTTCACCCCAGGTTCAGCACACTCCATCTACTTTGCCACCTTACTGTACCCCCTCATCTCTGGTTTAATTTAATGAAATAATAGCACATTAATTTATCAAATAACTCAAAATACTTGAAAGTTCCTCCGCATATGAAGCAATGTTTATATTCTTAGTAATTTTCAATAAATAATCTTAGATTTTTTTCTCTAAAAGAGAGTTAGAGTAACCTAAAATAAATTTGTCATTTTTAACATGATAAATCATCTTTCTGACTCTTCTCTAGACAATACATTTCCAGTTCCTTCAACCTTTCTTGGTAATTTTAAAATATTTAGACATTTTAATATTGAGATTCACCCAAGGGATGCTTCTAAGGAGATGCAACTTTAGTTTTTAAATTCCCTCTTTTTATGAACCTCAGAACAGTGTGTAGGTGCAGAATAGGCTCTTAATAAGACTGACTTAAAATTAATATAATAATCTAGATGTAGTCAGCAAGGAGTATATTCAAGCCATGACTTACTGTGTCAGTATGCTATTGTCCTGTTGATATAACCTAGGAGTGCAATATCCTTAGTATCAGTCATACCATCACACTCCTGGCTCATATGAAGTTTGAATTTGAAAAGTCCCCAGAACTCAATTGACTTGAATTAAAAGTTCCCAGACCTTATGATTGATTTTTAAAAAAACTTAATCATAGTATTTCATATTTATCCCTAATAAATTTCATCTTTTTGATTTGGGCTCAGCATTTCAGTCTCTTGAAATAATTGTGAATCTTGATTCTGTCATTTTTATTACTGTCTTGGAGGTGCTTATAGTTTCCTCAAAAATTCAGAAATTTAATAAGAATTAGATCATACATTGGGATTTCTAAATGCATTTTTTCCAAATTCAAATGCATAATTTAGTTCAAATCCTGGAAAATTTTATTCTATTTGGGATAGTAGAAAGAATACTATATTTAGTAGTTGACCCTAGTTTCAAATCCTGCCACTTACATATTACCTGTGTGACCTTGAGTGAATCACATAATTCATTGGAGTCCTAGTTTCCTTATCTGTCAAATGGAGGGGATAGACTAGCTTATAAGGAAGGTCCTCTCCAAAATTCTGATCTTCATCAGAAACTGAATTTATCTAAATTTAGTATGAGGATCCTCAAAACTACTTATATATAATCCCTCTGAACTGCCTAAGCATTAAGTCTTTAGATTGGTCTTCAATTTCCTCCTACAGATTTATTCATTCAACTGTGTGGTGCTTTCAAATGTCAGATGGAATTGTAAAAGGTTTTGTACCTGACATTTTCAAGAGCAATAGGCTTCAATTTGAATATTTTTCAAGAATGCTTTTCCTTGAAATGGCCTTTATGAGCTAAATTTGATAGCAATTGAATTTGGCCAATTGACCTCCTCAAATCAGAAACAAGTGGCCCCATGTTGGGGGCAATTCTTGGCTTGCATATATCGAAACACATCTATTTTCTTCATCCCACATAACTTTTGTACATATGAAAAATTGACGAACAGAAAATCCAGTCATTCAACAAGCATTTATTAAGTACTGGGCTATGTCTGGTGATATCAAGAAAGGCAGCAAAATGAGATTCCTGCATCTGTCTTAATGGGGCAAACAGCATCCAAATAATTGTATATATACAAGACATTTATAGTGCAAATGGCACATATTTTAGAGAGAAAACACAGGGGTGTGTGTGACAATAGGGACTAAAAAAGACATCTTGTACAAGATAGTGCTTGAGCTAAGTCATGACAAAAGCCAAGAAACCTAGAATTGGTGGTGATAGGGGAGAGCAATCCAGAAATGGATGACAGATTGTGCAAAGGCATGGAATTACTAACTAGAGTTTTATATTCAAGGAGCAGGAAGGGAGGGCAGTGAAGGTTGATGCTAAAGGAATCCAATGGTCAAAGGAGATTTGTCTTCTAAGTATTTTGTAACAATGAGTTTTGAAGTGTTTTTCCTTAAATATATCCATCTTTCAGAATTCTCTAGTACTTTGAAGAATTTCATAGTACAGACTGGACAAGGTTTAAACTAGGTACTAAAATGTTGTTTCTCACTCTATTTCTCCCTGCCTAGCTAGCTCTTTTATTTCTCTCTCTCAATCCCTGCCTATTCCATCATTCATTTAATTAGTCATTGTAATTACTGTATCTTTTCAAGATTCTGTCTCCATTGAGAGCGGGATCTCAAAAGCATCTTCTTAGACATGAGTCCCTGGCTTAGCTTGAGACGTTTATAGATATCCAGTTCTCAGTTGATCAGATCAAGACCTCTGTGTGCAGCTCATCTTTAATCTTCAGACACACCTTGATTGTAAACCCTCCTCACCTCCATTCCTCAGAACTGCCAGCTTCCCACAAAAAGCTCTGGTACATGAGGCTTCCCCCTTATTTTTCTAGTTGCCAATATCTCTCCCTTGCCAAAATAACCTCTATTTACTTTAAGTGTATCTTATATTTCAGAGAAAGCTTGTAGTGGTAGATAAAGAACTGACTCTGAAGTTAGGAATACATGGGAGAGGAAGAGGAAAAAAAGGGAGAGGGAAAAGGAGAAGAGAAAGATGGAGAGGAATTAATATTGGGAAAGCCAAGATATACATACATACATACAGAAACTCAAGAATATTGGCAAAGGTGAAAGACAATAAAGAGGCGAGTAATCAGGGGCAAGAAAGTTAGAAGCCATTCAAGATGCTAGAAGTGAAACCAGAGAGCTAAATGCAAAGTTCTACATTTCTTCTTTCCTTTTACTCGAGTAGATTTTCCACTTTCTCTTCTAAGCTATTTGTTTTCTTTCTTATTCTTTCCTTTAGATCTCATATTTCACATAATTTATTTTTCTCTCTTGCTTCATTTCTTCTAGGTATTTTAAAAAATACTTATGTAGTTCTTGTGATTAAGCCATTTTCTTTCAGAGTCTCTGAGTGTATTTATTGTGGAATTATTGTTTTCTTTTGGGTTATGTCTTAGAAGCTCTTAACCTATACTTCTTCCTTCATTTTGATACTTCTACTTGTTCTTCAGACTCATTTTCTCATTTGGGACTTTGTTGTGCCAAGATCAGGCTCTTCTCCCTCTCACATTTTTGGGTAAGATAACCTATTTGATATTGATCTATGTTTTCTGGCCTCCTACTTGATGGCTTCTACATCCCACGAATCTCAGAAAGCTGGCAGGTTTGGAGACCCCTGGATTATTCAGAGTCAGAGTATCGTGGTGTTTAGGGCTCTGCAGAGCATTGGAATAATAAAAGATTTTTTGATATGTCTTGGTAGAATGCAGCATTTCAAGTTTCCCACATCTTAGGACCACTCCAGATTCCTGCCCTCTGAGGGCAAAGCACTATAGACTTCAGTTGCCCGGGATTATCTCTTTCAAATGCTGACAACCTCCTTTGCTTTATTTCCTATGTTTACAATGACTTCTTTGCCAGGATTCTTTTCCTAAAGCTTACATAATTCCTTCTGATTTAGTTTTAGACTATCTAGATGCTGAGCTTACTATTATTGTCCATCTTTGTATTTCTTGTTCATTATTCAATCTTGTGATCTTTAAAAATATTTGCTAAAATATATGTGAAAAAATGAGTTCTATTATTTTTCCCTATTCTACAGTAAGTTTTTTTGGATGTTTTTCTAAAATGCATATTTCAGGACTTTGCATATTTTTTGAGGATGGCATAATACTTAAAGATGAAAAATAATACATAAGTAATAATAATAATTATTGTTATTTTTAGATGAATAGTTATTTCAAAAGAAAGAAAGGGTCACTTTAGGTAGTCAACAAAGATACTAATCACCAAATTTTCTGATTCACAGATATTCTCTCTTTTCCTGACTTGGAAATAATTGCAGGAGAAAATAAAAATAAAATGTATCAAACTGTTCCTGACTCAGCATACTAACTGTACCTCACATCTAGGATGTTATTTATTAACTCACCCACAAGAAGTAGAAAATAGAATCAAGAATGAAGTCTGAACTGCTTTCTTCTATAGGCAATCAAGAAATGAATAAGTGTTTAGGTAGAGGGTCAGAAAGTAGATAGTCAAAAGTATCTGAGAAAAAAGAAAAAAAGGGAGAAAGATGCACATCCCAGGAAATTAAGGAAATAAGGCTAGAAAAGGAATCATGTTCTAAGAGCCAAGTTTTAGATAATGAGAAACAGGAAGCAAATATTTGAACATGGCATAAATTCATACACTGATGTTGTTCAACATCTGGTAGAAAGAAAGAAGCTTGAGAGAGGTAGGGAAAAAGAAAAGGCAGCATGATGTAATATAGTAAATAAGTAAGTAATCATAACAATAATAGCTTACAGTTACATAATGCGAAGTGCCAAATATTATACTAAATATATCATCATCATCATCCACAACTAGAATTAATTTAATTCTTTAAGTTAAGCAGAGTACTTCTACAAATTTATCCCTTTTTTCCTTATGGTAATTATGAGTTGTAGATTATATTATTATTTCTATTTTAAAGACAAGGAAGCTGAGGATGAGAGATTAAGTGACTTGCCCAGTTTCTACAGCTAGTAAATAACTGAGGTAAAATTCAAATATAGGTTCTTTCTGACTCCAAATATAGGTGATTTTCTGACTTTCTGACTCAGAGCTCTATCCAATGTGCCACTAGCTGCCTACATAAATAAATAGACTAGATTTAAGTAATGATTACTGATGTTTGCCATTTTTAATTAGATTAATAATAAAATTATTTTATCAATTCTATTAATAGATTCTAGATTCAGAATTGTAAGGGGTCTTGGACATCATCTAGTTCATACTTTTTCATTTTACATTTGAGGAAACTGAAGCTTACTATCTCAGTTGTTGTTCAGTGACTTGCTATGGTCACATAGGTAGAAGTGATGGAACCAGGATATAAACCAAAGTTTTTTCCAAGCCTTGCAGACTTTCCACTTCACTATACTGCCTCTCATAAAGAAGACTTAATTTGAAAATATGGTTCTCTCTATATACAAAGCCTTTGTTACCCTATTTGGGGTTTTCTTAGCAAAGATCCTTGGAGTGGTTTAATATTTCCTTCTCCAGCTCATTTTATAGATGAGAAAACTGAGGTAAATAGGTAAATGGTGTGTCCAGGGACACACAGCTAATAAGATTGGGATTCAAGAAAGATGAATCTTCCTCTCTCCAAACCTGGCACTCTATCCTCTGCCATTTGACAGTAAGGGATTTTGCACTGGATGAACATTGCAGTTAAAAGGATTAGATTTTACTGTTTTAGGATATTGACCCCAGTCCAACAAAGTCATTTTTAGAAAAAATTGAAAAAAAAAAGTTAGACTATTTTTAGTTATTCCAGGGTGAAAAATGTTCATTTTCTGCTTTAAAGGCAATTTCACGATTTTGGCACACAGTGGGTTCAAAAACCAGCTGAGCTTTGAAGTGCTGACATCCCCTATATGTCAGCTGTTAGCATATTTGGAGGCTGTATTAAAAATAACCAAGTCATTTACTCTTAGAGAAATCTCACTATGAAACATATAGGGAACATTTTAATAGGCAACAGCTTTCACATTTCCCAGGAAGGCTCAGTGCATTGTAATGTAGAATGTGTACAGGTGAATGAATGTGTGAGATAACAGAGATTTCTCTTCCTTGCCCATTTTGTATTCTAGTCTGGCTTTTTTTTTTTTTTTTTTTTTTTTTTTGCTTCTGTTCTGGTTCTTTTCTCTGATAATTTCTTTGTATCCTTCATAGTACTCTTTACAGAGTTCTTGCACAAAGATATTTCTATAAATTTTTGTTGAATAAATAATATATGCTCCCAATTTGGTTTTCTCTGTCTAGATTGAAGTCCATTTCTCACATATACTCAACAAGATTCACCTCTTATTCTGTAACTACTGGTATGGGCTTTGATGGTGACAGATAAAAAAATGGCAATAGGTTACTGGGGATATACTTAAATGTTTAGAGGAAAATCTCATTATTCACTATAAGTATAAAAAGACCTTTCAGTCAAAGCCCTTTTGCTTCTTTACACAGCTATCATAGAGACAACCTGATCACGTACATATATGTTTCAACATGGTGTATGTAACCAACAACTTTTTTTCTTTGTGGATTCTATGCAAGCAAGAGAGTATTAAACCTAGGAGATGAGCAAATTATTTCTTAGTATGGTGAATTTGTCATTCCCTGTAATTGAGTGTTAGATTCACATTTGGGCCTTAAAAATCTATACATGTGATTAGTGCTTATGCTTTTAATCCTGGACTTTTTGTCAAAGTAATCTCAGTAACATAAATAAGAAATAGGTAGAACTCCTGGCTGCCTGGAGTCAGAAAGACTTACCTCCCTGAGTTCCAGTCTGGCCTCAGACACATACTAGCTATATAAACCATACCTCACTTCTATTGGGCTCAGTTTCCTCATCTGTAAAATAAGCCAAAGAAGGAAATGGAGAAATAGTCCTGTATCTTTGCCAAGAAAATCCCAAAAGAGATTATGAAGAGTCGGATGTGATTGAAAAGATTAAATAACAAAAAATCCCAAATGTGAAAGAAAAGAAACTTACAAATAAATGTTTTCACATGGCATAGCATATAATATCAGTGCTATTTCTTCTACTACTATTACTACTCCTGTTGCTGCTACTCCTGGAACTAGTAACTACTAGAAAACCTTTAACTTTTTACTGTTACTACTAAGATTACCAATTACTATCAGTACTAGTACTACCACTACTAGAACTACTAACAGTGAAAATAACAACAACAACAATAACTACAATACTACTACTATTACTGCTGCTGCTGCTACTGCTGCTACTATTGGAGCTACTATTACAAGATCTACTAACTACTACTACTACTACTAGTACTACTAGAACTACCGACTACTACTGGTACTGGTACTACTACTGCAACTACTGACAACAATAACTACTACTATTGCTACTACTACTACTATTCCTATACTATTACTACTATTACTATTACTATACTACTACACTACTACTACTCCTACCACTACTACTATTACTAGTACTATTACTTCCATATCATACATACATACATACCAAATACAAAAAGTTAATAAGCATATATCGATAATATATTAAAATAATAATTCTCAACTCCTATTATTCTCTTTTAAGAGGTTAAAACTTCCTGCATTAAATATGAAAATTCTTTATGGGGATATTTCTCTTTAGGTCTGCATTGTTGGAACAATGACTTGAAACCAATTTCTTCTAGAAAGTAAAAGAATACTTGAACTTATTTTCCTGTTAGGTGTCAACTTTTCCAAGAGAAATGGAGCAGCAGAAAACTCATCCTACTTTTAAGGCCGATTGGCCTTAAGGCCTTAGGATCTTTTATTGTAGTCACTGAGCTTGAGAAGTCGCTCTCTCATCATCTCTGATGGTCCAGGAGACATAAATCAGAGCAGGTAGTCAATACCTTGACAAATACCTGTTCACATGTACAAGAAGCTTCCATAACTCGAAGGGGTGGAAGTGAAGTGGTCTTTCCTCCCAAAGTCCATGGAAAAAGTCCATGAGAGTTGTTGAAATTTCCTAAGACTTATGTTGAGAAAGGAAAAAGAAGAGAGAGAAAACAAAACAAAATCAGTTGTTTCTATCTGGACTAGTCTATTTGTGAAGGAGAGAGTGTCTTTCTGGTCAAATGAGCATTCCTGCTGCCTTGTATCTTGATGCTTTCATGGGGACTATGGGAATTCTGTAGCACCAGGGTCTCTGGAAGCTGAGTTCCACAATGCTCCATGAAAGGAGATTTATCTCTATTATCTTGTTATACACAACTATTACATGTTAGATAAATTAGAGCAGTAAAAAACAAAGGACTATATATATAGTCCCTGGGTCTGTGTAGGCCAAAAGCACAGCTTCATGAAAAATATAATTTGTCTCCTTTTCTCCTTTCTTATCTACTTCATAAATTCATTATAAAATAGGGGACAAATTAAATATTTTACAAATTAGAGCTAAGAGATATAGTTCCAAAGCATTTAAAAGTCACTTGAAAATTGCTGTGTGATTATATATTTAGGCATGGAAGTAACCTTTGAGTCATCCAACCTAGTCTCTGCTAGTTAATGGAATTGAGGTCTAGAGCAGCTATGGTTTGCTCAAGGTCACAAAGTTAGTAAGCATCAGAACTAGGACCTAACATCAAATTCTCTGACTCTAAATCCAGACCTTGTGATTCTTTCCATTATATCTTTCTGTCTCTTTAAAACAAAACAAAACAAAACAAAATTTAAAAAACTTCAAACAATCAAACAGGATATCTTAGAGATTCTGGGGATTAAACCCAGTATATAATTGAAAAGCCAACTTAAAAGGAATGACAATTTTACCTTAGAATTATAGTGACATAGTTAGGCAATCCTTTACTTTTACTTTGTTCTTTAAAATTACTTTTTGATTAAAATACTTCTATTTTTTCATTCCCACCCTCTACCCCTACTGGGTAAAAAAAAATCCTTGTCAGAAAAATGCACAATTAAGCAAAACAAATTCCACATTGACTATATCAAAAAATGTCTCAGCTTCAGTTTCAGGGAGATGTCAACTAAAATTCCAGACAGACAGTTGTTTTAGGTGTTGCCCACATTAAGCTTTTTTTGGAGTCTCCACATCCCTACTAAACTGAGTATAAAACTCAGAGGCCACAAAGATGCAATAAAATACAGGGAGAAATTTTAGCCAATTATTGATTTACTGTGAGACTAATAACTAGTGCAAGATCAGAGAAGGTCATTTTTCTCATCTATAAAATGGATTTATAGCTCCACCTCACTTCCCAGGTTGGGTACAAGGATAAACTCATTGACTGGACAATATTTTCAAAATGTAAACCCCTCTGAATCCAAACTTACCTATAAATCATAGAAAATTCAAGTTGGCAGAACCCTTAGAGATTACTTAGTCTAGCTACCTTAATTTACAGATGAGGGAATAAATAACCTCCTGGAGAGGCTGAATTACCTTCCCAATAACCCAGAACTAGATTGGGCAGTATGATTTCAATGCTTTAAAACCCTATAATTTCATTAGGAGTACTGATAAAGATAGCAAGTAGATGATTTTAAGCAGTTCATATAGTCAGATATTTCTTACCCTATGGCCAATCAGGTATTGAGCCTCCCTAAAGTTAACTAGTCTTCTCTTCAGACAGTAGAATGTGATACACTGGTAGACCCACAAATAAAACCTTCTCAAGGGGATATGACGTGTCTGAAGTTGACACTCCAGCACTGCCTTTGGGAACTCAGAGCCATCTCCATGCCATGTTGAAGGGAAGGAGTAGAATGGAGAAAGTGTCAGAAATGGCATTAAAATTTAGATATCCAAATTCATATTCCAAGGCCTTTTCTTGTCATTAAGCTTCCCATCATGAAAATATGATGTTTTCTATCATTCTCTTGGTGCTTCCTTTTAGAAAATATTATTGAGATAGATTTCTGGAGCAGAACAGAGAAGGAACTTCAAATCCACACATAGGATTAGTCCTACTTTTGTGTAGTGTGTGTGTGTGTGTGTGTGTGTGTGTGTGTGTGTGTGTGAGTGAAAATGCATATTAGATGAAAAGGATATACTAAATCTCATCTTTCAAAGGAGGGACATAAGGAAATGGTATAATTAAATGCCTTCAATTTGCTCTAGGGTCCTATTATTGCAGTGAAGGCTGCATCCTGGCCTTCCTATGTAACTCTTGTTCATATGCTCCCCATAAATTTATCACAGAAGCTTTATATAATATTTTGGCAGCTACCTTTTGTTCCTTACATGTCTGCCTTGTGTTTTTAATACAATTTGGATGCCAATGAAACATATAGGCTATATACACTGTTTCTTTTATATGACCAGTTCATCTTTGGAAACTACTCATTTATTTGATAACATTATTTCCACCACTTTTCCTTGTTTGTTATACATTGTAAACTCATCAAACCTACCATGCACCTCTTCCATTGCCCACTGGATGATGCTCAACATTAATTCTTCAGACTCTGTAGTATTCTATTTCTCATAATCATATATTATCAGAGGTGGACTTTTGTTCCAGGGAAATGCTTGAAGTCACAAAAATAACTCTATAATTTTTCAAAGTTAATCAACTTTTTCTTCTTCTTGTTTAATTCTTGGCTTAACTCATCATTAATTTTCAGTTTAATATATGTATGCCCACATGTTATAGACATAAATGTTCACATACACAATATATATGTATGCATGCATATGTGAATGCAATTCAAGAGTTCTACATATATTTATATGGATTATACACATATTTATATGTATACAGAGTTAAACAAATTTATGGATGTCTGCATACATATATGAGTAAAAGACTTCTATACTCTGTAGTCAACTGCACAATTGTAATCTGGTCACTAGACCGTGAAGTGGATGATTATGCCGAATTCCTTTAAATGTTTAAGATATCTTATAATGAAATTTAATTTTTTTGCAATTATTCAAGTTAAACATTTGTGTTATTAATGAAGATGAAGTTATAAAGGAAGCAAATTTCTCAATGACCTATTTTGAATAGTTATTGATAAAGAAGCTTTGCTATAAGGAGTACATGAATAATGAAGAAAATAGTAATTGGAGCATATTTTGTTTCAGGTATCTCTACCTCTAACAAAAGCACATTTTAGGGACTGTTCCATTGGCTAAAACTATGGATGTGTCCAATACTCTGCTCAACTGCTAAATCAGGCAACTCTTGTTCTATGCTTTCTGGTCTGGGAAAGAGACTTCAGGAATGGCTCATGTTTGTTTCTCTCCATGTTAACATCATTTTAGATTCTGAGTAAACAATAAGGATAATTGTCAAATCACAGATTTGGCCCAGGTTTTGTGGTTTTTTTTTTTAAAAGACATAAAACGTATAATGATTATGGAATTGAATACTTTTCATGGGGAAAGTTTCTTTCCAGATGTTGGTGAATTTATGAAATTTAATAAAATTGGGTGAAAATGGGCAGCAAAAAATGCCTTCCGGGACATTTGTCAGATTCACAGTCTAAATTCAAGAAATGAAAACCAGAAGCTGTTCTGAGCTGTAGTCATTATGTAATAGATAGTAAACATGTGTTTCCGATGAGTGAATAGTTAGCAAATTAGGCATCTGGAAGAAGTGGGATTTTGGATTCCTAATTGCATAATTCACCCCTGAACATCTGCCAGAATTGAAAGAGGGATGAACGATAGATAACATAGAGTGTGAGAAAAGAGACAAGCTGATTAGTAGGGAAGGGCGATGCAGCAAAGTTTTTAACATCACGCCTCTCCTATGGTTTTAGTGTATAATACTTTCTCTTAAATGGTCCAGGAACTTCTTCACAAGTCATCTTTTAAAAATTAGCATAAAAGGTATTTTAGGGACATACAGTTTGAACCATTTCCAAAAAACTGAATAAATTTTCTCATTTTTGTAGTTTTCCCTTATATAGACTATCTTAACGAATGAAGACTCTACTCTCTGGTATGTTTCCAAGACACTAATGGCAATAGAGGTATTGAAAGGAGTAGGACATTTTTAAGAGTTGACCGAATTATATTTGAGACTATTATAATTTTTTTCACATAAACTTAAAAATCTTAAGTCTTGAAAGGTGTTTTATCATCCTAAATTTCTTATTCCTTCTTATTATTTTCCTTATCACTTGATTAAGAGAATATATGAATCAACCATACTGTGTGAAAATGCCTTAATAAAAAAAAATGCTATGAAGGCAACATATCTGTACAAATGGTAAGAGAACTTGATTGGTAACCAGGAGAGTCACTTCTGTTATGAACAATAATTCAGATCACATTCCTAGTCTGGGTTTTGGAAGATTATGTTTGATGAAGGTAAAGAAGAGTTACTCAAGTATATATTTGGGAGCAAAATTTGATCATTTAACTAAAGACTAAAAAAGTAGACATGGAAGAATTGTGGCTTTGTTTTTTGTAAAAAAATATTTTATCTTAAAACATTTTCCTAATATAGTAGACTGGGGGAAAAGATGATTGTAGAGAGAAGCAGGGAAGAACTGACTGAAGAGCTTTTGTATTCTAAGTTCCTTAACAATAAGGCTTATGTAACTTTTAAAAATCTTTTTATCTCCTGTAGTGCTTAAAACAAGGTATTAACTGTAGTAGGCTCTTAAATATTTATTGAATTAATGAGTTTAATGGAGTGATTGGCACATGGTAGGTACTTAATAAATGTTAATTTACTGAGTATGATGGGGACCCTATCTGATGAAGCATCCTGCTCCCAGTAAGTTTTTAGAAAGTATAATATACAATTACAATGGAAACCAGAGAAAATATGTATCTTTGATATGATAGTCATTGAATATTGTTAATAATTAATGAAAATAAGAAGTAGTAGAAACTGAGTGACAGAGGCATCTCTATTATCATGGGTATAATTTAAAATGTTTGAGAATAAGGGCTGGAGAAAATGAAATGTTATGTCTTTAGGAAAGTATATGGGAAAGGGACTAGAGTAGGGCAGGAGTGGGGATCAGTCCAGGAGAATGCAGAACTATAATTTGTAGAAGAGATGAATTGAACTGTCAGTATATCATTTGGGGTGACTGATTTATTTTTCTTTATTGCTGCTTACATTTATCAGTATTATTGCTTTTTGTCAAGATTCATTCATTGCTGCTTTACATTGCAGACCAAGCTTGTGGTGAATTTGCATCAGAATTCAAATGTTATAGGATTCATATTCAAAGGTACAAGCCTATCTATTGCCACAGGTACAGTTGAAACAAATCTCTCTAAGGTGAAATGAAGAAAAAAATCTAGAAAGCCTAGCTTCTTAGTGTTTAAGAGAGCCTCAAAGCTCACATTTGGAGGGAATCTCACAGGTCTTTGGGTTCAAACTAAGCAAAAATGGAAGATCTCCTCTACAAGTTACTCTGTGGTCATTCAATCTTTGCTTCAAAATCCTTCATGGAGACAGATCCCATTGCTTTTGAAGGCAGCTCATTCTGTTCTCAATTTTAGGACTCTTCCTCCCCTTACATTAAGGCAAAATTGCTGCTCTGAAATTCCTTCCCATTACTCATAACTCAATTTTTTTCCCTCCCCTCCAATGCTATTTTATTTATCTTATAAGTTCAGTTCTAAGGGGCCACTCAGAACAACTGTAATTTCTTTTCTGTACTTGAAAAGTATAACTCTCATATGGCTTCTCTTCTCCAGGTTGTTGAATGGCCCCAATTCTTCCAATCATTTTTGTTGTGGATTGGTTTCAAGGTTCTTTATCATTTCTTGTTGTTCTGTAGCTTATCAATACCCTATCTTTCATAAAAAGGAATATCTAGAACTGATCACTGCACTTATTTATTAAATAAACATTTATTAAGCTCTTACTATATGTCATGCTTTATGGTCAGTCAAAAAACAGGCAAAAGTTATCCCCTGCCCTCAATGAGTTACAATTTATTGAGCAAATAGATATATGCAAAGCAAGCTATGCACAGGAGAAATAGGAAATAATTAAAAGAGGGAAAGCACTAGAATTAAGAGGTGTCCAGATTTAAAGAAAGCCAGGGAAGTCAGTTGTCAGAGTAGAAGAGGGAGCGTAAGCCAGACATAAGGACAACTAGAGAAAATGTTCAGAGTGGAGAGAGGGAGTGTCTTCTTTGTGGAACAGAAAGGAGGCCAGTGTCAGTTGATCACAGAATATATTATGTTGGGGAATAAAGTGTCAAAAGAGTGGAAGGGTAGGAGGGGGCTAGGATAAGAAGGGCTTTGAATGCTAAACCATTTTGTATTTGCTTCTGGAGGCACAAGAAGCCACTGGAATTTATTGAGTTGGGGAATGACATGATCTGTTGTTTTAGGAAAATCAGTTTAGTGATTGATTGGAGAATGGATTGGAATTGGAATTGGAAGACACTTGAAATAGACAGATCCACCCACAGACTATTGCAGTAATTGAGACAAAAAGAAAGAAAAGTATGAACAAGAGTGGTGGCAATGTCAGAAGGCGGAATATTTAAGAGTTGTTGTAAAGGTCAAATTGAAAGACTTTGGCAATAGGTTGGATGGGGGGGGATGGTGGGTGGGTGAGAAATAGTGAGGAATGGGGATGGATCCTAAGTAGTGAGCCTGAGGAATTGGGAGGATGGTGTTGTCTTCTATAGTAAGAGAGAAGTTAGGAGTAGGGGAGGGTTTATGGTTAAAGATAATTAGTTTTGAGTTTAAGATGTCTGCTAGAAACCTAGTTAATGTTGTCTGAAAGACTGGAGGACAGGAGAAAGATAGGGGTAGAAAAGATAGATTTGAAAATCATCAGCATAAAGATGTTAATTAAATCCATGAGAGTTGATGAGGTCAAAAAGTGGAGTACTGTACAGGGAGAAGAGAAAAGGATCCAGATCAGAATGCTGAAGGACACCTATAGTTAAGAGGCCTTGATCTGAAGGCCGATCTAGCAAAGGAGAAAGAGAAGTAGTCAGATTGGTAGAAGTAAAACCAGGAGAAAATAATGTCCTGAAAACCTGAAGAGAAGTAAGTATTGCAGATTTAATCTGACATAAGGATGATACAATGGTTTGTTGTGAAGATCAAATGAGTTCACATAGATAAATCATTTTGCAAACATTAAAGCACTAAATAAGTGCATGATCATCATCATCATCATCATCATCATCATCATCATCATCATCATTTCTCTAAACTCTTAGATCTTTTTCAGACAAACTGCTACCTGGCCATACCTTTTTAATCTTATAATTGTGAAGTTTTTTGAATACAAATGAATGATTCTATTTATTCCTATGTAAGTTTTCTTTCTTTCTTTCTACTCTTTCTTTACTCCCCTCTCCTTTAAAAATGTTCCTCCATCAGAATTGTAGGATGAAAGACTTTGTTATGTATTTTGTTAAAATCTAGGTTATGTCTACCTACACCATCATCTCACCTAAACATTTTCTTCTCTTTCATAGCCACCACCTTAATTAATCACCTTACCCTCTCTTTTCTGGATTGATACAACAGCCTCCTCATTGGTTTTCTTCTCACATTTCTCTCCATTCTTTGTTCATCTGCCAAAATAATTTCTCCAAAGCACAGATCTGGACATGTCCTTCCTCCTGGACTCATTAAACACCAATGGCTCCCTATTACCTACAAGATCAAATACAAAATACTCTGTTTTTGGCTTCCATAGCTTGGCCTTTTCCTACTTTACTCCATGTGTGGAGTTGGCTTTATATAGTTACATTGGCTTTCTTGCCTTATATATATAACATTCCATCTTCTGTCTTTAGACCCTCCGGTGGGTTGTTCCTCTGTCTGGGGGGATAAACCCTTGATTTCTTAGAATGTAAGGTTAAGGTCTAGTGTCCTTCCTGCCACTAAATAATATTTTATTAATTTAGAATATGTCTAAATAATAACAGTAATAATAAATACCATTTATAAAGTGCTTACTATGTGCCAGGAATTATGCTCAGTGCTTTATAATTATTATCTCATTTGATTTTCCTATATATGAATTTCCTCTTTTGGCTAAGGTCAAGGAAAGTTTAATTTCTGTCTTTGTATTTCCATAGTCAAGCACAGCATTAGTACTTGTTGATTGATGGACCAATAGCCACTAAAATTTTTTACTATCATTAAGAAAACTTCATAGATCATCCTCATAATGCTTTGTTATACTCATGATGTGTTAACAATCTAATGATCGGCCTGGAGAAGGATAAGAGCTGGAGGAGATTCAGAGCCAGATTTCAAGAAGAAAGACTCTGCATTGCATCAGGCTTGACGGGGCTCTCTGCAAGAAAGGAAGTCACTTCTAAGGACAAGAGTTAACAGCAACTACCTGGAGACAACGGTTCACTACAGGAAGAAGAATCTGTCAGAGAGATTTGAGTAGACACAGCAGATCTCTTCCCAGAGAGCGATCCGGCAGCTTCTAGAGACGACAGCTCGTTACAATTGTAACACTCTCTTATTTATCCATTATTTTCTGTGTTTATAGTTTGCCTACCAAAATCAAACTGTGGGTTGGGGTATTGTTTTCCCCTTTTATTCCATCTATATTGCTAGGTACTATGGTATTAGATGCTCACTAATCTTTATTTGGAAATTAACTATTGTAAAAATTCAGAATAGTCAACAAGTAATAAAGCTTTCATTAGGTAGTTATTGTGTCACAGGGATTTTGCTAAGAGCCAGGAATACCAATACACATCAGAAAGATCATTCCTGAACTCAAAAAGCTTACATTCTAATGAAGAAAGATAATACATAAAAGGCATGGAAGAAAAAGTCTGGAAAGTAAAGACTGGAACATGGAAATCAGTGAAGATTTTTAAAAAAAAATTTAAATAGTATTTTTCCCCAATACATGAAAATATAGTTTTCAGTATTCACTTTTGTCAAAACCTTGTGTTTCAAATTTTTCTTCCTCTCTTCTCCTTAGCCCTTTCTTCAAGACAGCATGCAGTTCTTCTAAGTATATTTCTGTATTTGTCATGTTATACCAGAAAAGTCAGATCACAGGGGAAAAATACAGGAAATAAGAAAAAAAGCAACAAGCAAACAAACACCAAAACAAAGGTGAAAATACTATGCTTTGATTCACATTCAGTTTCCATAGTTCTCTCTGGATGGAGATGGTGCTTTCTATCTATCACAAGTGTATTGGAATTGCCTTGAATCATCATACTATTGAAAAGAGCTAAGTCCATCACAGTTGATCATTGCATAATCTTCTTATTACTGTGTACAATGTTCTCTTGGTTAAAGCAGTGAAGATATTGTTCTCCTGACTCCTCAACTGAGAGGTTCAGGGAGGAAATAATAAATTAGAAGAAGGGGCCACAAGTTAAGAGAAAAATCCAAGGAGGAACAAAATTCCCATAGTGCAGAGAATCAGGAGAAGAGCCCAGAGAGGAATAAAGATATGGGAATGGTGATTCTGCTAAAGACCAGAGGGTAGGAATGTTACTATCTATCTATCCACTCTGAACCATACATATTAGAGATGGGTATTATATTTTTGTAATCAAATTCCTGAATTTTGAAAAATTGACTTAACCCTGAAATAAATTCCTAAATAACCCAAATTCAATGTCTTGTCAGTAGCACTTCTTAGCTTTATGACTGAGAAACATTACTTTTCTCTAAGTTTAAATACTTATCCAAGTTTCATTGGAAAGAGGTAACACATATCTTGCCTTATTAAGTTTATGGGGCAAAGATTTTTATCATTTAAAATAGTAACTCCCATTGATACACATGCCTTTTTGAGAGGAGGCACAAGGCTTTTTTTAAGGAACCTTTGATTATAAAATTTCTTTATATATATATATATATATATATATATATATATATATATATATATATATATATATATATATATATATATGTAAGCAAAGAGAAAGAATGTATTTTTTGGCTTGCACTTTTATATTCTTTTAATCAACAGAGTCATATAAAATGTAGGGTTTTTCAAATAGCTGCTGTAGCCACAAGATTAAGAATACTTCTCTATACATCATGGATATCAGAACTGTGTTTGTTGTTTCAGTCACATCTGCAAATGCCTATTATGGGCATTATAGTCACCATTATTTATATAATTTTAGATAATAAGGGAAAATTGTATAGTTAATAATGTGACATTTTAAGAAGTTTGCTTAGAAGGGGTTAAAAACTTCATTTCTTAGATGGATATAACATCTCTTTGATATGGATGCTCTCTCTAATGGTTTGTTGTTGCTATGCAGTCTTATCTCTGCCTGGCTGCATTATTTGGTTTTCTTGGCAAAAGTAGTTTGTCATTTCCTTTTCCAGTGAATTAAGAGAAAACAGGGTTAAACGACTTTACCATGGTCACCCAGCTAGTAAGTGTGTAAAGTCAGCTTTGAAGTTAGGAATAAGAGTCTTTCTGATTCCAGGCTTGGTACTCTACCCACAAAGATACCCAGATGTCTCAAAAATGAGCACTTTTAAAATACTGATGGAGTGTGGGAGTTGAACCCTCAAAACATATTGAGGTTTGGTGCTAGTGTCATGAGGCATCTTAAAAGAATTTGTAGGCTTAGATCTCCAAATTGAGAGGCAAAGATTTTATTACACTGATGGCAGTGGACTAATTTCTAAACGAGAGTTGCGATTAACAAGGGAAAGATGAGATCTGAGTTGTCCAGGGGAACTCAAAATTAATAAGGGGGAATTTGTCATTCAAAGGGGAAAGACACCAAAAGGTGAACTAAATTCCTGATGGACTAATCATTGTGATGCTCACTAAGTGGACTAAGTTCTTAATAGGAATTAGCAAAGATGTAGAATATTAGTAGATTCTTTTATAGGAGAAAAATGTCTGTGGGATCATGATAAATTTTTTTAATGTGAGGAATTTGAATTCAACAAGGGCCCCCTGCAACAAAGACCGACTTAAATTCCACTTAAATCAACAAAAACTTATTCTGTTGATGTCCCTCCCTATGGTTCACCTGACTACCAAGGAACAGGGGTCCTTTTGCTGGAGTCTTATTCACCCTCTCTCTCTCACGTTCTTTCTCTCATTATATGTATATATACACACATGGACATATGCTTATCTGTCTTTATTATATAAGTAAAAATATATTATATATAGTGTATGTATAATACATATATATATATGTATATATATATACACACTCTAGGTATTATTGTTCATTTGTTTCTAAGTCTTTGTGACTTCATTTGGGGTTTTCTTGGCAAAAATACTTGGGTAATTTGCCCTTTTTTGAGTTCATTTTACATATGAGAAAACTGAGACAAACAGGATTTAAGAGTTTATCCAGTATCACACAGCTAGTAAGTATCTGAGCTCAGAAACATGAGTCTTCTAGCTTCATAATTTATCCATTGAATCATCCAGCTGTGCAACTCCCTTTTCTCAATCGTAGGGTTTGTAATTCATCTATATCCTTTCATCCTGGAGTATTTTTGATTCTTAACATAAATCCTCCAGACGGCCCATTCAATGTGCTCAGGTCCTTTTCCCAGGTCAATTCTTATTGCAAGAGTGCTAGTGCAGGACATCTATCAATTATTTCTCATTCTTTGTACATAACTAGGTCACCTGCTCTTCTGATCATATATCTCTTGGATGGTATATCCTGTGCCACTTCTTACACATAATTAATCACTGATAATGTGTTACAGTCTATTTATTCCTCCATTAGTTTCTCCAATTTTCTTTGGATAACTCAGTATCATATAACATCTCTAGAAGAGTACTGGTATTAAAAATGTGGAGATGTTTGATTTTGAAGTCATTGAAAATACATACAATTTCCCAAATATAATCCATCCTACTTTGTTATTTCCAAACAATTCAATTTAATTATTAAAGAAGTAATTATTAAGTGCTCATTTTATAGGAAGGGATGTGATGTAAAAAATGAAACAAAACTAGTCTTTGTCCTAAAGGAACTTCTATGAGGGTAGAAGAGTGTAGACAGCATACATACAGAAAAGAAGATATTAAATGTATTCAAAAGAATTACAAAGTAACTTTAATGAAAATAGGACAAAGAACATTAGAGTAAAAGGTAGTGACAAGTTACATTTGTACTGAATCTTGAAGAGATTAGAACTTTGTCTAAGTGTTAGTAGTAAGGAGGGAAAGCATTTTGGGAAAGAAGGATGGATTGTGCAAATATGTAAAGTTGAGAGATAATATGTTATGGTGTATCAGATCTGAGAATCAATCTAGCCCAACTACCTCATTTTAGAGATTAAAAAGTTGAGGCTTGGGGCGTTTGTGATACAAACATACACACACATCTTTTCTTTGTGTTCATGTACACACACATACACACACACACACACACACACATATATATATATGTATATATATATATATATATATATATATATATATATATATACACACATATACACACACAGAATATCTCTATATGGCTGCATAGGCAGCAATATTTATAGATACTTATTTTTCTATGTATTTCTTATTCTTTACCTTTTTTTTTTTTGGTGTAAGTGGGTGTTTTCTCTTTCTTTTCCACTATTGACTATGACATTGAGCATCAGAGTCAGTTCAAGAGAATTCTATGTACAGTTAAAAGCATAGAGAATTAAGAGATAACAAGTCCTGGAAAGAAGGATATGATCATTAGTGGAATTCTACTAGGAAATAAAGGGCAGTAAGGTGGCACAGGAAATAGAGCTCAGGATCTGGAATCAGGAACACCTGAGTTCAAATGTGCCAGCTGACACTTATCAGGGGTGTGATCCTGGGCAAATCACCTAATTCCATTTGCCTGAGTTTTTTTTTTTTTTCCTTCTGTAAAATGAACTGGAGAAGGTAATAGCAAACCAGTCCAATATCTTTACAAAAGAAAACTCCATTTGGAGTCATAAATAATAGGACATAGCCAAAATAATTGAACAGTAACTAGGACAAAAAGAAAGTTGTGACTCTGCAATAGTGAATATCTCTTATACGTTCTTTTAACATATGACTCACTGAGAGAATACTTAAAGCTTATTCCCTCTCTCCTCAATGCTCTATGCATTTATGAGAGAATACATTCCAGATTTGTTGGGAGGTAAATGTTGTAATGCTTACTATTGTTATCTTAGCAAATGTGTTTTACTTGTGTCTACTGACTAATTCTTATTGGGAAGTCTGCCAATGGGCACTAGTAAGTTATAGTAGAAGGAGTATGGGTCTACATGTAATACTTTTAAATGTGAGATTAATCACTCCCCTGGAGACTCATATTGTAAACCTCCGAATGCTGAATTGGAGAGAAGCCCAGAGAGGGTGCATATTTGTAGGGACTCACTCATGAGATTGTCTAACCGGTAATCTCTTTTTTTTTGATTCTCTAGTACTATAGGGATTCACTGGAAAAAAAAGTGCTTTTTTTCTGCTTTTGTTTCAGAATGCAATTAGACAGTTTTCTGGTGTGTCTCATAAGTCAAGCCAGTTTCTTTGAGATAAATTCTGCATAGTAAAATATTTACACACTAATATCTGTTCTATTATTGTATTACTATGCTCATGATAGATATGAAAGCTAATATGAATAGTATGGATTTTGCATCTTTGGAATACTGTTTGTCTAGCAATTCATCTAGAGCACTTTGTGGGAACTTGTCCATATCCATTAAAAAAAGAAAGAAACAAACCAAAGAAATGAAAGCAAACAACAAACTTTTGACAGACCTTGCCTCACTGTGGCATGATTCTGAATAGCTTCTGGATTGCAGATGAACAGAAAGGTTTGCCTCATGGCAAACAAAACACAAACAATAAACTTCAAGTGTTTAGTTAATTGTTTTGGGGGTGCCTTATTTCTCTTTGAGATTATCTGAGGTTTTTTTTTAATTTCTCTTTAAGCTAATCTTTTTGTCCTAGTATCTGTTTAGACACTTTGGTTATTTTATTTAATAGGGATCCCTTAAGGAAATTTTGAATGTTTTGTGTTATATAGAATTTATTGGCAAGTCTTTTGTCCATATCTTTGGCTTGAAAGCCCTGTAGATTATAGAAATCTGGAGGAATTTTCACCCTAAGGATTGACTTCAGTCTGTGCCATGTGTTCAGAGAAGAGAAGCCTTTAGTAGAAGAGGGAGAACATAAGCAATGCTGGACCCAATGGATGTGTATGTCCAAGCATCTGGACAAGGCAGTTTGTTTTTTCTTCTGAAGGATGAATGGATAACTTCTAGTCAACCTCAAACCTAGAAGTAATTTCAAAGAACATAAACTCTGGCAGCAGAAAAAAGAGCTATGGACTCAAAGGAGAGTTATACCTAACAATTCAGAATTTCGTTTCCTGGATATTCCACATTGAGATAAAAGTGTTAAGTAGTTCTGGCCACATTTGTTCCTTACATATGTATCTTACTACTTTTGTACATACTTCTGATCCTGTGTTTTAGGATTGTCATTTTGACAGTCATATGAATGATGGATAGGATGCAAAAGACTGGAAATTTGGGACTTAATTGATATCAATTAGACCAAAACAATAGTCTATTTAAGGAATATCCTTTTTCAAATAAAAAAAAAATTAACTTTTGATTTTGTGTTGTTAAATATGGATATGGATTCAATTCAGTGTGGAGTAATTTTCTTATATAAAGCCAACATTCATAATTGGATGAGCCAACTCACCTTTGTGTGCCTGTGTGTGTGTGTGTGTGTGTGTGTGTGTGTGTGTGTGTGTGTGTTGGGGATCATAAGTGCAGAAAAAACAGATTAAAAAAAAAAAAAGGTATAATTTACTCCTAACTGCCAACACATCTATCTTAATCATCCACTGTTATGTTTGAGCAGTGATTTAAGAGAGAATTTAATTTGATTTTGTCTGTTACTCAGTAATAGGAGTAAAGCACCTACATTTAAATAATTTGACATCTATAACCCAGAGTGATAAATGTTAGAAAACTCATAGTAGATGGCTAATATTTCAACAATATATTATGTCTCCATGAAGGAATAAGTGGAAATTGTCACTTTGTGAAGTTGGTTTTAATGTCATAGTGGAATGAGTACTGTAGATCAAGACCACAGAAAACTTTGCCAATAATTAGCTTTTTGACTTTGAGCATGTCAGAGAACTTAACGGATCTAATTTTCCTCATCTACAAAGCAAGAGAATGGGATTAAACACATTCTGTACTTCCTTAATTCTGATCTCTAATAATTTTGCAATTTTGGACATCTTAAAAAACAAAACAAAACAAAAACTCTCCAGATTTTAAATATTTGATGGGTTTTGTTGTTGTTTTAAAAGAAGGCATGGTATGCATTTATGTGAAAAAATGAAAACAAAATGCAATGTAAAATAAAGGAAATGGTTTTTTGTCATTTTCTTCCTAAAATCCTTAAGACAGTTCTATGATAACTCAAAAATAAAACTTATTTCAGCCATATAGTTATCAGTTATCACATGGACTTATGATTTCATTGATAGAGAAGTCCTTAATTAGGAAACATTATACTAATTTAGGATAATATTTTTTTCTGCAATATTTAGAGTACCATCTACAGAATTGAATGATTTAGTTATTTGATACAGAGTGACAGTGTGTTTTAAAGTCAGTAGTGCTGAAACCAGGGCTTCTTGACTTGAGGTTGGCTGTCTTTCTACTACATTCTAAATACAATTTGAATCCTTTCAGTTTTACTTGACATATGGTGTAGTATGAAAAATAAGAGTATTATCAGTCTTATAAAGTCACCACTTAGTGAGTTTTATTTTTCAAATATTTCAAATCCAGATGAATATTATTGCCCCTAAACTCCAAATTGTTTTATGAAAAAAAGCCAAAGATGAACATATTCCAAATCATTCTTGTGTGTTACTGTGGCCAATAACATTCAGAAAGCTTTTGTTATATTTTTTTATGTCCCAGGAACTATAATTGTCAAGTCATTGGGAAAATATATCTTGGGTCTTTACTGTTTCTTACATAAAACATTATAGGATGAATGTTAGTATTGTGTGTAGTATCCAAAGCTTTGGACTAGGAGTTATGAAAATTTGCATGCTCTCACAGATATTTGCTACCTCTATTATCTTTTGTGAAGTTACCACCATTCTAGGCTTCAGTTTTCTCAACTTCATTTTCAGTATTGTTATTTGCTCTTGCAGAGGACCTATAGCAGTCATTTCATGGATTTGGCATCAAGATCTAATGAGGTGATGTGTGTAAAGTACTTTGCAAGCATCTAAAATGCTATATATAAACATTAGGTATAACTAATATTATTGAACAAATTTTTTCAAAATTTCAGATATAGACTTGGATAAGAAATTCATGAAAATCTACTGGTAATAGTTTTTACAACGAGGTCTTATCTTACTTAATTCACCATTTTCCTATCTACATCTCTCTATTTCTCTGTATCTCTCTGTCTCTCTGTCTGTCTGTCTTTCTCTCTCTGCATTCATTCTCTTTTCAAATGGAGCCTTATCCCAGGTAGGATCTATTTCACTTTTTTTTTTTGGTATCTCCATCACTTAGAACACTATTTGGCACATAATAAATATTTTTTGATTTTTAATTGTCAAAATGTTTTATTATCACTTTTTGTTTCTACTTGTAGATATTTCCTTAATATCTTATTGTTGTTTGTTCATTTTAATCATATCTGACTCTTAATGATCCAATTTGGAATTTTCTTGGCAAAGATATTGTGGTGGTTTCTTCCTTCTCCAACTCATATCTTTAACATAGCCCTCATAAGATATTCTTTTGTAAAAACAATAGCAACAAAATTATTTAAAACTAATCTACACAGGGATTGCATCTGATAAGAGTATAAATGTTCTTTATCGATAGGTTCCTCACTGCCTTCTACTGCTTCATCCCCCTGTTTGACAAGGAAAGATTCACTTCATCATGGTTCTCTGAAGTTGAGTTTAGTCACTACCATTTACCCAATTCTGGCTACCTATAGTATTTTTTTTCTTTTTTTCTTGATTCTACTTCCTTTGTGTCATTATTAGATAATGCCACAGGTTTCTCTGTGGCTATGGGACATTATTGTTCTCACAATGAAAGCTATATTCACAAGATCTTTTGACTCAAGGCACAATTCTTTTATTCATATTTCATGGAAAAGGAGTAGGTGGGTATTGCTTCATTAGATTACTTGGTATGATTTGTTACTTCTTTTAGATGAATATTATCCTCTTAAATTCAACACAAATATAGCTCTGGGGTCCTGTTAATATAGTTCTCTGCACAGTTCCCATCATATTGGCATCCTCAGAAAACAAAAATAACAAATAAAAAAGAAGTATTACCAGCCATATTGGGCACTCTCAGGTTCTATCATCATCAGAATCTTAGCAAATACAAAAGGGATTATTAAACCAAAAAATGTGCTCAGTATAAATTAGGGCAAGCTAAAACCTGAAAATGCTATCACATTTTGTGGTGGGGTAATTAAATTAGATATTTTCATGCTTGCGACCTGAAGCAAGATGTTATTGCATCTCATTGGTATGGAATGTTTGTTTTGGTTATTCTCAGGGACTGCTTTTTAGACTTGTCAATTGTTAATGTGTTTTGACACAAAGTAATTTCCTTTTGATTGGTGGTTAACTGTTAAAGTTTCAAAATTCATTTCACCTTCTTTCTGTCTATTTTATTTCAAGAAAATATCCCCTTTATTATTTTAATGATTTCAGTGACTAGCTATAAAATAAATTCTGCCTTGCTGTTTCTAACCTAAGCATCAATTAATATAAAACTTATAGTAAGTATTTCTATATATAAGCCAGGGTTAAAAGGAAATTCTTCTTCTTCTCCTTCTCCTTCTCCTCCTCCTCCTCCTCTTCCTTCTTCTTCTTCTTCTTCTTCTTCTTCTTCTTCTTCTTCTTCTTCTTCTTCTTCTTCTTCTTCTTCTTCTTCTTCTTCTTCTTCTTCTTCTTCTTCTTTTCTTCTTTCTTCTTTCCATCCCCATCCTTCTCTTCTTATTCTTCTTTTTGTTCTCTCTATATATTCTTTTTCTTCCCACTCCTCCTCTTTTCTTCTTTTTCTTTCTCCTCTCCCTTCTTCATCTTTTTTCTTCCCCTTCCTCTTCCTTTCTTCTTTTTCCTGCTCCTCCTCTTCTTTCTTTTTCTTCTCTTCCTTTTTTATACCACATTACATAAGTTAATTATTCTATATTTGTTAAATCACACCTCATACCTCTCTCATCTCATCTCACATTATTTTTCTAAAATACCATGCTACCTACAATATCATTTGTCTCATTGCCTTTTGTTGGTTATTTCTAATGTATAAATTGCTCTTGATCATAGCATAAGTTCTTCAAAGGTGGGGTTTTATTTACATTTTTAATCTTACTTAGTAATTAGAACCTTTTATGATCATAAATGTGCTCAATAATATCTCTTATGCCATGTCTTTAGTGCAGACCATCTAACACTGTATAACTCCTTGCTTTTTAAAGCAGGTTTTATTTACATTTTTAATCTTACTTAATTAACACCTTTTATGATCATAAATGTGCTCAATAATATTTCTGATGCCATGTCTTTAGTGCAGACCATCTAACACTGTATAACTCCCTGCTTTTTTTTCCTTCAATATGAAATGTTCATTATCCTTTAAGTTCCCTACAATTTTGGTTCTTTTGCAATTTATTTATTTATTTATTTTTGCTGAGGCAATTATGTTTAAGTGACTTGCCCAGGATCACACAGTCAGGAAGTGTTAAGTGTCTGAAACCAGATTTGAACTCAGGTCTTCCTAACTTCAGGACTGGTATTCTATCCACTACACCAACTTGCTGACCCTTCTTTGCAATTTTTGTATCACAAGATTCTCAATCATAGAGAATTACTGGGAAATTTTAAGTAGAAAATAGGGGACTTTTTTGAGGAGTATGAGGGATATGTAATGTCTAAGAAGAAGCTTGTTATCATGAAAAAAGCTGTCATTTTCCAAATAAAATTATTCTGCTATCCAAATTCATTGCCTGGGTCAATCTTATCCCCTCACTGAAAGGCTAGAAAGTCCTGACTTGGACATGTATATACTAATATTGATTTCATTATAATTTAAGAAGAAGATTCAAAGTTTTTAGATTTAAAATCCCAGAATGATATTTCTTTTCAATCCAATATTGCTCTTAATGTTTCTAGGGAAAATCTTGAACAATTATTCTTTTCTAAGTTCCTTTGGACAGGTGCTAAGGGAGGCTTCTTAACTGAAAGGATTTAAGATTCCTGAAATTAAAGACAAGAAAACAAGGAAGATATATCACAAGCCAGAATTTCTTTGGCTATGGCCATTTTCTTGAGAGATATGCTTATATTTATCTATTCTTATTGACGTATATTTGAAGGTATAATTTATCATTTGTTTGCTTCATTAATAGTGAATTAGATGCTCATGTAAATTGCTTGTTAAAGACTGATGATTTTTGAAAGGGAAATGTGACTTATAAAAACTTCAAGGACGTATTTTCCCATTGGTATTTTACTAGTGCTTCCACCTTGTGGGAAACATTGGAATTCTGACTTGAACACTGACTATTAGGGCTCAAAATGGTAATTAATTATGGCGATCAGTATTTTAACCCTGAATCACTGAACATACATTTGGAATACTATATTATTTAAGAGACTTTTTGGTGTTTTTGTTTTTTCTTGTGATTGTGAAATCTACTGCCAGTGCTTCTGAGATTGGTCATTGAGTGAACTGGTGCTGGATGTTTTTTTCTTCATATATATTCATATTCTCACATATTTAAATAGATCTGTGAGCTCATTGATAAAGCATTCCCATGAGTTGGGATGAAGGCATCATGCTAGAGTCTTCCTTATTTTTCCCTGACTTGATGAAGATACTAAAGTCTTCTTATTAAAATCTACATAGTTTTGATTATATCCATAATCTTTTTTTTTTACTTTTTATGAGTCATAAGTGTCATTTTCTTCTCCAAAAAATCCATAAGAAATAATATTTATTTCAAAAGATCCATGGTTTTATTTTGGTGATAACTCTTTTTTCTAATACAGATCACACAATCTCTAGATTAAGAACTCATCATCTTTTATTATTTATCATTATATAATTTCATTACTATATAAGTGGCTTCCTAATTGGTTTCCTAACATCTGGTCTCTTTATTTTTTCTAATCCATATTCCACTGAATAACCAAATTTGTTGCCTATCAATTGCCAAGTTACTGGTCAAACCATGGCATAGAAATGTAATAGAATATTACTCTGTAATAAGATATAATAACTGAAGAATTTAGGGAAACAGGAAAATTTAAATGAACTGATGTGAAAAGAAGATTTTACAAAATGATCTTAACATTGAAAAATTTCAAAGTTCGATCAATTTAGTTAAAAAGTGATTGTGAAGCATGCCACCTGCCTTTTGGCATGTTAGTGGTGCCTTAGGAATGCATAATAAGTTATATTTTCAAGTATAAGCAATGTTTTTGAATTGTTTCCTTTGTGAAGTCTATTTCTTACAAGGGGAGGTTGTATTGGGAGAAAATAAGTGAAAGGTGACAATTCTGTAGTGAGAAAAGAACAATAACAAGACATTCAAATAATCAAAGATCTTAAATGAAAGTGTATGGAATATTGCAAAGACAAATTATTGATTTGTTTGATTACTAGCCATTACTATCTTTTTTTTTTTTCAGAGGCAATTGGGAGTAAGTGACTTGCTCAGGGTCACACAACTAGGAAGTGTTAAGTGTATGAGGTCAGATTTGAACTCAGGTTCTCCTGACTTCATGGCTGGTGCTCTATCCACTGCACCACCTGGCTACTCCACCATTACTATCTTTTAATCAGATTTTTATTTATTTTTTAAACTTTTTTTTTTATTAATTTAATAATTATAACTTTTTTTTGACAGTACATATGCATGGGTAATTTTTTTTTTTACAACATTATCCCTTGCACTCACTTCTGTTCCAAATTTTCCCCTCCTTCCCTCTACACCCTCCCCTAGATGGCAGGCAGTCCCATACATATTAAATGTGTTATAGTATATCCTAGATACAATATATGTGTGCAGAACCGAATTTCTTGTTGCACAGGAAGAATTGGATTCAGAAGGTAAAAATAACCTGGGAAGAAAAACAAAAATGCAAACAGTTTACACTCATTTCCCATTGTTCCTTCTCTGGGTGTAGCTATTAATCAGATTAAAAAAAATTGATAAAACATCATGAATTGAATGAACTATCCACATTCCTGATATTCTTAACATAGTTTCATTTTATATCCTTCTTAATCTAGCATCATATCAGCATCACTTTCTTAGGAAAGATGTACATCCCTATTTTATTACATTTAGCATGTGGGGACAGGAGGGGGTAATCTATTAGTAACTATGTAGAAGAGTTCAAGGGATTAGTGCCAATGGTCTGCCTCCATCTCTCATTGTTGTTCTGCCAACTAAGCCTTAGCTGTAACTACAGTCGTGGAGAGGGCTTTGACTTCTGTGGAAGTTGAGATAACCTATTTTTAAAAAAATCACTCTTCCTTTTGCCAATGGACTGATTGAATAAAATTAGCCTGTGTAAACCCAGGAGGCTTAAGTCAGATGGCTGAAAACTGTCCAGATCCTAGAGTTTCTACATGGAGTACTCCATCTGTGGTTTTATGTTTTTTACAGATTTTGTGCCCAACTGGGATGAAGCCAATTTGCCATGTTATTCCAACAAACCTTTTCCTGACTCAGTGAAGATAAATCCATCCCACAATCTATTGTTAACAGGGAATTAGAGCCATGGGAATTCTGGGGGCTTAATTTTACTTGGTCATTAGTGAGCTGATCCCTAGAGAATGCTTACATCTTAGTTTTACTTGATTTTTTTCCAAGGGGGGGTGCAAAAGTCTTCTTTCACAGATGGCTATAGCTGGTGGCTGGCAGACAAGCTGATGAATGAGACTTTTTCCCCCAACGGCATCATGCAGTAGAGTACACTTGGCAGGGTGACTATGGCCAACCATTCATTAACTCTGCTTTTAAAGGCTACCAGGGATGTTGTTGGCATACAATGTCACATGAACTCTGCTTACCATCCTTTATCCAATTGGACTAAATAGGTTAATTGCACAGTGGAAATAGTCCTTCAAGCATAGCTGGGCTAACATCTGTGGGATAAACACTTGTCAAGAACTATTCTTGTGATTTCAAAACTGCTTTACAGTGAAGAACAGTAATAACTCATTTGAGTGTGGATTGTTAGGTTTGTTGGTAGAGATTAGAAAGGTGCAAAGTCTCCGTGTTGCTTAGGGCTTCTCTTGGTGCTAGACAAAAATATTTTTTGAAAGATATATTGATGCTAAAATTAATAGTTTCAGATTTACAATAATTCCGTGCCCTTTCCCCAGAACAAAAGGATGATATAGATGAAGAATTCTTTAACCTTTTGGTGTCATAGGTCTCTTTGACAATCTGGTGAAGTCTATGAATTCCTTTTCAGAATAATTTTCTTAATGTTATAAATGAATCATGTGCTATATTTCAGTTAGTAGTAAAGGAAAACAAAGAAGTGTTTTTTCCCTAACAAATTTCATGGAGCCCCTGAAATCTGTCTGTGAATTCTTTGTAGAGCCCAGGTTAAGAAGTCCTGCAATATTCAAGAAATCTATTTAGATTTTAGAGGGCATATAAATTTGGATGTGAAACAACTGCATCTTTATTTTCAGTAACCATTAAATGAAATTTAGCATTTCCTATCATTTAAAAAAACAAACAAACATTTATTTGAGGAAGATTCCATAATCCTTACTGGACTGTTGCTATAGGAGTCCATGACCCAAAAAAGATTTAGGATCTATGGTTACGACCAGGAATCAAGAAAACCTGAATTCAAATCTTTGCTTACATACTTATTATCTTACCCTAGGCAAGTCATTTAATCATTCTTAACCTATTTCTTTACAAGTGAAGAGGGAATAAAAATAGCACCTATTTCACAGTGTTGTTATGATCATTCAATGATTGCATTTCAAATGGATTGAAAAGTTAAAATAAAGCACTTTAGATCTGTTACCTATTATTTTTATAATTTATTATACAGCTGACCAATGCTAAATATAGCTCAAATTTTTTTTTTAATCAGAGTTGGATCTTATAATCTTCACAATTTCATCAAGTTATCAGTGTTCATCACATTTCAACCCAAACAACTAGGCATAGAACTAAAGATCTTGTTAATAACACAAAATGGGTAACCCTTACCAGCCTTATCTTCTCCTTTCCAAACGTTGAGGCTCTAAAAACAATAGTTGGGAGTTCTTTCTTCAAGTAATCTACCCATTTTGCCAAATTTTCTTTTGGTACTAAATCTGGAAGTAGTAAGAAAATTTACATGGTAAAATTTGGCAACCATCAAATAAGATACATGTTTGCTATAAGATTTACACTCACTTAGATTCTGGCCTTGGCATCATCTTTAGATAAAGATTTTATCTCTTCTCCTAAGAGTAACTTAAGACCTGTGTCCCAGGTTAATTTGGGTTCCAAGCATCAGATCCCTGATGGCTACTGCTATTCCTAAGAAATATTTTGATTTATCCAAGCTCTTGGTTTGAAGTGTCAACAAAGAGAATTCACATACCTTCAACAATCATTTATTGATCTCTCCTAAAATGCAATTTTCTAGGTGATAAGGTTAAACTAGACACAGCCATCTTTATTCAGGGAGATAATCTCTTAGGGGAGGGGGGCCGGGAAGGGGAGGAGGAATCAGGTTAACATATATTAAAGTACAAAGTTCTGTAAGCATCAGCATATCAATCACTAAACACTGTTGTGGTGTTGAGTGATATCATCTGTGGCAACTAGAAAAAACAAACATTTGCCTAGGCTGATATAGCTCAAATTAAAGGAAACCATTATATTAATGTATGTTTCCTCGCTTTTGACTCCAGATTCCACTTCCATGTTTTGAGTGGCTTGATTATTTTTCTTCACCAATGGCTCCTTCTTCCATTGTTGAGTTCCTTGGAGTTTCCATTTTTGGGAATGACCCATCTTTAATTCCCTTTGTGGTTGTGCTTCTGATCATGTGGCCCTTGCTACCAACAGTGTCTGGAATATCCTGTCTTCCTTTTGACCCTCTTTCCCTAATATTGAATTACTCTCAGGGCCTTCTAATACCTCCCTGAACTCTGATTTTTCATTCCTTTTCTGTCTTATCTTCTCTCATTATACATTCCTTCTGGTCAAAGACTATCTCTTTTTTGCTTCTATTTGCATTCAAATTTGTCCAATACATGTAAAATGCTTGAAGAATGCTTGTTGCTTACTGATCACCCACCATATTCAGTTCAGAATGTAACTCAGACAACTAGCTGGATTTATAGATATTAACTGTGCTGTAGAGAGACATACGTGGGGTATTGAAGAGAGAGGGAAGATCTTAATTAAAATCCTGGCTTTGGCATTTACTAGCTGGTCAGTGATAAACCTGTTTCAGTTAACTATTAACTATTAATTAGAGATGTATGGTTCAATTCTGGACACTTCCTTCTAGAGGTCTTTCATGATTGCATGATTGTTTCCCTGCTTATATCATTTGGATTTATTTTATATTTTTTATCTACTCATCTTTGAATTTGTTAAAATCTCTACTGTTGAACCTCAGCTACTAGAAAAATCCCAATTCTTTTGTATTTGTATCCACAGAATCTAAAATGGTGTTTGAGACAAACTAGATGGGTAATGAATGCTTGGTGATTGATTGATTTCTTTCAGTGTGAGAAAAGTCCCACACTGATAAAGTTACCCATGTTTTGACTATTGATCTGACCAAGTGTATATCTATATTAAGTTAAATGGTAAAAGTAGAAGCAATTGATAATTTCAGATTTCTTCAAAATTTCAGCACTTTTTTATGATTTTATTTCTCTGAATTCTGATACAAACATTCTAGATGTTCTGAACAGTCAAGAGTTTGGACAAGCAACAATAACAACAGATCCTTACCTGATGACTAATTTTCTTGTGACAAATTTTTTCCAAACTTATCTGGGCTGGTCCATAGATTACAGACCCAAAGTCTCTCACTGGTTAGGCTAACCTGGCAGGATGTGTTTTCTACTGGAAGAAATCTTTAAATCAGCTAGTTATCCAGCATGTATTAAGAGCCTACCATGCATCAGTCATTGTGTTAAGCACTGGAAATATTTTAAAAAGGCATAAAAAACCAACCTTTCCCTTCCCCCAAAATAAAAAAAAATCTAGTCCTTGGTCTCAAGAGCTTACAATTTAATGGGGGGACTTTTGATCTATGTATAAATTGGATTTAAGTGAAGCAGAATTTCGGAAGTACTCAGCCTCATTCTCACTTACAGCATTATCACTTTCCAGTGTTTGGATAAAGGCAAAGTGACTGGTGATGACTCAAAATGCACTAGATGATCCTGTTATCTTTGTCTATCTAAGCTCTAAGCACCCTATAGCACCTCCTTCAACTGCTTTCATAACTCTTGGAACAAATTGTTATCATCTTCCATTCTACCAGGGAATGCTTACAGTTTAGAAGACTATTGCTTATCATTAAAACAAAACATTAATGGAAAAAGATGTCTTTTAAAATTCTTTTTTATTTTTTTCAAATTATGTTAAATCAAAATTTTAACATTTAAAAAAAGTTTTGAGTTACAAATTCTCTTTTTCCTCTCTTCCTTATCCTGAAAGGCCAAGTAATCAGATATGGGTTATGCACATACAATCATGAAAAAAACATTTTCATATTATTCATTTCATGTATCAATAATTAAATTAAAGAAAAATAATGAAAGAAAATGAAAACTAGTATGCTTCAGTCTGTATTCTAACTATATCAGTTCTTTCTCTGGAGGTGGATGGTATGTTTCATCATTAGCTCTTTGGGATTGTCTTGGGTCATTATATTGCTTAGCCATTTACAATTCTTCATATACAATATTGCTGTTATTTTGTACAATGTTTTCTTTAAAAAAGTAATGTTTATTTTAAGCTCAAATTTCCTTGGTTGTATGCAATTTAGATAACTTTCAAGTATGCATTAACCCTTTTTGTTTTGGTGATCATAATACTCTGGTGATATAAATAAATTAATCCACTTTCTAAGACACAAAATCAATTTAGGTATTAGAATATGGCCCCTTTGAATTGAATAAAATACAAGAGCATGCTAATTAGCATAGTAATTTCTTGTATTGCACTTGATTCCTTTGCAACAATATCCAAGTTGTAGAGTTTTGATGAACAAAAATAAAGGAATTAATCTATTCAAAATAACTTGAGTATACATTTTAGACAGGCTTTTCTTCTTTCTGGATCAACAAGCCTTGATGAACTTTAAATGGTTGTCTTGGAAATTCAGAATAGCATTTTAGACTCATTCTTGCTTGTTAGAATTTTATTTTGCTACATCTTAGGGAAATTTTATTTCTCTCTTGTTTCCAATTTCCATATATTCTTTCATTTTGAAATCTCCCCACCCTCATTTCTCCTGCTAATTCTTACCAGTTTCCCAGTGAGTGTTTTTCACTTATGGTTTTGAAAAACAATTTAGGTATGTGTGAAGCATTCATTCTCTCTGTCTATGACTAAATTAAGGCTTCTCACTGCAGCATTTAGAATGAGAACTCCTTGGGTTTGAGGAGCTTAACAATGAAATGATATCTGTTTCTCTTACTCATTTCAATTTTTTTCATTTGATAGCAAATGCTTCTCCAAATTAATAATTATATGTCAAATCTGCATCCACACTTTTATTTATGTACAAGACATATATTTAATAACTTTTAATGCAACATAATTTATAGCACTTTAAAATTTGCTAAGTACTATATATAAAATATGCAAATTCATATATATATGTACATAATTTCACATTATCCTCACAACAACTCAGAGATAAGTTATATCATTATCATCACTTTGAAGATGAGGAAACTGAAATGATTAGGCAATAAGCATTTATTAAGTACCTACTAGGAACCAGATATATGGTTCCATCAGGGATCCAAAAACAGGCAAAGCTGGTGTTTGGTCCCAAGATCACAATCTAATGAAGTAGACAGAGCTAAACAATACATACAGACAGGCCAGACAGAGGCTAAATAGAAAATAATTAATGGAAGAAGATGTTAGACACAAGAAATGTTGGGAAAGGCTCCTTGTAGAAAATAAAATTTTAGTTGAGACTTGAGAGAACTACAGAAACTGGAAAGTGAAGATGAGAGAGCATCTCAGGTATTTGAGGCAGCCAGAAAAAATACCTAGAGCCAAGAAATGAAGTATTTGGCTTTTAAAGTAGTATCACTGGATGGAAGAATACATATGGGGAGGTGTAATGCATAACAGGACTAGAAAAATTGGAGAGGATTGGATTATGAAAGGATTTGAAAACTGATGATTTTGTATTTGATCTAGGGGCAACAGGGAGCCAATGAAGTTTATTGAGTAGGGAGGTGAATTTTGGAACTATGTTATAGGAAAATCATTTTAGTGACAGGCTAGAGAATGGATTATAGTGGGGAGATACTTGAAGCAAGCACACTTACTAGCAGACTGTCATAGTAATCCAATAATGAGGAGATAAGGTTTTATACCAAAGTTTGGTCCTATCAGAGAAGAGAAGGAGACATATTTGAGGGATGTTGCCAAGGTGAAATCATCAGGCCTTAGCAACAGATTGGATGTTGGATTGATACATAGTGAAGAGTTGATTGGACTTTTAAGGGGCTAGGAGAATGATTATTGCCCTCTACAGTAAGAGGGAAACTTGGAGGGTTCCATTTTGGATATGTTGAGTTTAAGATATTTATTGGCTAGCCAGTTCAGGATGTCTGGAGGAAGATAGAAAAATGGGATTCGAGGCCATTCGAGAGAAGGGTGGGTAGGTGTGAGACAATTAAACCCATGAGAGTTTATGATATTGCCAGGTTAAGTAATATAGAGGGAGAAGAGAAAAGGATCCAGGACAGAGCCACAATTATGGGATTCTGGGCAAGTCACTTGACTTTTGGCTACATATAACCTTTCAGACCAGTGATCCTATTATGGATCCTCATCAAGGGCATCTTCTCCATGTGTTATTTTCTCCTTTTTCGAGATTTATGTTACAACCATACAGCCAAATAAATGCAAAATATATAAACAATAAATACAAATAAAATGCATGGGGAATGGGAATACTAACAGCTTGTTGGTCATTTACTTCTTCAGCTCCTTGTATAGATGAGGAAACTGAGGAGGGTTAAGTGACTCACCCAGAGTCACGTAATTAGTAAGGGTCTGAAATCACTGCACCACTTAGTAGTCAGGAGACCTGAGTTCAAATAGAGCCTCAGCTGCTTCTTAGTTTTTTTTTTTTTTTTTTTTTTCTTTTTTCTAATTCTGGATAAGCCCTTAGTTTCTGTCTGCCTCGGTTTCCTCAACTGTAATATGTGGTTGCTGTGAGGAACAAATGAGATGATATTAGTAATGTGATCAGCACAATGCTGTGGACATAGAAGGTGTTTAATAAGTATTCACTGTTGATTCTTTTCTATCAGACTTGTCTCAGAGAAAATAGGAATTTGGTGGTTATTTCTTATTCATTCTCATCTTATCAGTTACATCAAGCAGAGATCCTATCCTTTCTTTGATGTTTCTTTTGTCTTGATCATATCAATTAAAAATCTTTTAAAATAACCATTAGCATTTAAAAAATCTATAGTTTTTATTAGCCTATTCACTAAGTAGTACTAGTAAGTGAGGGTGGTTTAGCTATCAATCATTTCATGATTGAGCATGTCAGGGGAATTCATTCCCTTAGAATGAGCAGGGTTTTCTGCAACTCACTTCCTTTAGGGGTATGGCTTTTATTAGATCCAGCCCAGGATACCTTCTAAGGAAGGAAAATGGCTGTTCCCCCTCCCTTGGTCACAGAGTGAAATTATACTAGCTGTTAATATCCCTAAAGGGAATCATTTGGGAATATATTTGATCTTAAGTTATTTAGAACTTTTTCTCCCTCTTTTTTTCTTTGTTTTTAATGCCTTTATCCTCTTCACTCCCAGACCTAGCTCAGTTGGACAAAATATATCTCTTGAAAGGGAATCTATTGCCTACTTTCCTTCTTATCTTCTCTAAACACAATGCAAGGTTTAGGATTTCTTTTTGCCCAATTGGGTAGTATCCTGTGATAAAAGTTTAAACATAAAAGTAAATATTTAGGGAAAAGAACAATACTTCTTATTCCCAGCTGCTCTTTTCAAATAGCCTGAGGCTGGACAGACAGAACAGAAAGTTAAAGTGTGTAAATAACCCAGAGGATGTACAGCTCTTCCCCTGAATAGATGGAGGGGAGGGGAAGAATGTGTCACTGACTTGAATCACATTTGCTCTTCCCTGTTCAGACTTAATCCCATTCAAAATTCTCCCTCAGGTTGCTCATGACTACCCACTTAGGACCTTCATGCTGTGGTGGACCAGCAATTCTTGATGGCTCTGATCCTCTTATTATCCTTCTGCTACTTGTTCCGTCTTCTTGCTTTTACTTTCCACAAACTGAACACACAATAGACAATAATATTGGTTGAATGCAGGCACACATATGAGAATGAATGAACAAATCCATATCCCCTCATATTCTAAGGTATTTAATTTAATATCTCCTTGATATATCCTCATTTTAGGAATATATGCCTTTGTATTATGGACAAGTAGATAAGTGTTGTTAAGTTGTTTTTCATTTGTGTCTGACTCCTCTTGACCCCATTTGATGTTTTCTTGGCAAAAAATATTGAACTGGCTTGTTATTTTCTTCTCCAGCTCATCTTACAGAGGAGGAACTGAGGCAAATAGGGTTAAGTAGTTTGCTCAGGATCACATAACTAGTAAATGTCTAAGGCCAGATTTAAACTCAGGAAAGATGAGCACTTGGGGATGTGGAAGTATTATTCTTTCCCTTAAACATTTACTTTTATGTCTAAGCTTCTATCATAGGTTACAACCCTGTTGGGCAAACAGGATCTAAGCCCAGCATTCTATCCATTGCACTACTTAGCTGTTCAGGTGAGTATAGAGTTTATTCACAGGATTTGGCTTTCTGGATCATAATGTGGCATGTAGGAATACAGGGTTCCATTCAAAGCATGGAATTCCTTCCTTCTTCACAAGTGATTCCCCTTCATCAGGTGCTCTATTACACTCATAAAGGTATATCCTATAAAGTTTCAGTGGTACTTATTAGGTCATAACAATCACTTCAAGTTGAAATTTTGGTTTGCTATGCTTACCAGTAATACAGAACTCAGAGGTATCATTTCTACTCATCATCATTCAGAACATTGTTGGGGATTACTGAACACTTCTATTGATATTCTTCCTCCTACCTGCTACCCTCTGTGTTATCTGGTTTAGCAACATTATCTGACTGCATTTATCCCTCTCATCCTTTTGTAGTTTAAAGTCTCTTAATCAGATCAGGCAGTCTTTGGGCAAATGCATTCTTCCTTTCAATAGTTAGTCATACTCCATTTCTGGTCCAGAACCTTGATTCTTACATCCTATGTCATGACCCAAGAAACTAAATCCTGTGAACAAATAAATCCTCTTTTCCTCACTATAATACCCTCTAGAGCCACCTGCAGTGAGATGAACTGTTCTGATGGAATCATAGTATTTACAGTTGGAAAGGATAACAGAGATCAATCATTTAAACCAATTCCCTCATATTATAGGTTAGGAAACTGAGGGTCAGGGAATTTAATTGACTTTAGCAAGTAACCAAAGGTAAGAAACGTCCATAATTTGAGTCTTGTTTCTCAGACTTCAGATCTTATTCTCTTTCCATTATACAATGGTGTATTCCCTAGATTATGTTATTATGCTTTCTTATTTGAATGGCTCAATTCTCTTCTTTTAATGACCAGGAATCTCATAGAGGAGGTCTCCTACTATTCTGGGACTTCATGCATTCATCATAAAGTGATTGTCAAGAACCTCTGAAAGGCTATGTCATTTATAAAGAATCTATAATAAGGAATATTATAAGGTATCTAAGTCCCTTCCAGCTCTGAATTAATAAATCTATTAAGCATAAATCTTAACTTAATAAGATCTGATATGCAATTTAATACAAGATTGACTCCTACTATGCCCTAGGGTGGTCATCCTTGCCTTCCCTCCCACCACCTTTGTTGGGATCCCACTCTTGGCTGTCTTTTTGTTACTCAAAACATTCTCTCACCTGAACAGTTAATCAGCACTGAGAAATAAAGTTTATTTAGCCATCCCTAGATTAACTCTTGTTAAGTACCTTGAAATGCAACATAAAATTACACAAATACCTAAATGACATACTTCATTTTCTTAAAAGAAATGGAACTCCCTAAAAAATAATCATGTTTAGAGACCATATGCAAGTTGTTTGTGGAGTCCTATTTTTCTTGCTTTGATGTTTTACATGCTGCTTATACAGAGAATTAAAACGAGTTATACTTGCACTGTTCAAAGGCTTGTATCTGCAAGGTGACACAGATTTAAAGAATAAGTATATTTAGCCTATGGAGAAGACTCTGGGGGTCATGATAACTATCTCTAAGTATCTTAGAGTTGTCTTCTGGAAGAGAAATTGCACTTTCTCTGTTTAGCCCCAGAGGGCAGAACCAGTAGCAATAAATAGGTTAAAGTTGCAAAGCAGCAAGTTTAGAAATTCTTCCTAACAATTAGAGTTACCCAAAGGTGAATAGCTGACTGGAATTAGTGAGGTTTTTCTCTCTGGAGATATTCAAGTGTAGGCTGGTTGACCACTTTGGGGGAATTATGTAGAGAGAATTTTTAGGCATAGAGAGTGGTCTTTTTCAACTCAGAAATTCTGCCATCCTATAATGGATCCTATTTCACATTCTTCTTCCTGAGGTTTTATTTTTCATATTTATGGGGTCCATATACACATACATCATGGAAGTGGAATGAAATGAAGCAAGTTCTGTAACGTATGGGACAATATTGAGCAGATGTTTGTGGGAAGATGTGAAGATGATTTCATTCACACATATTTTATTTGTGCTAGGACTGACTACTATAGTTTGATTAATTTTGTTATCATAAATAAACTCAAAACAATATATATTTCCAAAGTCTTGAAACTCAACCCTCTTCAGGTATTTTGAAGTGTGTGAGAGTCATGATACATATTTTCTTTGAAAGAATTCAAAGAAATTCTCCAATTGTCACAGAAAAGTATTAATGCCATTAGTTGATGGACTAGTCTCTAAGCTAATCTACTGATCTGAACCTAGATCTTCTCATTTTAAAATGCAAGTCTTTTTCCCTAAATCATACTTCCTGTCATCCTATCATTCCAGGACTTCTCATTTGTTCAGCTTATTGATATATTGTCAATTTAACATGTTTGATATTAAATATTCCCAAATAAATTTACATATATTTCTTTTGGTCCAATTCTGAGAACTTATAAAAAATATTTATATCTCAATTCACGCTTCATGCTTCCAGCAAACATGTCCATGTCCAGCAAACAACAAAATGAGCAATGTTAGACTATTTATCTCCATTTATGCTGAATTTCTTAAATCTTGGGTTGGTTTGATCAAGGATTTGGACTTTCAGTTGTCAATTTGTGCTCCAGAAGGTTTCATTCATTTTGTTGGGTAGACAATCGAGATCAGGGTTTCTTAACCTTGTGTTCACAATCAATAGGTACATGAACCTGAATGGGGAAAAATCGTCTTTATTTCACTATATTTCTTTGCTTTTTAATACTGAGTATTTTATGCGTTTAAAATTTTTTCATAGGTGTCCATAGGCTTCATCAGGGGGAATCCATGATACATAAAAATCTCAAAAAAACCAAGTTTAAATGAATAAGAGATTCAGAGTATTCTTTTTCTATTCTTTTTTTTTATCACCCACAAAGCAGTGGAAGGAAGTCTTAGATATAAAATACCCAAGCTAAGTTCTTCACTCCTGGACTTTAAGGCTATATAAGTTGGGTAAGTGGCAATCTTTGGGGGGGGATATCTCATTTTCTTAAACTGAAAAATTGGAATATTACTCTTTAAACTTGTAGGATTATTGTGAGCTAGGCACTCCAAACTTTAATTACCTCAATCTTTCAATGAAACTTCAACCTCATTCATGGGAGGATATCTCATTGGGGCCGCAGATTTCAATTTTTAACACCTTTTCATCCTATATAACCTTGAACTATATCTTTCTGAAAATCTACCATAAAGGATTTATTCCATGTGCCTTTCCTCTAGTTTATTGAAGATTTAATTAATATTGGCATAGTTCTCACCATTTCAAGTGCTAGAAAAGGAACCCCAAAGGTCATCTAATCCACCCCCTTCTCTTTATAAGGAGAATTAAGTGATTTGCCTAAGATCATACAATCAGTGACAAAGTGCTTTGCTGTTGCTTTTTCTTGCTATATAATCAGCCCAGATTCCTTTTCAGTTAAATATGTTTTTGATGACTTCTTTTATGCTACATTTCTTAGATAAGGCATAGTTATTAATATGCCAAAAGCTATTTTAACCTAATATAATTCTTTCATTTCTAAATTTATTTTTTCAATTAATAAGTATTTATCTTCACTCCCATAGTGGGAAAAAGGAAAAAAAAATATCATCTGTAATCCCATTGCTTTTTTTGGTTCCCTATTATAATTTACTTCAAATTACCCTGATCATATAAATAAATAATCGTTTCCTGTTATATCATTATTTGTGCATATAGTATTTCCTCTTCATGGTTGTTTAACTTTCTGTTAAAATGAGTAGGTAATAACTTAATAAGCAATGAAGAATGTAACCTATTTACAGAGATATTTTCCTGGACACTCTGTTTAGTAAAAGGTTCATATCTTCATCCACTTTGGTACTTTTTTTTTATTGATGTAAAACAAACCTCTTCTGTACCATACCTTAATATTCAGTATCAATGAATTGCCATGACCAAAGAATATTCATTACTGGTTGGTATTTTCTGAAGAGGAGCCTCTGTGTATTTATTTAAACTGGTTATTTGGAGACAAATCCCAAGCTGCTATTAGAACATAGGGCCTATCAGAATTTATCTTTTATTGGTCTCTTTTTAAGAGCTTGTGGTCACTTCTTTGTTATAATTAGTCATTAATCTTCCATTTACATTGAATATTAAGTTTATTTATTTTTCCTGGGAGAAGAGTTACATTCTATGTTTTCACTGACATTTGGGAATATCCAATGTGGGATCTTCTTCTATGGATACAGATCTTCAATCAGTCTAATTTAGAATTAGTCTTGTAGAATTGCTGGGAGTACAGAGTTGATAATTAAGTTGTTCATGGAATTCTTGGACTCAAGTTTTTAAGTCTAAGGTTAGTACTCATTCACTATATCATACTACCTCTTGTTAAAGTACAAAATATGTAGAAATAAAAGGAACCGTATTGTATTGTATCAAATTAGACTCTTTGTTCTCTGATGAATTGAGGATTTTTAGCACTTTTGGGTGATTATTCTGATCATCAGTTTTCACTGTCTAGTATTGTAGATATATTTATAAAAAGGGGAGGAAATCATACTGGATGTATCTTATGCTCAAGGTAATAATGATAATAATAATAGCTGGCATTATTATAGCATTTATTACATGCCTGGCACTATTGAAGAGCTTTAGAATTAGTTTATTATTTGATCCCCTCACCAGCTCTAGGTGTTATTATTACCTCTATTTTATAGATAAAGTGAGAGAAATAGAGGTTAAATGACTTGCCCAGGTTCACAGAACTAGTTAAGGGTCTGAAGTCAAATTTGAACTCATCTTCTTAAGTAGAGGCCAAGAGGTCTATGTACTGTATCACCTAGCTGACCATTTTATAGATGTTTTTTCTTTAAATTCCTAACAATAAGAGGATCTCTAATAATTTGTTTCATTTTCCTAAAAGTATTATACAAATAAGTTGCAATTGAGAGTTTTGGTTAAAATCTTTTCCAGTAAAAATGGTGGGATATTAGAGGATTTTATCATACATTCTTTAGTGACATATTTCCATTCCTTGGGGTTCTATGTTTCTCTATGAAAATATCAAAATGGTTCAAGTAGTTGTCTTTGGAAGACTGACAGTGACATTTGTTATTTTTGTTCCTGATTTGATTTCATACATCACTCTATTCTTAAGGAATATAAATAACCATTTTTATTTTTTTATAACAATTACAATAACTTGTAATAATTTATTGCTTATACAAAAGCCTACAATTTTCTCTTTTTATGAACAAAAGTGAGAAATTAGCTGCCTTAAATATTTATTTTCAGCACTTTCCCCTTCCCCCTTCTGCAAAATGATTTACAGCCACCTAAATTCACTAACTAGCTTGCATTTCAGATGCTTCTTGGTGCATGTAGATGATGTTTTATTTTTACTTGGAAAGTATAATACAGATTCTCTCGAGAGCTAGTCAAGCTGGGTAAATAGAAGTGTATGGAGACAAACAAAATTTCAAAATCAATGAGACAAATCAGAATACAAATCAGTGCTGAAATTGAATGAAGAGGAAACTGAGTAGGAACAAATTTACAATCCAGTGTTAAATTTATTCTCCAACACAGCTCAGCTGTCAAGTCTTATTTCTTTTTACTTGAATATCATGTCAACACAATTAAGTGAGTATGTTTTAAACTGTAAAATGGACATGTTTTTTTTTTTTGAACAGCTGCACATAGAATGCATTATATTATGAACATCTTGCATATTCATTGTATATTTTAGGATCATAGAATCATAGACTGTTTGAGATATAAGATTCCTTAGAGATGTTCTAGTCAGAGAGATTATTGTTAAAGTGAAAGCCTCCAAGGATAGCAGAGAGTCTTAAATGTCAGGCTGAGAGATTTGTATTAATTAATTAATTAATTTTGTTCATGAGGCACTAGGGACTTACTAAAACTTCTGAGTAGAGAGAGTTGCAGGGTCAGGCTAGTGCCTTAGGACAACTATTTTGACAACAGTTAGCAGAAACTAGAATGTTGATTAGAAGAATATTACAGTAATGCAAGTAAGAATTGATATATTCTTGAACTAGGATGGTGACTGCATAAGTAAAGAGGTGTTGGATTTGAGAGATATTATATAAATAGAATTCAGTGGATTTGGAAACTTTGGATATGAGGGATGAGAGAGAGGGATGAACTAAGAATGATCCTGGGGTAATTAACTTTGGTGAGTGGCAGGGGGTGAGGTGTATACATTCAACAGCAATTAATATGTTTAGAGGTTTAGAAGGAAAACGAATTTTATTTTGGACATGTTGAATCTGACATGTTAAAGGAACAGGCAGCTTACAATGTGGCTCTGGAATTCTGACAAGAAACTCTACTTGAATATAAAGATCTGCACTGATACAATAATTAAATTCTTGGGAATGGTTGGTGTTCCCAGGGAAGAGATATAAATAGCAAAGAAGAACTAGGATATAGCAGCAGAGGCACATATTTCTATAGTGATTCCAGAAATCTGACATTTTTCCCTTTTCCATATTCCCTGGAATTGTAGATTTAGAGGTAGAAAGAGTAAAAGATTTTGCATAGAAATCATCTCAGGCAATCTAGTTCATTTTATAGATTAGGTAATTGAAGTCCCTGAGAGAAGTAATTTGTCCCAGATTATATTGAGTGATCCCCCAAATTCAGAGGTCTTTGTTCTATTCACAGCTCAATATTCTAGGCATCCACACTTTCACCGTGCCTACCAAACATGGCATTTTGTCTCATGTCTCTGTGCTATTGGAGAAACACTTCCCATCTCGTCTCTCTTGTCTGGATTCATTTTCTTCTCTCTCCTATTTCTTCTTCTGTTAAGAGCTCTCTCAATTTACAAATTGTATTCTATTTGCTTTTCTTTGTACATATTTAACCCTTTCTCCTCTCCCCAATCCAGTAGAATTTAAACTCCCTACAGTTAGGAGGCACACAGCAGGTCCCTAAGATTGCCTGCTGAAAAGTGATTTCAGAGAAGTCTGGAGAGACTTACATGAACTGATGCTAAGTGAAATGAGTAGAACTAAGAGAATATTTTATGCAGCAACAAGATTATGTGATGATCAATTCTGATAGACTTAAGATTATTTTTTTTCAATGAAGGGATTCTAATAGATTTATGATGGAGAGATCCCTTTGCATCCAGAGAGAGGACTATGGGAACTGAATGTCGATCACAACATAGTATTTTCATTCCTTTGTTGTTGTTGCTTGCTTGCATGTTTTTTTTTTTTTCTTTCTCATTTTTTTCACTTTTGATCTGATTTTTCTTCTACAGCATGATAATTGTGGAAATATGTTTAAAAGAATTGCACATATTTGACCTATGTTGCATTACTTGCTGTCTAAGGGAAGGGGAAGTGGGGAAGGAGAAAAATTTGGAACATGAGGTTTTGCAAGGATGAATGCCGAACAGTATCTTTGCATATACTTTGAAAAATAAAAAGCTATTAGTATAGAAAAATATTTGTTGAATTAAAATGATTAATGCTATATTGCATAATATAGAAACATAGGACATTAGATTTTGAATTATACAATGACTTAAAGATCACTCATTTTGTGAAGAAATTGATGTTTGTGACTTAGCTATAATCATAAAATACTACCAGGGTAGCATTTGAACCCCAGTTTTTCTGATTCAAAATCCAGGGACCTATGCACCAAACGAGGCTATCTCCACCATAATAATGTATTATACTTTACTAGTGTAAATCTAGGATTATGTTCATAGACTAGTGGATTTTTCTACTGATAATAAGTTGTGGAACATGGATTTGATTCCACATTTAAAATAATACTACAAAATATTAAATAAAATAAATCTAAAAAATAATAAACAATTAAATAACAATGCAAAATTTAAAATGGCACTTCCCCTTTCCCCCCATATGATTGGTTGTTCTAGATGAAAGCGGAATATAGAATCATAGATTTAAGAGCTGGGAAGGACCTTATATGTTAGGTAGTGCAACTTTTTTACTTTACATGTTAGGAAGCCAACAACAAAGAGATTAAGAGGACTTACTCAAGTAATACAAGTTTGTCAAGATTCCAGATCTTCTTTTGCCTTACTAGAACTTTTTCTTCTATTTTACTCCAAAGTCTTGGTGTGAAAAAATCTATTCAGAGGGTTTAAAAAAATTTTAAACCCTCCTAATATGAAATGACCAATAAACTTTAAGAAAAAAAATTTCTTCTGGGTTTTAATTTCAATAGATATTTTATTAAACTAATTAATGAGCTCTTTTTAAAAAATATGAATGTTCTATTTCTATATGTTCAAAAAGACTTATTCACATCAAGCTTTCATGAATCAAAAGCACATTACAAATAATTAGCTATGAACTTGAAGAAATTGATCAAGTCCAAGTAATGAACTTAGTTTTTAAATATTCATAATTTCTCTGACAAAGTCTTTATTTAAGCTTTTATTTTCAAAAACATATGCATAGATAATTTCCAAGATTCTCCCTTGCAAAATCTTATGTTCCATTTTTTTTTCTTTCCCTTTCCCTCTCTCCCCCTGGCAAGGAATCTAATATATGTTAAACATGTGCAATTCTTCTATACATAGTTCCACAATTATCATGCTGCACAAGAAAAATGGAAAAAAAATGAGAAATAAAACAAGATGCAAGCAAACAACAATAAAAAAGTGAAAATACTATGTTGTGATCCTCACTCAATACCCACAGTACTCTCTCTGGGTGTAGATGACTCTCTTCATCATAAGAACATTGGAACTGGTCTGAACTACCTCACTATTGAAAAGCGCATGTCCATGAGAACTGATTATTGCATGACCTTGCTGTTGCCATGTATAATGATCTCCTGGTCCTACTCACTTCACTTAGAATCAGTTCATGTAAGTTTCTCCAGACCTCTTTGAAATCATCCTGTTGATCATTTCTTATAGAACAATAATATTCTATAGCATTCGTATACCATAACTTATTCAACCATTTTTCAACTGATAGGCATCCACTCAGTTTCCAGTTTCTTAACACTATAAAAGGGCTGCTATAAACATTTTTTGCACATGTGGGTCCTTTTCTCTTTTTTATGATCTCTTTGGGATACAGACCCAATAAAGACCTAGTGACATGGTTTTTAGACCTTACTTCCAGAACCAATTATATTGTTTCCCAAAATGTTTTATTTAAGAACTTAAAGTCCTGCTTGAAAAGACAGCCAATTAAGGTTGTAGCGGGATCAAATTTTGTATCCTTATTTTATGGGAATTTAACCAAAAAAAATGTCTCAGACATTTGTTTACGTACAGAGTCAGCAGCACTTTGCATTGTGATTCTGAATCTTTTGGAGCAAAGATTTGCAACCTGGGATTTTGACTTGAATAAAATTTATTTTTTTCTCATTTAAATCTTCTTCAGGGGATTTTGTATTATTTTGATATGACTCTAACTGTTCATCTGTGAATCCTATTTTGTTTATTTGGAAGATGGAAGGTCCTACTATTAAATGGTTAACTCATATTCTCTGTCTCACCTATATGTATAAGGAAATTTTGAACTTCCTACCTTCTAACATTTTAAAGCAAAACTACTGGATTTCATTTTAGCTTCCTGCTTTATTAACTATTACATAAATACCTACCACATGCTGAGGAGTTTAGCTTTTGTTTTTTATGATTTCATTTGTCTTTATTCTCAGTCTATGTAACTACATAAGGCATAAATTATTTTCCCCTGACTTCATCAAATTCCAAATTTCCTAGACAAACTTGAGAACTGTATTCTCTTCTTCCTCCTCCTCCTCCTCCTTCTCCTCCTCCTCCTTCTCCTCCTCCTCCTTCTCCTCCTCCTTCTCTTCCTCCTCCTCCTAGAATTCTGCTGTGAATTAAGTTTCCCCAAGCTTAATGCTGAAAAGTAGATAGTGTGAATAATATTTTTATCATCTTAAAGATGGGGCAGGTTAGGCTTGAAGGCATAAAGTCACTTTAATGTCAAAGGGACGCCTGCCTATCAATCAATAGTAAACATTTATTAAGTTCATATTATGTGCTAGGCACTGTACTAAGTGCTGGAAATACAAGTTTGAAAAAGATTATTTCTGCTTTCAAAGAGCTTACAGTCTAATAGAGAAAAGTAATACACAAAAGTAAACTGAAAAAGGGGAGGAAATTGGGAAGTTTCCAGACTAGGGCATGATTAATAAGTCAAAGAAATTCAAAATGAGTGCAGCCAGGTGGAAATGAGGAATCTGAGGAGATATGTGGATGATGATTAAAAAAAAAACCTATCAAAAATAGTTTGGTTTTATATATATATATATATATATATATATATATATATATATATATATATATATATATATATAATTTTTTTTTCTGAAGCAGTTGGGGTTTGCTGGGTAGTTTTTTGCCCAGGTTCACACAGCTAGGGAGTGATAAGTGTCTGAGGATAGATTTGAATTCAGGTCCTCCTCCTGACTTCAGGTGTTCTATCTTTAAACATTTTTAACATTCTCCTGTTTATTTTGGTACCCTCCACAAATGAAAACCCTTATTGAGTATTGCTTTGATCAGGTCAGCTGGATTGGGAAGTGTGGGCAGTAAATGATTTCCCATATATAGTCTCTAGTCATTTCCTTCTTTTACAAGTATATATGCAGAGGGACAGACATGGAAAGTTGGTACAAATGCAAAATGTACTTAGAACCTTTTAAAAATAGCCTTCGCTATGATAAAGACATAAAATCTCCAGATTGTCTATTTATTGAGTAGCTTATCTTTAGAAAAAATATTAATGGACCATTGGTTTTCAGAACCATATGCGTGTGTGTGTGTGTGTGTGTGTGCATGTGTGTGTATGTAAGAGGAGACACACACACAGACAGAGATAGAGACAGAAATAGAGATAGAGACAGAGAGAGAGAGAAAAAAGAGAAGAGAGAATATCCTTGGCTTTTTCATTTCATGTCTTCTTTCAAAGGAGAGTTACTTTTGAGAAGTGATGAAAAAAATTGTGGCACTGAAGGAAAATAATATGTTGATTTTCGAGTTGAACAGAAAGGTGGAAAAAAAGTTACCCATGATTATTATACAAGTACATACATTTTTGATGATCATTTACAATGCTTCTATATTTCAGATTGCTGGAATTGTTCACTAGACTGTCTCCATTAATTCCTTTTGCTTCACCAAGTATTTACTGATGGAGCTAGTACTACTACATTTAGAAAAGAAATCAAATTTGCATTAGCAAGTTAGCATCATTGTGATTCTAGTTTCATGCATGACCAATTCCATATAGAGCTGTAGTTAATGTATTTCTAATTAGAAGGAGGGACATGGTAAGTTGCTTTGACATGCCATCTTCTTTTTCTCTTTTTGTGTTGTTTGCACAGCTCACCATGTTAAAACTGGAACCTGTGAGGTGGTGGCACTCCATAGATGTTGTAATAAGAACAAGATAGAAGAAAGGTCACAGACGGTCAAGTGCTCATGCTTCCCAGGACAGGTGGCAGGTACCACGAGAGCTGCTCCTTCTTGTGTTGATGGTGCGATTTCTTCAATTATTTTATTAAATTTCTACAATTTTTTCCAGAATGCTACCAAATATTCTGGTGGTTTACAATAAAAAAGGCTTTCAAAGGAATGGGAATGTGGTCAAAAACAAGGGTTAGGGAGGGGAAAAAACTCTGTGCTCTGGGACAAGACTTATAATAAGAACTTTTTAATTCCTCAGAAACCAATTTTACAAATAAATATTCAAGTCCTTGATAGTCATTTTTATTTTATTGATTGATTGATTTTATTTATTTAAGTGATATTCTGATATATTTTGCTCAGCAGTGCACATGCTCTTTATTTTGATTGGCATTTTGTTGAAATCCAGACAGGAAAGAAGGTTAAAAAATGGGAAGGACGAAATGAAATTAATGATTTGATATTACTCCACTAAAATAATTAAATGTAAGAGATTCTTTTAAGAATTTAAATAACAGGGGTAGAGAGGTGGCACAGTGGATAGAACACCAGCCCTGAAGTCAGGAAGACTTGAGTTCAAATCTGATTTCAGACATTTAACACTTCCTAGCGTGTGACTGTGAGCAAGTCACTTATTCCCAATTGCTTCCCTCCAAAAAAAGAAAAATAATAATAATTAGATAATAGAGTCTTTCATTGTCAATAAATTTCACCTTATTAATTTATTAGGAGACAAGTCAATATCTTTTCTAAGCAAAACTCTTATCTAATAACTGAGTAAAATCTTAGATATGTTTGTCATTTTCAAATAAGCAATTTTAATGTCATGTTATGTAGAATTTAAACACTTATATAAGTATTTTTCATATTATACGATGCTGTTTTTGCCTATAGTATAAGTTTAATGTTACAACACCTCAGAATTTCAATTTGTTTATAGAGAATTCTGTATTCATTTTAAAATGGAAATCTTGCTTCTAGTCAGAGTGACATTTAGAAGATTGTAAACTATATAAAGAAATAAATTTGGTAAGCAAATCTAGGAGCATATCATGCAGATCCTTTTGGCTAAAGTTAAGGTACTTCCTTCAAAATCCAGAATATCAACTGAAGAATGAAATCATGCTTTTTTTCATTTCCTTTACTCTTCTTCATTCCCATTCCATGTAGACTTGCCACAGAACTACAAACAATAATGAACAGGGAAGAAAATAGTAACTTGATTTTTTCCCCTCTCTGAAGCTTCAATAGTGGAGCAGAAATGGTGGTGTCACATGCAGCCATGTCTTGAAGGAGAGGAATGTAAAGTTCTTCCAGACCGGAAAGGATGGAGTTGTTCCTCGGGAAATAAAGTGAAGACAACGAGGGTAGGTACAAGTCTAGTCCTGGTATATAATATGATATATAATTTGGCTAATAAAACATGAAGTAGATATAATCAGATCCAAGTGTCATTTTTAGGAAGGAATTTTGTTCTAGAATTATACTTATTAGTTGGTCCTAGAAAGGTAAATATCAGCTACAGAACTATTTGGCAAATGGCAACTTTTCCTTCAGAAGCAATGATACAAAACTGGGCTAGGTACTTGAGGCTATTTTTGCACCAGGAAGATCTGGGAATCAGTCCTGCCTTTGATTCACTCTAGATGGATGAATACTAAACCTTTTAGTGTTGCAGGAAATGCTATACGATGAGAAGTTGCAGATGAGTTGCAAATCTGCCTCAGTGGAAGGAGTTTCCATATTGTAATTCTCTGGGTCAACAAAATCATCTGTCTGTATGGAAAATAAAATCCTTTATGTCATGAGAGACTGATGATTAGAAAGAAACCTGTTAACCTCTCCTGGAAAGGTAAACCTATATCCTTGTCCTTCCAAGATAGATTAAATTGAATACCACAAAATTTGTTCTGGCTATGTCTGAGATATTAAAAAACCAAGGCTCCCCCCATGTGACTATTTGGATTATCTGGATCTTCTAGTTAAATTTTTCCTAATAATGGAGGTGGTTAAATGCTGAAATAGATTCTTAAGGGAGGTGGGGATGTTGAGATCAGTAAAAATATAAATTCTCTTTGGATAACAATCTTTTTAAGCTTATGCAAAGAAGCACCCATGACAAATAATGATTAATAATTAATCTAACCTCGTCATCTGAGAGTTGAGTTTCATAAACCCGAATGTCAAAATCCTGACAATGTATTGTATGCTGAAGGATGAGAAAATTTGAATTCTGCTTTCTTGCTGATGAAATTTTTAATGTCCAATGAGCATCTAAAACCTGGATTCTTAACTACAACTCGTGTGTGTGTGTGTGTGTGTGTGTGTGTGTGTGTGTGTGTGTGTGTGTGTGTGTGTAAGCTAGTGGTGGTGAAGTCTATGAACCCAATCTCAGAATAAAGTATTTACATACATAAAATAAAATATATAGTATTATAAAGGAAATTATATTGAAATAACGATGCAATGATTCTTTTCCAATCCAAGTTCACAGATCCCTTGAAAGCTATCCATGAACCCTCTGCCTTCTGTGAAACCTAGATTTAAAATAATCTACATTAAAGAGTATACTTACTTAGAAGTTGAGTAGAATCAAAATGTTTGATAAAAGTCACATGGTTATAAAAATGTTAATTTTTTAATTGGATTAAGTGAGATGAAAAAAGGCAAAATGAAACCCAAACTAAAATAAAATCTCTACAACAACTGGAGGCTGGCAAAGTTGCAGTAATTTTTGAAAAGGTGATACCTTGTGATAAATTAACTTGCCTTTCCAAGTCCTAGCTAGTACTATGATTCCATCTATCCTAATGATTAGTTATTGCATATGCTACCTAAAGTCAAATTGAAGGGTTAACAAGTATAATCAAATTAACATTCTGTCAAAGTAGTCTTGACTCTGTGACCTATTGGCTAAAAGCCAACAAATCTTTCTAAAACTCATGCAATGTCCCTCATCCATGGAAATACAGTCAATTAAATAGAATAACTGTATCACCCACTAAGAAAATACTGTATTTGGCAATTATTGATTTACTTTAAAATATTCTGATAATGCTAGATTATGTATGATAAACTATGTTAGTATGATGAACTGTATTAGTATGATAAAATATATTAAGAATATTGAAATTTCTCATTTTCTCAACAGTTAAATTTTAGTTCAAAAGATAATTTTTAGAAATTCACCCCACCTCTTCCATTAAGATTCAGAACAAAACAAAAACACTTCTATACTTATCTCTGAATATTAAACCTTTGTTTACTGGTTTGGTTAGAAGTAGGCTATTTCTATAGAATGTTGATAATGAAATTAATTTATATTAATTAGCATTCCTTTTTCATTAAATGTACTAGGGATAACACAACTTTTCAAAGTGCTATTGAGATAAAACAGACAGCTTTAAAAAGATCTTTAGATTTGTTCTAGAATTATTATAATTGTTTGACCTTAATTCTCATAGTAAATTGCCTTTGAAATGAGTCTATTGTTGTCAATCTTTTAGTCTCAAAGGACATGTCCTGTCCCCATTTCTCAAATAGTTGATAACTTAATGAAGGAAGAAGCTTGAAAGATTGAGGGCATAGGTGCAGAGGGGCTCAGCCCACTTATTTCATTCTGACATGCCTAAGTCACAGTCAGGGTTGATACTCTGAACACGAGCATGTTGGATGTAACTCATTATCTTTCCTCTTCTCCTTTTATCACTGAAATCTGCCTGGTCTTCTAACTTGAAAAAGAAAGAAAAGTTCATTTACGATTAGAAAACAGATGATGTGAATGAAACATTATTAAGAAAAAGCAAAGAATGCTACTATCATTTTTTAAAATTATTATCCCTAAAACAAAAAAAAAAAAAACAAACATTGTTGGTGTAGAAATATGGTTATTTTATATTGAAAGGAGACAATGGTTAGAAAAGAAAGATTTCCTAGTAAATTAGGAAAATTCCTTTGAAACTAGTTGGGAGGAAAAGTTTTCAGAAATGGAAGGCCATTGTTGGAAAAGGACAAAAATGGTATTTGAATCCCTAGAACTCTGGGTATTTATTGTCAAGATGATAGTACAGTTGGACAGAAATAGAATTTCAAGAACATATTAGTGGTGAAAACTTCACAAAGAAAAAAATCTTATCGTTTTTATTGTCATTTTTTTCCTGTGCTTTTTCCATATAAGGTAGCTGTCTTGGTGATGGTAAGAAATAGCAAGCAGATATTGTATGGCAGGGGTCCAGCTGCAAATAAAAATGACTGGAAGTTAAGCATGAATGAATTACAAAGTGGTAGAATAGCTGTTCTCCGCCAAAAAAGCAGCTGTTTCTTGAGCAAGATATGCAGGCCTTATGGGATGATGTCTATTGGAAAAATGGCATGAGAAATTATTAAAATTTGGAATAATGTATGCACTCTCTGGACTATAATTGTACATCTCCAGTCTGGAGATTTCCAATGGACTTAATGTTCAAGAAATGTAGTTGGCCAAAAAAGGGAGCAGCTGAGCTAAGTTGGCTTTTAGCAAAGGCCAGCAGTACCCTTCTGGTACTGAACATTTAGAGTATAAGGGAATAGGCCATGCTGATTGTACTATGTGTGCTAATCATATCCTCTCTTTTGCTCCATGCTGGATGCAAAAGAAAGCTTCTTCTTCCTGACTTTTCTGTCTCTGCCTCTCTCTCTCCCTCCTTTTCCCTTCCCTTTCTCTTTCCCTCCCTCCCTCCCCCTCTCCCTGCCCCCCAGTCCTTTCCTTTTTCCTTTATCTCTCTCTTTGGGATTTCTTCTCTCTCTTCTTCCTCTTCCTTTTCTTTCATTCTATTCCATTATGAAAACAAAAAGGCAAAATAAATGTAAATGGGAAAAAAAAAAGCTTTGTGAGACATTTTTGTTTCCTAATACATAATCTTCCTAAATGTTTAGTTGCTAAATAATACTATTGGAATCCTTATAATTTGTAAAATATATTCCTCTTTTCATGTAACTGAAAATTTGGAGCTGGAAGCTGTAACTATTTACCTTCTTATTCCACCATTAAGAAACTACTAATGTTTTTTGTTTGTTTGTTTTGTTTTTGCTTTTTTAAGAAGAATGAAAAAGTAATTAAAAGCTTTCTGGCTTCTTATATTCCAAGATAAATAATGAAGAACTTTAAAAAATCATTAATAAAATAATACTTTTCTGCTAGTGTGAAAGAGCATGTAATTATATGCTAATTATATTATATAAAAGTAACAAGGGGAAAAGGTGCTATAAAACTTGTAAACCTTGAGAGGATTATTTTCTTAATCTTAATGTTGAAAAGAATCATAAGAAAAATCAGACCTATACTTACATCTTTTAATGTTAAGAAAGTTCTTTTTTTTTTGGTAGAATATCTGTTGAAGAAGCCACGACACATTCTGCCTTTATAATTCAGTATTTTATGTCATTTCAGAAGGACACCAAATTCCATGTTGGTTAGGCTCACTTAGGTTAATTCAGTCTCTTTTAAATCTGAAGAAAGAGCATTTGGCTCTCTCCTATTCAGGAACGAATGTTTTCATTTTGTATAGTTTTAGATTTCCTTCAACCATTGTATCTCCCAAGTGAACTGATTCTATTATCCTTAACAAGAAGTTTCTTAGTTGGTTTCTTTTATAAAATACAATCTTTTGCTTTTTTTCCTCATTGAACTTTCAGATCTCTACAGCAGGGAACTCTCTAATCCCCCAAAGTTCTTGTATAAAAATAATGATTTTCATAGAGAGGAAAAAAAATTCCACAAAAATCAGGTTACTTTCATTTTTATTTTACTCCCAATAAATGAATGAGAATCAATATCTAAGATGAATTAAAGCCTCTCTTCTATATAGAAAACTGTTCCAAAATATTGCCATCTCTACAATGCAGGAACTATAAGCATTGCATAGTCAGATATAATTTTACATTCTTTACAGGTAAACAGTGTTTATGAAAAATGAAAATTTATCTCATTTCCCATCAGTTCCTTCTGCAACATTATTTTTCCTTTACAAAACCAGGCCATTATAATCACAGCATCTTCTTATTCAATGACCTCTTCCTCTTTTAAAGTCGCTCCCATTAAGGCTCAGCTTAGTTGCCTCCTCCTGTATGAAACAAGCCCCTTTAAATTCCTTCCTCAGCACCTCTCCCTCCAGTTGTTAGTGATGAAATTTATTTTGTGTTCACTTGAGTGTCTCCATGTTATATCCCTTGAATAGAAAGGAAATTCCTTGAGGAAAGGGACAATTTTGTTATTGTCCTATTTTTAGTGACTAACACAGCATCTTGCATATATATATATGTACATGCATATATATGTATATATATATATGTCTACTAAATTCTTGCAATATTGTTTTTTAAAGTTCCTATTGTGCACATATATCAATGCTATATGCTGTTTAGATAATAAAATATAGATAAGAAGCTGCTTTACCTTCCTTGAGCTCACAATATAAGAAAAATAAGATATAAATAGATAGCACTATAGCATAAAATGCTATATTTATATATAAAATAATATAGTATAAAATATAGTATTATCAAAGTTTAAAAAGGTTTAGGTTTAAATATAAATTAGGTTTAAAAGGCAAGATTATTACCAAGAGATTAAAGATGGTGCTATATCAGGGGTGAGGGTGTGTGAGGGTGTGGTCTTTGGGTTGGGCTTTTTTTTTAAGACTGGGTCTTCCTATCTCATCCAAGTTATAAATGCAAGGACCACTTTCATAGCTCATTGACACTTGATTGGTCATAAGAGCTTTGACCCACTCCACTTCTGATCTATGCTAGTTTGCTTCTCCTAAGGCAACCTAGTGACTAATCCCTTTCCATCACCATATTAATTCATTAGTTAATACAGAGCAGCTTAGCTGCAGGTCAGAACTCTCAAACTCAAGAGATCTACCAGCATTAGCTTTCTTGGTAGTAGAAATTACAAACATGAAACAACTTGTCTGGTTTGGGTTGGGTTTCAAAGATTGGTCAAGAATTCAGCAGTGGGGATATCTGTAAAGGACCTTAAAGATAATTTCCCCCATATCCCCACCGGCATTTCATAGCTCTCAATGATATTTATTTATTTTTTTAATTTTTGTAAAATTACAACTGGGTAACAAAAGATGAATTTATAGTTAGCAAGGCAGTCTCCTACATCTCTAATACTTTTAGGCTTATGTCCTCACAACAATTCTGTATGATTATACAAGTATTATCGCTTCCATTTTATAGATAGGGAAATTAAGACTGAGCAAAGAATGTGAATCCTGATTTCTCTTCACACCCTTTACATTGTCTCATGATATAGTAAAGGTGATAAATTTCTCTTTTCTAATCCAGGGTGACCTTGAAATCCCTGAGTTGTCTTTATGTATTCATTGTAAAACAGAGATGCAGTAATATCTTATAGTTGCTTTGTGGATATAAATTGTTAGCCTTCCCCATTCATACTTTCTCCTATATCAGTTGTTACCTCCTCTGATAACAGGATTCAGGTGCCATTAGGGAGGCTCTTAGTATGACCTTCAGAAAAGTTGTTGTTTCCTTGCACCTACCTCCTAGGTTCATTGTGAAAATTAAATGTGATATTTGTCAAGTGTTATCACAGTGCCTGTCACAAAATAGACATTCCATAATGCTAGCTATTATTACTATTATTATTAGCATAGGTGAGGGGGGGAAGACATAGAAAGGGAAAAGGAAAGAAAAAAGAATGAAATGAAAAAATAAAAGAAAATGAAGAAAGGATTGAGAGAAAATGAAGAAAGGATTGATTCACTTGCCACAACATGAGCTCAGTTTTCTGTTCTTATGTTAATTGCCACATTAAATCTTTTTCAACTATGGTTGTTCATTGTATATGACTTCCCAATTAGAATCTTTTCTTCTCTCTAAAAAATCTAGTATAGTATCTATGCAGATAGATACACTAATATGCCTAGCACAGGGCTTAGAATCTGGATTTAGACTGGAGTCTGGATCATCCCTTATTCAACATATGAATTTACAGCAAGTCATTTCATTTCTTCAACTATAAAATGAAGGGATTAATTTAAATGACTTATTAGATTTTTCTTAGGTGTAGCATTATGTAATTCTATGAATAATTTCATTCCTACTTCAACATCCATCTTTTTAAAAGGCCCTATTTCCCTTTGTTCTCTTGGCCTTTTTTCCAACTGAATACAAAATTGAAACCCAATTAATTAGGCCAGAATATGTTGACATTCTTTAGAGACTTTGAACTCTGATGTTTTCATATGGTCTACTCTTCAGTGGAAATAATTGTTAAGGCTATATACAAGGCAACAAAATATGGAGTAAAAGACCATTATATTGAATACAGACTTTCTGATTTTAATTTTACGTATCCTCATGAACTTAGAAAATAAGACAAGCAAAATCTGGTAAAGATGAACTTTATGAAAAATAAAATTAATAGTGAACAACTTTAGGTTAATTTATACTAAAGTTCCTTTAACTCAGTGTAATCATAATTATAATATAGAATGCATATTTTTAAAATGTCATCAGTTGTTTATATTAGTAATTTTATCACTAAATCACAATGAGGAGACTTCAATAATCATTTGCAATCTCCTCATTTTAAGGGTAAAGATACTTAAGCAAATGATTTATCAAAGGCTTCACAAGTAATAAATATCCGCTTTAGGGCTTGAATATTAACATTGACACATAAACCAGTATTATTTCCACTCTACCATCTTGTCTCTTTATTGTCGTAAATATGGATGGAACTTTTGAATGTAAGAAAATCCATATTATAGCTAAGTTTTAGAATATGGAATGAGGAGGCTATTTTTGATAAAAGTGATCTGGGAAAAAAAAAATTGGAAATAAGCCAATTTGAAGAACAGCCAAGTATCTGAGGTCAGAACAGGGCATCAGGAAGAGAAACTGATAGAAGATTTGAATTATTCAGAGCTGTTGTTTTGGCCCTCTGTTAAGATGGAAGTGAGCTGTTTCAGCCTATGCATTCAAAAAACATTATTTACCAAAGTAGCATGTCTAATCTAGTATTTCTAATTAAAAGAGCTACTTACTTAGATGATAGCAATTTTACAGTCCTACGAGTGTATGCTTTGGCAATAGTTGTATGGGATTTCCAGGAAAGATAGGCTATTTTAGAAATTATCACTAAGGGTATATTTTCCAAACTTGGCTCTGGTTTGCACAATTAAAAATGGGGAATAAGTAGCATATGTATGCCTTCATAATCCTACATAAAATTAGATGGTCTGTGATTGAGCCAGGTGCTAATGTGTACATAATACTCTATTTTATATTTGTAGTCTTATAATAAACTGAAAGTGAGTACAGATTTGGAAAAAAAAGATTAATTTAGTTTAGTTTAGTTTAATGTGGCATACATTGCCATATTACTTGGAAAATTTCATGGGCAACTTCCAGGGCTTCTCTTAGGTGTGAACACATTAAATGCATTTTTTTATAAGAATCAGAGAAATCCAAGGAACCTCATCAAATTATTTTCCCTGTCAGATGGCTAATGCCTGAAATTCTATTTGAGACTCATTCCTTTAGCTCAAAACTCCAATTCATGTGAAAACACTACTATTACAGGATGCGATAATGCAATTGTCAGCTTTCAGCAACTCAAATGACTTATTGATTGATTGAATGAGTAATAATGCATTTGTCTATTTTCAATCATTTAGGTAGAATTAATAGAAATATGGGGATTAGGACTCTATATGTGATTTATTATTATAGGGAACCTTATGGATGGAGAAAATCACTACCAATATTCGGGTTGTCTCCTTTACTATTTACAGTCTTAAAGGGCTGTATAATAAAGTAACAGAAATCAATGAGGAAAAAGAAAAAGCAGTTGAGACACTCAGAAGTTAAAAGAAGATACAAATCCAATAAAGAAACCAGTTGTAAAACCTATGTTTTTAAAATATCTATATACAAGGGTCCAAAGTTTAGGTGATAAACAAGAAGAACTAGCAATAAAAACATAAAATGGAAAATTTAACCTCACAAATATTGATTAGATTTGATGAGATGAAACTTATCTTTGAAACATAACTGAACACCATGACTAGGTTTTATCTTATTCAAAAGAAATAGGACAATTAAAAGACGACTATTGATTTATTAAGCAAACATGAAGTTAGGTCAGTGCAGAGTAAAATTAAAGACATTTTGTCATTGGAATGTACTAGAGACCACCTAGGCAGTAGAAGGAAGTATATCACTTTAGAAAATAGATCATAAACTTAATTCAGAGGCATGATAGGATGATTAAAAGAAGTTTCAATTAGCTAGGCATCTATGGCTCTTTCTCTGCCCAAAAAATAGTTCCTTCTGGCCCAAATGTAATAATCATTTCATGCTTCAAAAGATTGTAAAATAAACAAGAGAAAATTTTGTTTTGTATGTGATCTTTACTAGAAGGGAAGAACTGGTTGCTGTTGTGAAAATGATTGCGATATTATGGGGAAATGATTATTTTTTCTTAGAGTTCATAGAGAAGAAATGAAAGCCAGGCAGAGTCTGACATGCACATCAAATTTTGTAAGAGTAGATTTCAAAAGGTTCAGAGAAAGTATGAGTAGGATTTCCTGGCTAAAATTCTATAGAAGAAATCATTTCAATAAAGAGAGGAAACTCTCAAAAAATGCAATTCTTGAATATGGAGAGTAGCAACTCTTAGAAAAAGAAAAAAAATGGTTTAGACATATATCTAAAACAAAGGTGTCAATCCCAAACAAAATTAAAATGTAATTGGGAAATATTTAGTAAAATAAAAATAAAACAAAACATATGTTAATATGTTTTTCTAAGTAAATATATGGCCTTCAGGGATTTTTCTGTATGGTTTAGTGGCTCTTGTTTTTATCTGAATTTCATAGCAGTGGTATAAAGCAACCAGTTTGGCTATGTAAGTGTCAAGTTCAAGTAAACTGAAAACATGGAGATTTTTGGCCTGCTGACATATTTCAGTTCATTTTTTCAGGAGGCACATCTCTTGGGCATGTGTAGGGCACATTTACATATGGCACCATATTCAGGGATCTCCATCCCTAATATGAAACACCAAAACTTGCTTAATCTCTGTCTTTATGACTGGAAGGACTCTGCTTCTAAGATTTTTTTGTTTACTCACTACCATTTCAATATCTATATTATAGAGATATTGGACCATCTTAGTTGATTAAAACTGTGAAAATAGGACTGATTTGGACTGTGGTTTAATAGTTGTGTTTAGAAGATAAGAACAAAAAAGGAAACAAAGATTGAATATAAAAAAAAAAGCATGGCACAGACCTGTAAAATTAAATAATGTCAGGAGTGACAATGTCTAGAAAGAACCAATATTTAAAAATGACAAAAACAAAGTGGGGCCTCTTTACTTTTTGGTAGAAGAAAAGGATCAAAACAAAGCCAGGCCTTGATATGGTGGGAATGATAATAGAAAGCAGACTAGGCAAAGTTCCTCAATTCTTTTACTTCTGGTTGGCTTCCTGGCCAAAGAACATCACATTTGTAGTAGAAATATCAGACAAATATATTTCTAAGGTGAATAAATAGATAGTAAAAGCACATTTTCTTGATGATTTCACTTCACTTGGTTTAGAACAAATCTATGACAGAATATGAAAATGGCAGATATAATTGAATAACTAATGATATTTGAAAAGCTATGAAAAAACTGAAAATTACTTGGGGGGAGAGGAGAGGAAGGCAAAAAAAAAACATTTGTAGAGCACCTACTATGTGTCAGAAACTGTGCTAAGTGCTTTACGAATATTATCTCATTCAATCTTCAAAATAGTCATGGGAGGTAGGTGATATTATGATATTTATATTACAAATAAGGAAACTAAGCAAATATTTTTTTCTTTTGTTTCTCTTTTATTCCCTCTTGTTTCTTGACCAAGGTCACAGCTAATAAATATTTGATGCTGATTTTGAAGCCATGTTTTTGACTTGAGGTCTAAATCTTTATATTCTGTGCCATGAAGTTGAATTTCTAAACTAGCATTTACATTTTTTAAATTAAAACAATAATTAATTGATTAATTAAAATGTTGATACACAATGCTTTATGAATCATGTTGGGAGAGAAAATCAGAAGAAAAGGGGAAAATCATGGGAGAAAAAAAAAATCAGAAAAAAGAAGTGAACATTAGCATGTGTTGATTTATATTCAATCTCCATAGTTCTCTTATTGGATGCATTTTCTATCCAAAGTCTGTTGGTTTTGCCTTGGATCATTGAAACACTGAGAAGGACCAAGTCTTTCATAGTTGATCATCGCACATTCTTTTTATTATTGTGTACAATGTATTCCTGGTTTTGCTTGTTTCACTCAGCATCAGTTTGTATAACTCTTTACAGGCCTTTCTAAAATCAGCCTGTTCATCATTTTTTATAGGATAACAATATTCCATTATACTTCATATACTACAACTTGTTTAGCCATTCCCTAATTGATAGGCATTTTCCAATTCTTTGCTATCACAAAAAGAGCTTCTACAAACATTTTTATTTTATGATTTCCTTGGGATAAAGACTCAGTAATAGCACTGCTGGGCCAAAGGGTATGAACAGTTTTATAGCCCTTTGGCTATAGTTCCAAATTGCTCTCCAGAATGGTTAGACCATTTCACAACTCCACCAACAATGCATTAGAGTTTCAGTTTTCCCACACGCCCTTCAACATTTATCATTATCCTTTCCTGTTATTTTGGCCAATGTGGGAGATGTGAGATGCAAACATTTCTCTATTCAATAGTGATTTAGAACATTTTTCATATGACCTCAGATGGCTTTAATTTTGCCATCTGAAAATTGTTCTTATCCTTTGATCATTTATCCCATTTATCAATTGGGCAATGATTTGTATTATTATAAATTTGACACAATTTTTGTATATATTTTAGAAATGAGGCCATTATCAGAAACACTGTCTGTAAAGATTTTCCCTCAGCTTTGTACTTCCCTTTTGATCTTATTTTTGTTGATTTTTTAAAAAAAATAATGTCATTTAAATTGTCCATTTTGCCTTTCATAATGTTCTCTAGTTCTTCTTTGGTCATACATTCCAAAACACTGAGAGGTAAATTATCCCTTCCTCTACTAATTTGTTTAGGTATCATCCTTTGTGCCCAAATCATCCATCCATATTGACCTTATTTTGGTGTGGGAGGTGAGATCTAGTTCTATGATGAGTTTTTTAAATGTTATTTCCTAGTTTTCCCAGAAATTTTGTCAAATAGTGGGTTCTTATTCCAGAAGCTGGAGTTTGGGTATTTATCAAATATTAAATTACTATAGGCCTTGATTATTGGATAATATGCATCTGATATATTCCACTGATCCACTCTATTTCTTAGCCAATACCAAATGATCTTGATGACTGTTGCTTTATGATATAGTTTTAGGTCTGATACTTCTGAGTCACCATGCTTTGTATTTTTTTTTTTCATTAATTCCCTTGATATCCTTGATCTTTTCTTTCAGATGAATTTTGTTATTATTTTTTCTAGTTCTACAAAATTTTTTGGTAGTTTTATTGGCATGGCACTGAACAAGTAGATCAATTTAGGCAAAATTATCATTTATTATATTAGCTTGGTCAACCCATGAGCAATTCATATTTTTCCAATTATTTAGAACTGACTTGATTTGTGTGAGAAGTGTATGTAATTATAATTCCTGTGTTTGTCTTGGCAGGTAAACATGGAAATAATTTATTTTATGTACTAAGTATTTTTATTCAAAAGAGCTGACTACTTAGTGGTAATTTACAGTCCTGGGAGGGCATGACTTGATATTAGGTAACACTTCCAGAAAATATGTACCTCAGGATTTATTGAGTTTTTCTTCCTTTGGGGGTCAGCAGAAGCTGAATGTTTACTGGGTGGGTGTACTATACTGGGATGCCTTTTTAAATATAGATTGGACTAGTTTTCTACTGATATGTCCTGTAAATTTACAATTCTTAGATTATGTAATTACAAATTCTTTACTCAATCAGAATTTGATAAGAGAGAGGGGGAGCACTAGTTATCTGAATAGAAAGAGATAAATTTTAGAAAGTTTTTCCTTAAATTGATCCAAATTCTACCTGTATAATAAGGTCCTTTTGTTCTTTTGCTCATTTATCAAGAACAACCCTAATCCTTTTTAAAAAAAATATAGCTTTTTAATTTACAAAATATATGCTTGGGTAATTTTACAACATTGACCCTTGCAAAACCTTGTGTTCCAACTTTTCCCCTCCTTTCCCCCACCCCTTCCCTTAGATGGCAGGCAGTCCAATACATGTTAAATATGTTAAAGTATATGTTAAATCCAATATATGTATACATATGTATACAATTATCTTGCTGCACAAAAAAAAAATCAGATCTAGAAAGAAAGAAAAAAAAAACCTGAGAAGGAAAACAAAAATTCTAAGCCTTTTATATGATAATCATGCGTACATATATGTACAATTATGTACTATATATTATATATGTATATGTATATGTTTATGTATGTGTGTTTATATAGGTCTATCTTCATGCATGTACACACACACACACACACACACACACACACACACACACACATAGCAGATAGATGAATTAGTGAATAGAGCACTGGACCTGGAGTTTGAAAGCCCTGAATTCAAATCAAGCCTCAGACAAGTACTAGCTGTTTGACACTTAACTCTTGTTTGTCAGTTTACTTACCTTTAATATAGGTGCTCTAATTTCCCCAGTCACTTACCCTCTTTCTGCCTCAATTTACTTCTCTGTAAGGTAGGGATAATAATGATACCTAATTACCATGGTTGTTTTGAGGGTAAAATGAGATATTGTACACTATTTTGTGAAGTAAAAGTATTATAGAAAGATAACTATTATTATAAGTATAGCTATATATATATGTATATATATATTATACTTCAAGTATACTTGAAGGCAATTACTATGTTATTTTGAAGATTATTTCAAGCAAAATATTAGCTACTTCTTCAATTGATCTTCACAATTTATGGTTTCTAGTCTTTTTACCATTCTAGCAAAATTCCTTGGGCTTCTTTAAAATGAAAGAGTTAAAACAAAACCACAACTTAGATAGGATCTGATCAAGCCAAATATGATAGAACTATAATCTTCCTTGATTCTGAATATTATTCCTACACTAATATAACTTGATATTTTGTTAGCTTTTTATCTGCCATGCTGTATTGTTGACCAATATTGAACTTAGAATTTATGAAAACCCCTGGTTTTTTTTTTTTTTTGGTTTGTTTGTTTTTTATGCAAAATGGTTAGTTCCATTCATTTGAGAATGGGAAGAATCTGATTTTTATACCCAGTGACAAGACTTTCTGTCTAGTTGGACAGTTTCTCCTATCTCCTACGTCTTTACTACATGTGATTCTGTTTTATTTAGCAGATATATCACATAATATACATACTTAGAGGACCTTGATTCCATTTATTTTTAGTGATACCTTAAAAGATACCAGTTCTATAAGTATCAGAAATAAGTGAGGGAGACATGACTGATTTTGATCCCTTGATATGTGTCAGTACATTCTCCTAGGGGGCACATCTCTTGGGTATATAATGGAATACTCACATATGTGAATATGGTACCATGTCCACAGATAGAATGCAACATGAGCTTAGATTTTTTGCTTTTATACCTTAAGGGATCTGTTTCTCCAGTTTCATATCTACTTCCATTTTCAGATATAGGATTTGGAAGTATTGGGTCATCAAAGTTAGCTGAGATTGTGAAAATGGGTTAGTCCGATCTGGTTCTGCTTTGCAGTTTACAATATATGGAACTTACATATTCTTATGGGGACTCTAATTCAGAATTGCAAAAAGGAAACAAAATCATAGCCAATATTTGACATAATTTAATAGTGTATAAAACATGGCTGACATTAGTTACATCTCACATATGATGGGCATAGTGATCTTATCATTTAGACTATTATTTCAACACCAATATATTTCTACCCCTTAAGTCTTAAATTAACTCATTCTAATCATCTTGACAAAATATGTTTGTATTTGTGAGATGAATTTTCAATATCAATATAAAACTATATTTCATCAAGAATATTTGTTTATGTTATAACTAAACTATGGCAATAAGCTAATGTTCTGTGAGTGGTACATTAGTAGAGACAGGCCGTTCTCAATCTAATAATTTATTTATTGTACAAATAAACATTAAGGACTGCTAGTCCTCATTAGAGAGTGATAGCACATCCAAAAATGCTTTTTGAAAAACCTCAAAGGAGAAATGTGAACATAATGTTTTACCCTTCTGTCAATCCTTTTTTATGGGGTGTGGTTATGATGTCTGTACATGTTAAACACATATATACATACATGCACATATACAAGTGTAGGCATAATTTCAGTGATGATTGAAAATCATTATTTTTGGAATCCTGACTATTAAATATTGGTGAGATTAAGTAGCCCAGATAGGAATGATATGATTGATACTGTTTAAACTACTAAATTTTCTTCCATTACAATGTAATGTAAAGTAGTCCACAATAATCTGTTCTTTTTATGGCATTTCTACTGTTACTGAAAAATATCATTTAAACTAAAATGGAATTTTATACTAATTAATATTTCAATAAGGGCAACAAATCTAGATTTGTTTAAAAGTATTGCTACATTTCAAGAGCCACATTTATTATGGCAAAAATTGCACGTTTCATAACTCTTACAAATCTATGTGTTAATCTTGAATTGTGATAATTCATTGATGTTATTTAAAATAAAAGAACTCAACATGTTCATCTTCTTTTCAATTGTTTACTTAGTAAAACCAGCTAAACAAATTTAGGCAAGAACTGGCTAGTATCCCCCCCCCCCCTTAGTTCAATGTTATCTGTATAGTATGGCTAGATCCTAATTACTATCAATAATGAATGTCATGGAATAATGGTACTGTTTGAATTTGCATAGCATATTTACTGTTGCCTGGAATCAATTACCATATTTTACATAATTATAACTTCAAATAGTGCAAATTTAAAAACATGAAGCCCCTTCATGGGATCTGTTATTTGCCATAACTAAGACTTAGTTATAAAGACATAATAGGTGTTTGATGAATTGAATGAATGATTTTAAATCTGAATATTTCTAGAAATTCTAGATTATTTTTATATAAAGAATTGGGACTACAATGTTAAATTTGATTAGCTTATTTTCATTCCTCATCCCCATATCAAAACTTTTGGCACTTTAAAAAAATTAATAAATTTGTATTAATTAATAGCACTATATATGTGTGTGTGAATATATATATATATATATATATATATATATATCTAACATTTTTCCCCATTGTTTACATGCTTTACAATAGATATGGCAAAATCAGCTATTCTTTTGGAATGTCATTTAGGATGACTGAAGGACATAATAAAATTAAATTAAAATTAAGAAAAATTTCATTGTCTTCTACTCACAATCTCTTTTCACCTGAGACATTTTTATGTAACTCTATGTACATATATATGCATATATATAATAAGTATGTACATCAAACATTTACTAATAATAAATCATAATTTTGTGATTCCTGTGTTCAATTATGTGACCCTACAAAGGGTCATGATTCACAGACTAAGAAACTTTGGTCAAAACCAACTCATTCAAATTTATTTAATATGTATAATATTTTTGAATATTAATAATTCTCAGTAGAGAAAGTAGAAAGAGCACTAGGTCTGGAGTTAGGAAATTCTGAGTTTAAATCTAGCCTCAGACATATACTATCTATGTGATCCTTTTTGAGTTATTTTATCTCTATGTACCTCAGTTTCCTTAATTGTAAAGTAGAGATAATAACACCTATTTCATAGTTCTGTTGTGATGTTGTGAAAATCAAGTGAGATAACATGTAAAAAACCCCTAGTGCAATGCCTGGCATATACTAAGTACTATGTAATACTTATTCTTATCCCCTTACCTTTCATTCCATTAATGGTCACAAAATGCAGATAATGTTTACATAATTCAGCAATTAACAATGAAAATAATTCCTAGAGAGTAAATGAATGGACATATATTGAAAATAATACATTTTATATACATACATATTTAAATATACATGATTAGGAAATCAAATATGAGCTTTTTATTATATTTATATACTGTAATCTTTATAGTATTTAATACTTTAGTAGAATTTGAATTATGTTTTGCAAGTAAAAGGTATAATTTAAATAAGGAACATTATTATTATTATTTCAAAGAAAAGTAGAAATAAAGTCATAGTTTTTTTTAAAAGAGTAAATATTTAAATTTTAACCATGTTCGATTACCATTTCTAGGATTCAATACCTGTTTGTCTAAAGATCTCAGTTTTAACATTTATAGTATTAAAGATTTGGAAAGGAAGGGATTTAGCATTATACCTAATATGTACCAGGCTTTGTGCTAAACATCTTTTCAAATATTATCTCATTTGGTGCTGATAACTACCTACAAGGATAGATGCTATTATTATTCCAGAATTCCACAGTTGACTGTGGAAACAGAAAAAAAATGGAGGTTAAGTGACTTGCCTGGTATCACATAGTTAATGTGTCTGAATCTAGCTTTGAAGTCAGGTCTTGGTGGTTTCAGGCACAGTGCTCTATTCACTGAGATATTTCAGATACACACACACAATCATGCATATATAACAAAAGGTCAGAGTGGAGAACATTGGGATTTTCTCCATAAGTTGCAAAATAAGAAGAGGAAGAGGAGAACCAGGATAATACAATGTTCTATCAAGGAAGTAGAGTATCAAAGGCAAGAACATAATTATGTAGCAATGCTTTTTTCCTTGAAAAATTGAGGTTACTTTTTGCTGTATATAGCATCTATCTTTAGGGGTAAGGAGAAAGAGACAGAGTGTAAATGAGAGCGAGTGTGTGTGTGTGTGTGTGTGTGTGTGTGTGAGAGAGAGAGAGAGAGAGAGAGAGAGAGAGAGAGAGAGAGAGAGAGAGAGAGAGAGAGAGGAGAGAGAGAGAGAGAGAGAGAGAGAGAGAGAGAGAGAGAGAGAGAGAGAGAGAGAGAGAGAGAGAGAGAGAGAAGACAGAGACAGACAGAGGGACAGAGATAGAAACAAGACAAAGAGAGACAGAGACAAAGAGAGACACAGAGAAAGACAGAGGGATAGAGACAGAGAGAGTCAGAAACGGAGAGAGATAGAGAAAGAAAGGAAGGAAGGGAGCGAGAGAGACAGAGAGACAAAGACATAGAGGAAGAGAGACAGAGGCAGAGACAGAAAAAAAGAGAAACACAAAGAGAGAGACAGAGACAGATAGAGATAGACACACAGAGAAAAAGACAAAGAAATATAAAGAGACAGAGACATACAGAGACAGAGACTGAGAGACAGACAGAGACACACAGAATTCATTTGTAATTATAATCATACTTATATTCAGCATGAGGATGGGTATGCTATTATTGTTGTTTTTTTGAGTTCTTCCAACCTTAACTAGATTTGTCATGTATATTTCTTTGTTGTAAATTTAGTGTGGGATGTCTCAGCTGCCTAGAAAATTCATATTAAACAAAAGCAGGACAGTTGTCCATACAAAATATTCTAGACAAAACCCTTCCTTGAAGATAGGAGCACATTTTTAAAATTAAGCTAATGTTAGCTGTAATATATATGCCAGGATCAACTCTGAGCTATGCATTTGGACATTTCTAACATCCCAAGGGGCTAGGCTAATACTAATTAAAGCATCACATTGCAGCATTATCTTCTCCTTTTATTATTTTCATAAATTTATCTTATTTGAAAAAAATCAGACTATTTCTAAATGTGAATAAATTTGAATATCATAGGCTTAAATGTGAATCTGAATGTCAAGACCCATACAAATCCATAATGTCAAGTTTTGAAACCAAAGTATCATGGGAATAATCAAATAAATTAAATATGGAGGGAATGACCTGTTAGGTCAGCTAGTTCTTCCTCTTACTTGTTCAGGATGAGTCCATACACTATCGATTTTTTTCCTTCTGAAAATACCTATTCTTGTTTCCTTCTCAGGCTTTTATCAGTCTCCTGACTTTCACCCAAGAAATAGGAGCATGGAACAAATAAACTGTAAAATGAGTGGATTAGACTAGATGAGTGGATTAGACTAGATGACCTCTAATATTCTTTCATTTTTAAATTTGTGAACCTATGATCCTATGTTTACTACTTTACATGGTGAAAAGGTTTATCTGAGTTCAAAGGATATTTTCTTGGGAAGGTTTTCTGAAAGATAATCATTACAACATTTTTTGATGAGGATAAGAGAATACAGTTATCCCCTCTACATAATGACTTTCCCCATTACAGTTTTGGGTTGTTCTGACCCACATATTGTGGGTCAACATAAGACATAAAGTGGGAATTTCGGGGTAATTTTGTGGAAGTGGCAGATAATATGTGAAGGCCAACAGATGACAGAGAAAGTTTAGAAATTCAGAAATGCATAAAATATATTGCATAATATCAACATTTTCTCTTTCAATACTATAATAATTCAGACTTCTTCCCTGGTCTGCAAGAAGGGCCAAAATATTTCAAGTAAACTTTCCAGATTGTGGGGTGCCACAACCCTGACTCATGCAATGTGAAATGTACCAGCACATAGAGGATCAAAGAAGGTTTCACAAAAGAAGTATAATTTTGGAGCCACATAGTTCCACAGTGCACAGAATGCTGGGCTTGGAATCTGAAAGATCAAAGTTGAAAAATGACTTTAGACAGTTAATGTGTGATTCTGGACCAGTCACTTAAGTTACATCTGCTTCAGTTTCCTTATCTGTAAATTGGGGATGATAATAATAGCATCTTATCCCATAAGCTTATTATAAGGATATAATGAGGTAATATTTATAAAATATTTTTGGAAATCTTAAAGTACTATGTTAGTGAATAGTGGGTAGGTTGAGAATAGATTTATGGATGATGGAGGAATTAATGAGATAATATTTGTAAAGTCTTAACAAAACTTAAAGTATTACATAAAGTCTTTTTTGTACTTAAAGTACTATATTAGTGAATAGTGGGTAGGTTGAGAATAGATTTATGGATGATGGAGGAATTGTAAGGATATAATGAGATAATATTTGTAAAGTCTTAACAAAACTTAAACTACTATATAAAGTTGTTTTTTTTTTTTTGTACTTAAAATACTATATTAATGAATAGAGGATAGGTTGAGAATAGATTTATGGATGATGGAGGAAGGGTCTATTTTTTCAATGATCCTATGAATTTATTTTAATATAAAATCCATGAAGTTTTTGAGCTTAATTCTAAGGTTAAAAAAATCAATATCTTACCAGCTAAGTGGTATAAACATAGTACAAAATTGGTATAAACCATGTAAACCACTTTAATAATTGGTTTAACAATGAACTTGGTTTGGAACAATCATATACATGAAGTAGAATTCCTGTGGGAAATAGAAATAATTGAATATGCTATTCTATGACACATTTTCTTCAGACACATTGCCATCATATTCATTTTAGGATCAGTGAAGAAGAGATAGAACAGTATAGGATTGAGGTCAGAGGACCTTGATTCAAATCCCAGCTCTGTCATTACCTACTTAGGTGACCTTGAGGAAATGCACTGACCCTCTCAGGACCTCAGATTGCTCATGTGTTAAATGAGGGTCTTGGACTAGTTTTCTAAGATCCTTCTCAGCTGTAAATCTATGATCCAATGTAAATATATATTAAAAGGAAGGAAGAAATTCTTCTTTCAACACTTAACATTTTTAGTCCTTTATTTTTCATTTTATATAGCAAAACTTTCTTTATATTACATAACTTACACAGTCCACATAAACTCCTCAATTCTATAAAACTTGAATTGTGCTATTTTTATATCTCTGAGGTTCTTTAAGAAACTGTGAGTGGACTATCTATTAATGTCTATATAATGCCACCCTTCTGTTATGTTAAGTGTAATGTTCTCTCATTTCATAGATTTAATGATATTTATATCCTGTGCTATATTCCTTTTTACAATTCTTAACTCATTTCTCATCAACTCTAAGGAAGGGTCATTGTTATTCTTGTACCAAATATTTGTTTTATCCAATGTCTGTGGGTATTATTTTAATTTTAAATCTGTGAAGTTCTTGAACTTAATTCTCAGGTTTAAAAATCAATATATTACCAGCTAAGTAGTAATTTCTTTGCAGAAATTGAAGTAATGTTTTGAGATGGACAAAAAAAATCAACAAATCTGTTTATTCTGAAAAAATATGCACTTTTATGGGGTGGGTGGGATAAAGAACATTATTTTTTGCTAATAAAAAAGAAATACTTTGTCACTTTACACTTGTTTTTCTAAAGTAAAAATGTTCCCCTTTCCTCAAGATTTGTTATGTATAAATAACATTTGAACAGTAGAGTACCTGACATGTGTTTATTCCTTAGGCAAACGTATAAAACTCTTCAAGTCCGAATGGAGAAGTAGAAAGAGAAGGTTTCTGCTGTGCCCGATGACAATTTTTGATTATTCCACACACAAAATAACACTCTGGCTCCACATTAGAGCACTAGTTGTGATGAATTCTAGTGTTGGTCGGATTCTAAGGAAGGGCCAGAAGTTTCGTTGAGTCAAAACCACTCCAGAAATGTGCTCCTGTCCTCGTTTATTTCTCACAAAGCAGCAGGTGTGTACACCATCTTCAAGGGATTAACTGTGACATCCTCTTTATCATAGTTCCCCGCCTTTCTAAGGGCCTTCTGGTTCATTTGATGAAGCTTTAGGGAGGGAGGGTTAGAGGACAGACCTCCCTTTTATTGAACAAAGAAGGAAATACTTTGCTGCCTACAGGAATTCCTTTCTTTGGAAAATTGCTATATATATATATATATATATTTTTTTTTTTTTTTTTTTTGCTCTGAAAGGAACAGAAGTGAACTGACCTTGCTCTATTCTATGAACTCAATTGGTCACCAAAAGCCAGTTTGTAATCCTTGGTCTATTCAATTAGACATCTCACACCATCAGTTGCCATTTCTCTGTATTCTTCTTTTTTCAAAAGCTAAATAATGGATGATACAAGCTATAAGGGTGTCTTCCTTGGCTTCTGTCAGTGCTGAAAACATCTATTAACTCAGGAAAATAGTGTGAAATGAATTAAGCCATCTGATCCTCTGTCTTGAATGTGAACATAATCCTCTGGATTTCTATTTAATCTTTGTCAACCAAATGAAGATTGTGTTCTGACCCAATCAAATCCCTTAGGCTCAATTGAGATTTCTTCAACATTAAAATAAATGTCTGTACATCAACATGCAGACAATTAGAAATTAATGGGACCTTAGATTTAGAGCTAAGAGGGGACCTTAGAAGTTATTTAGTCCAACTTTTTCATATTACAGATGAAAAAGTTGAGGCACAGAGTAATTAAATGATTTCCTTACTGTGACTTGAGTAGTGAGTGACAAACATGATCTTTGAACCTATTTTCTCTTATTTCAAATCTGGTGCTCTTTTCACTGAACCATACTACTTCATCTAAATTTATAATCTGACACAGAGCTGAATGAATGATCCTGGATCCTAGTTGAAACTAGGTTGGAAAATGGTTAACAAAAATTATTTTTATTAGTTCAGTTGATCATGCTCTATCCAGTCATCCAAACCAGTAATGTCAATTGCAAAAAAGAGAAAAAAAAGGGAGGTGGAGGTCACTAATCCTTACATAAGAATTCCTACAGGTTTCTATTGAGTTAGATTTAAAATGTTCTATTACCTATATTTTATTTTTAAAATTTACATTTTTATCTAGTTTGGGATTATTATGGGCCTGTTGCTGCATTTTTGCCATTTCTGATATAAAGCAATTTAATTGAATTCAATTTAAACAAATAAAAATTTATTAGCACTGTCCTAATTGGTAGAGGTACTAAGCTCAAAAGCAAACAGTTTCTGCCTGTCAGGGCATTCTACTGGACATAGTTAAGTAAATAAAACTATATAACAAGCAGTAACGCATCACCTCCTCTTAGTAAACTAAAAAGACTTTTTCTTTTTCTCAATCTCCCTCCCCTCTCAATTTTTGCTTCTTGTTAATATTAATACAATCTCCATTTCTCAAGTAAGAAGTGGGTTCCTTATTGGTATAATAGCATTGTTCAAACATAGAATCTACTTTCTATCAAGGAAAAGAAGTGAAGTAGGGATATATCTAGATACAGAGATGTGATGGTGGCAGAAACCTGATGCAGACCATCATCTTTGTTTTTCCCTCTATAAATTAGTATTGGGTATATTTAAAAAAGTAAATCTAGTATCCTGTTTATCATGTAAAGTACATCCCAACTGAATCTACTTAGAGACTCTCATTTAAAATGTGAGAAGTGTACAGGTATGCAAAGTCAATATCTGAAAAAAATTGATTCAGATTCCCTAAAGGGATTTTGGCTTTGCTATTCTGATTCTTCTGCAATGTTTTTCTTTAATCCCATCATATTCTGGTCCAGTCAACTTTCTTTGTTTACCATGAAAAAACAAAACAAAACCAGGAGAAGCATGTATTAGAGGTCTGGGTAGTAAAAGAAAAGCCTTAACTTTCTTCCTCTGAGTCCAGATGAATTTAGGAGCCTAGGAAAAGTTGTTTTGCTAATAGTGAAAGTCATCCAAAGAGAATCAGTTCCTCGCTGCTCTAGAGGGCATGAATGTGTCTAAGTGATGATGCAAACTGTCATCTGCTTTCATGACTCATGTAGAAGAGTTGGTGGTGGGCATGCTGTACTTCTGCGTTCAAAGTTCCAAGAAACAACAGAAGTCCATCTGTTCAAGAGATTCATTACCAGCCTAGATCTTCATTTGCTGAGTGCAGGAAGCTGCTAGAAACTGTGACAGATTTTTGTCTGTGGCAATAGCTCACACTAGATTGGTGTTCTATTATGATTATTTAAGTCCCCCCCCCCCCCCAAGTACTACATTGTAACTATTACTTCAATGAGTTTAGCTTTTGGCCCAAACAGAATAAAAACAAAGAATTGTAAGACTTCAGAAAGATTATGTGATACTAAAGCTGGAAAGGACTTTAGAAATTTCATTTAGCCTACTTATTTGATAGTTGATGGAAATGAGTTATAGAAAAGTTAGATTTTTCAGCCAAGGCCACATGTAGTTAACAGAAACAATAGAAGTAGAACCAAGACACTTGTCTCATATAACATGCAGAGCTCTGATAGGAAAGGGAAGGGGATAATCCCTGCTATATGCCAGACATTATTATTAAATACTTTACAAATATTATCTCTCAGCAACCCTGTGAAGTAAGTGCTATTATTATCCCCATTTTTATGATGGAGAAAACTGAGGTAAATGGAAATTAAGTAACTTGCTCCCATGACACAGCTAGTAGTTTAAAAACTATTTAGAAAAAGCTTATCCTTGGGGCAATTAGATGACACAATGAATAGAATACTGGTCCTAAAGTCAGGATAATCTGAGTTCAAATAAAAAAGAAAAGGAAAAAAAAACTTATTCCTGTATTCACTCTCCAAGATTTTCCAAGGTTATTTCCATTAATTGTGTATCTGCATTTTAAAAGTTGAATGGTATGTAGAATTACGGTAATACTTAAAATTTCTTAGAAGTTATACTAAGCACTCTTGAATTAATCTGATTTGATCCTTATAGCATCATTGTGTGGTAGTCATTATAGATATTATTATCTCTACCTGACCGAGAAGGAAACTGAGACTGAGAGAACTAGTCTCTTAAGTAAGTAGTCAGTATAAGAAAATATTAAATGCCAAAGACTAGGTTTGAACACAGATTTTTGTTCTTTCCAATTTTAGTAGTCTTCTAAGTACATTATGTTAAGTGTTATGAGAAACCATGTAAGTCACTTATCCAACTTCCTGACCAATATCTCATCTACTTCTACAATACATCTGATAAGTGGACATTTGGGCTGTTCCACATGCCTTTGTCACATGAAGAGTTCTCTAGAATGTGCACAGATATCTATCTAGAACAAAAGGGAAAAAGTGGTAGATAGATGATACAGTGGATAGAGTACCAACCCTGGAGTCAAGAGAGCTTGAGTTGAAACCTAAACTCAGACACTTAATACTTATTAACTATGTGACCTTGGTCAAGTCATATAACTTCAATTATCTTGCCAAAAAAAAAAAAAAAAAAAAAGAAAGGAGAAAAAAAGGAATGATTGTAGGAGAAAAGATTTGCATCAAGGAGATCTTACTTCTTGATACATCTGACAGATTTCTGTTTCTGGATCCTGATAACCTATTTGTACATACATGCACACACACATACACATATTACACACAAGCACATTGCATATAATGTCACATATATAATATCTATATAGATCACATGATCTTTAGATATTATATAATATTTATATAAATGTATAATCACACACACATATATATACATATATATGTATATATATATACATATATATGTATATATATAAAATTATGTATTTAGATACCTATAGAGCAGCAAAGCACATGGACAAGAGGGTAAATATTTGGGGTAAAAAACTGAGATTCAAATTCTAGTTGTGCTGCTTACTCTATTGTGACCTTGAACAAGTGATTTCATTTCTCTGGGCCTCAGTTTCTCTATTTATAAAATGAATAACTTGAATTAAATTTACCTCTACGTTTCCTCCCAGTTCAGAAGTGTATCATTCTATAACTTTATCATAGACATTCACAATTGTTAACAGCAAATTTTCTTTCAAAAGCCAAAGGTCATTTGTGCCACCGAAAGTTCACAGAAAAAAATATGAGAATGATTAGAATGTTTTTAGTGGAAAACCTAGTCAAAGAATTAAAATAAATGGTTATTCCAATCTTGTTTTGGGTAAGGAAATAAAATTATGGCATCAAAACCAGTACTTTACTGGATTGGCTGAGAATAGTTCTGATATCTTGAAGATCAAAATATATTTGTTTTGTTATAGAATTAGATATATGCTTATTCGTTAAGTTAATAATTTATCATTTCTTTCCCTAGTATAATTCCTTTTCTAAAATATGATTATATGTGATTTTATGGGCACAAAGATTTCTAGGTCAGGTTCTTAGAATTTTACTCAGTTATATTAACATATTCATATCATGTTAATACTTCATCTTATAAGTTGCCTTAAAATGAAATAAGTGGATTCATATACAGTTGGTCCCAACCATACAGCATCTTCTCTTTAGCTTCAGTGATAAAGTCATCTTCTGCAGAATAATTATGCTTTAAATGTACTTTTGGTACATAGAATGTGAAATAAGAGTTTAATTGATCGTACTTTTAACAGCCAAGTCAAAAAATGCATTAGCATTAAAAAGATACTAAGTCTAAAATGGAACAAATTCATTAAAACCAGCACTAAAAGGAGTGAAGATGTTAGCTTCCCCTCTCCCCTTATCAAATAAAAGCTATATTTCAAATGAATTTTGTATTGAAAGATTTTTTAAAATTTATTTTCCCCCTTTGAAATGATAGTTGTCTCTGAAGAGTTCAGCAATTCAAAACAATATTACCAATAAAACTTACAGGGGTCCCACATCACTATTGGAAAAAAAAATACCCACTTTGCTACATTGCTACCCTAATGAAGATTGAATTTACAATCCAAGTTTATAGGTTTATGCAAACTTCATAAGCATTTTAGTGAAAATATAACTAGTTCCTTATGAAATCAATTTCAATATTTATAGTTCCCTTTCTCCTCTCTAATGTCTATACACAGGTCAAATTCACATTCATAAGAATGTGGGAATTGCTCAGTGGGTCCTCATAACAGGTTTTTATGACCAAATTAGGGGAAGAATATAACTTTTACACATCAGGTCAATGTGGTGGGATAAAAATCTACATAAATGAAGTAGATATTTCGCTTTTCTGGTTACTTTGATTAATGGAGTCAGCCCAATTGACTGGGGGATTCATTTTCCCTCATCCTTGTCCTATCCTCTTCATCCCCTCAAAAATGGTTAATGGCTAGAAATGAATACATGTTCTAGGAATGGAAAATAACAAATCATAAAGCAAATATCCAGGTAGTCATTACTAAGGAAAATTAGCAAAAGTTGAGAAGACTTTGGTATGGACATAATTGCCAATTTTGTGTCAAACTAGTGAGTGTACAATTCTGAATTTCTTAAAATGTATTTCAAAGAGAAAAGTAGTGTGACTTAGTGCATAATGAGCTGATCTTAAAGCAAACCTGAAGTCCTGCCAGTAATCCTGAATGACATTTCAGTGCCCTAAATAACTTTCTAATAACTATAATCTTGGCCTTTTTTGTGTCATGGAGTTATTTCGTAGTCTGATAAGGCTATGGATCTCTTCTCAGAAAATATTTTTAAATACACAAAATATATAAGATCACAAAGTAAACTCATTGTTTTGAAATACAGCTATCATAAAAGTACTTTTTAAAAAATGCACACATAAGTTTATGAACCCCAGGTAAAAAATTCCTCTCTAAGATTATAGTAGCAGAAAAGGTGCTGAACTACTTTAGTAGAGAGGTTTTCCTCATTCAGGAATTCCATATATCAATTAAATTTTCAAATCTGTTTTCAACCCTTATCTCTGAGATACAAAGTCTATCCCTTGATGTGTTCATCCTTAGTTCTGGAAGAGGACCAATGGCATCAGGAGGGTGATGACTTGCAAATGAATTGGATTTAAGGGAGGGAGAGCTGTATCAAGTTATTGGCTAGATTTAGAATAAAAAAGACAGTGTCAATAAGTATTTATTAAGCACTTATTGTATGCCAGGCATGGTGGTAAGTACTGGAGATACAAAGAAAAGTAAAGAACAGTCCCATCTTCTAAGGAGTTCACAATCTTTTTGGAAAGGACAGAGACAAGAGCACTTTTGAGTAAGTAGAGTTGCATACTAGTCAAGACTAGTAAGATATTTGCTGATAGTCATAAAATATTATCATTATCACAAAACAATGAGAAACTTGGACTACCTAATAATAACATGGTGTTACAATATAAGAATTATCAATAATATTATTGGGGACAGAGGAAAGATTCACCATTGTACACTAGGATCCAACTTGAGTAAGCTGACAAATACTGACTGTGATCTTGGGCAAATTTAACCTCTGAGTATCCCAAGCAATTCTCTTAGACTTTTTAAAGTTGTAAACAGTTGCTGATCTGCATTGATAGAGGGAATGTAATCACCAGAAGTTGCTACATCAGTGAAATTATAGATTTAGATCCTACCTCCTCCACCTCTGGGGGAAAACCAAAACCAAAAAGAAAGAAATACTACCACATCCAAAACTATACCAAAATGTAATATGTTTTATTATTATTGAGAAAAAATACTTTCATAGAAAGTGAAATAATCTAATCTTCAGATTTAAAAATGATTTAGAAAGCCATAGTGAATGCAAAGAAACAACATAAAAGACACACTTTTCAATGTTTTTCTGTCTTAGCAGGATTGTGTTATTTGAATGTGAAAGTGAATTATAGAATTGGTAAAGATGTATTTTAAAATTTTCACCTATTTTAGAGAGGCTATATTGTTATCTAGCAAGGGGTGGATAGGAATAATGACTAATGGGATATCTTTCTCTCCTCAATTTATCTACAAATTGAGAAAATATTCAAACAAAATTATCCATGAAGTAACCTTTAAAAACAAGTGACCAAATGATAATTGCATTGAGTTCCATATTTTCTTTTATTTTGACTTTCTCTCATGCCATTACTTATTTATTTTCTCATTTTCAGTTGGTTAAACTATGCATGGAACTTGAGCTTCTATCAAATTTTTTTTGAAATATATTAATTTTTTCAGGGCTCTAAAAATGTACTAGAATAAAAAAAATATTGAATGCCTTTTGAAACCTTAAACATTAATTCAGCTCTTAAAAAGGAAGCAGATTAGCTTCTTTTTTTTTCTGCTGGCAGGTCATTCCCTGTATCATTTTGTGCTTTTGTCTGGAGCAACAAACGTTATTATTTTTCCCTTTGCATGTTCTCTGCAGCAGACCATTTTAAAAAACCAGAAGGGTTGATGTGCAGCACACACAAGGAAGATTTACACAAAAAAGAACAGCTGTGTAAAATATTGCCTTAGGGAAGGGAAATTTACTGAGCTGGTGATTATAGTGTATGAAGCTCAAGGCATAACAATAACAATCTGAGTACCATTTCTCTCCCTTGTGCAGTGCAGTATTTTATCTCTTGCCCCCAGAACCAGAAGACAGTCTGCATTCATGGTAGCAAGTGCTATTCTCTTTTTTTGTGAAACCCAATTTATAGCAACATTCTGCTTTCAGTTACTGAAAACTTCCAGGAAAATCCTTCATGGAAAATAAATCTAATATTTGCCCTCTTCCTACAGTGAAGTTTTGAGGGTTAAGAGATTAACAAATAAGATCAGTGGTTTTGAGCCATGATAATGTGGCAAGACTTCTTTTTTATGTTAAAATCTTACTTTTAATCAATAGTAATTTTAAAATGTTTCACAGTCTCAATATTGCTCAAGCAACCCAGCCTGGAAGAGGTCTAAAATTTATCTTTAAATTTTATGTTCTTAAAACAATTGAATTTAAGTTTATATTTCTTGTTGAATAAATAGATAGGCCAAAAATTCTACTTCTTGTTGGATGAGAAGATGGGACATAAAGAAAAGGTATTGGGAGAAGCCCCTACATTTGATGAATTAATTTTTCTTATTTTTAAAAAGATTATATATTTTGGATTTTTTAAATTCTATACCTTCATAGGTTACTATTACATTGTGAGAAGTCTCTTTTATCCTAGTAAAAGTAATAAAATTAACCATACACATAAATTTATTAATTTCTTTTAAAAAAGTTTTACTGATATATTTTGTTTTTACATTCCATACATTTATAATTTATTCCTACTTCCTGAGAAGTCTCTTGTAATAAAGTGAAAGAGTTAAGTATAATTAATCATAAACCTACATTTTAATTCATTTATTTATTTTGGGTGAGTGATATTTTGGAGAAATTCCTGATGTGGAAAATTCTCTCCATCAGTACAGATCAGCAGCTCCTCTGTAATTTAAATCCTTAAGAGTTTTCTGAAGCACTGGGAGTTTCTGTGACTTGTCTATGGCTGCATAGCTAATAAATGCCAGAAGTACTTGAATCCAGCTCTTTTTTACACCAAGACCAGTCTTCTGTCCATTTTGATATACCACTGTTTATATTTAATACATTGTTTTTGAATTGAATTTGAGTGTGCATATCAAAATGTTTAATTTGTGTATTTTTTGATCTGACATAGTGATATCATTGATGTAGGAGACTCCTTCCACCAATAAGAGTAGCAACTCATCTATAACATAGAGTTTAAGACACTGCATGTTTAAATTTTAAGTCCATGGTTAAAAAGCGTGTAGCAGAGATAGAACTTTTACCCACAACTTTTTGACCATAAGACTTTATACTGTGTTACACTACCTTGCTATTCCATTATCTAGAATAACTTTTCCTGTTTTAGAAGAGTTGTTTTGTCTCAGAATTACCAAGGCTATGAATGTGAATGTTAACATTTATGGTTTTTGCTGAAATATGCATGATTTACTATGATGGATTGAAAATGGATACTCATTGGTTGGTGTTTATTTCTGTTCCATAATTATGTATCCTCCTTGTAAAATATATTTATTAGGATGATCTTTATTTTCTCCTTTTGAGTCACAATCCATTTAGTAAATCATGCTTTTAAAAATATGCTTCCCTCCCTCCTGTGAGATCAGATTATTTTTAAAAATACATGAAAAACATATCCACTTTTACTCACACAAAGAATGATCTCTCTCTCTCTTATCCTTACCACATTTAATATGCTAGAGAGTCTTTGATTAAGCATAGGAATTGTCTCTACTTTGTGTAGGAGTAGAGAACATAATGTCACTTACCACTTTCTTTTGTTCCCAAGACAGAATAACAATAACACATTCCTTTATATATGTATTCCTGAATAGTGTTAAGTGTTAAGAAAATATTTGATAGCAATTAAACATAAAATGCAGCATATTTTATTTTTTGATAACCCAACCTATAATTCTGTGCTTTAAGTTGAAAATTCAAAATTTTAAAACATTTTATTAAGAAAAAAAATAAATTAATAACTGAGGGAGTCATGACTTAGTGATAATTTTAGATTGATATCAGTGATCATCAACCATTATCAGCCTCAGAAAACTTTCCTTTTGAAATATGTGAATCTTCAAATGCAATCTTCAAAGTTCTATTGAAATCCACCCAGGAGCAATTCCATCAAAATTATTTGGAATGACTTCATGAATTGTTAGAGGGACAGACTAAAGAATGTGAATTATCTTGTCGAAACACCGTGGAAAGTTGGAGAACAAATATACAACTCAAAATATCACTATAGATGATATACATTACCCTCTCCTTTAACTTTCATTTTTTTATCTCAGTACAACAGATATAAATAAAAGAGCCACCATACTTTTTTCTGCAAATGTTTCTGAATGTCAATATTGTATATACCTTGTTTGTCAGATGTCCCTTTCCAACTTTTAAATGAAAGTGTTTCAGTGATCTAATTGTTACTGCAGAAGTAGGGGGCAGACATTTTAAACATATTAATAACAATTTTCATTCTAATGACAAAAAATAAATTGGCCTTGCTTTATAACCAACTATATCTACAAAATATTGATCACAATTTCATTTCTTTTTTAAGCATTACTCTAAATTAGCATTGGAAAATTTAAAGTTTTGGAATATACTTTTAATTGCTTTTTTATTACTATTTCTGTTCTGAACATTAGCAAACTTTTTTTTTTTTTTTTTTTTTTTTTTTTTTTTTTGCTAATGACAAAGTTTTAATGCTAAAGGAAAATGACTCATTTCCAAAAATAAAAAGAGAGAGAAACATATATCCTATTTAGCTATAATTATTGGATTTCATTTAGTATAGAATCAGAATATCAGAATTTGCAAGGTCCTTATGGGTTAGCAAGTCTAATATCTTTCTTTATTAGATAAGAAAAGACCTAGAGAGAGAGACTTTTTTTCAGCTTACCAGCTATTAAGTGGGAGAAACAAAGATTAAACACTAGGTCTTCTAACTCTAAAGCTATAATTCTTTTCAAAGCATTTTGTTTGTTTTCATGTTCCTTCCACAAAATCTTCTCCTCCCTGACATAAAAAAGAATGAAAGTGCTAATTGAAGACATAGACATATCAGAAATATTTCTCCTATATAAAATTCATATGATATATACTATATATGTATGTGTATAGAGAGATAAATATATATATATATGCATATATATATGTATATATATAATATGCATATACTTTAGTTTTAATCTCCACCTTCTCCCAACACAGTCTTCATATTTTAAGATCTACTTAGGTATAGGTACTCTGAAATATTCCTTCTATTTGCCTCTAGCTATGTAGTTCATGTGTTTGAATTTGCTTGAATAAATTCTACTCTATTAAATTTTATGAAAACTTCTGGACACTATGAAAAATGAGGTAAACATCCACTCCCATAAATAAATATATTTCTTTTAAAGTTCTGTTGTCTTTTTGAATAATTAAAAAAATTCAAAAATATAGTTCATACCAAATAGGGTACTGTAAAAGCAAGCACTTCAATAATAAAAGAATGAGCTATAGGTTGAAATGTTTTCTCTTTTCAAATACTGTTAGAGAGTAGACAAAAATAGAGCAGGGGCTCAGTGGGAAAATCGAGGAGTCTTCCAAAACAAACAAAAAGGGTATATGCTCAGATAAAATTCATTTTATGAAATGCACTGTCTTCGGATTCATTGTATCCTATATTTATCTTTAGTGTGACATGAAAGTGAGACAGTTGCAAAACCATCTCATGGATTCTAAAGTCTCTCTTACCAGACTCCATTCTCCCCCTCTATGACCTCCCAGCTCTCTCTTCTCCCAAATGAGAGGGTAGTCAAGTCCAATAATTTAGGTCAATTGAATGACTGAGAAAGTTTCTTGCTCACTTTGTAGATAATTTAATTACAATGTATAATAAATATCTTAAAGAAGTTTTCACCAGATGGTTGGTTCCAATTCCTGTAAGCTTATGGATTTGGTTTGAAAGAGAAACTTTCACAACTTTGAAACTCATGTCTATGTGTATTCTCCATACCTCTCTTATTCCAATAATGCTGGATTTATATTGTGCTCAGCTTCTTAAAGACTGTTGCTTATTGATGAAAAGCTGATTATATTTTCTTTTTCTTTTGCAGGTAACCCATTAGCTAAGGACAAATCAAGCCAGTTCTAAGGCTGAGAACATTAAACATAACTCATATCCGGAATGTATTACTGAGATCAACCAGAAGGAAGCTTTTTATACTGTGGGGAGTATACCCTTTGGTAATACTCTCACATTTTTCCCAATGGGATTCTTGGGTTACAATTAGCATCTCTTTGAGATCAAAACTTCTACAAAGTCAACTATGAACTTCTTTGTATTGTGAAGCTCTCAAAGAGGTTAGACAATTCACACTTATAAATTGCACATGCTGGAAGAATTTAAAGTTGCAATCCAAGGAGTTGATATGCTGGAAGATGATGAAAGAGACACTAAACTCTTGAGTTCTTGACTTCAGATGTGATTGCTTTTCAAGCTTCTGAAAGCAGTCTACAAAACACTGGCTGGTCTCCATTCCTGGACCCTATGTTTCACTGGCTGGTGGGACTGTACACATCTTTAATAATCTTTCTTCTGTAGAACTTGTCCTCTGGCATGGCATACATTTGGACTTTTTGATTTGTCTCTTAATCTTGGAACTCTCAAAGCCTACATATTTTAACATCTTAAAGTTGCTTTTGTTATAGGAATGGAAATATATATCTATTGTTAATGATGATTGTTGGCAAGTAATAGTTATCTGATACATCAATCATATAAAATGTGTAGACAAGCAACATCTTTCCTTCCCTAAGGCAAATGGACTCTTCTAGCTCCTTGTCAATTAAATAAGTAGAGGTCAGAGCTAGAGTGCCATTTTTATTATAAGATATTTTGACTTTAGAACATTTCTTTCAGATTTATTTTTTTTTCTCTCCCCCAAAATGTGTTATGTGCTTTGGTTTCTTAATGTGCCATTCTTCCTCCAATTACACCAATCAAAAATAATCTGTCATTGATATTAAGTAGTCCTGATTTTTAAAAATTGCCAGGGATGCATGCCAGTTTATAATGCTGAACTTAGACGATGTTCATTTAAAACCCCTTTTAGTTTTTGTTTCTCTCTTTTCTTCTTTTCTTTTTTCAAAAGACAGTCTCTGACTTGAACAAAATGGTGATCGGGATGCTTATGTATTTGTCTGCTAAGTCTGTTGATAGAGAAAGGAGTTTACTTCTCCCAGTTTCCAGTTCACAAATATTTGCTTACAGTTATCCAACTCAAACCGTTTTTTAGGCCAGAATTTTTTCTGCATTTTAGTGGCTAGCTTTTGAATTTGTGATTTGCTGTTCCACAAAAAGTCTTCTAAATATTTAAAAAGCCTTAAACATCTATGAACTTGTTTTCTAAGTTATTACAGAATGTATAATTTTATACTCCATTTGCTATATTCCACTTGTAGCATGGAAGCAGAGGAGAATGGACATTGCATTCCTGTTCTGTATTATTTATACTACATAATTCTGCAGGTGGGAATGAAGAGAAGGGTGGGACTTCAGTACTTATATTTTGTAAACAAACATGAAGACTATACAGATGTGGGCCTATTGAAAATAATTGTGTGGGCAAGCTCAGTCAAGCAGCTGGCATGAGGCATCAATATGCTGGAGAAGCAGGGAAAATCTTTTTATTTTTACAACTCATTGACATGGCCAATTAGACATAAATTGGGTTCCATGATGGATGTGCACCCTGGAGTGCTTTGATAATTCACTATATGCAACACTTTTCCAAGACCAATTCATTACCTCTGCTGTTTTATTGTGCAGGAGAGGTAAAATGTAACAATTATTGGAAGCTAAATTGGAGATGTAGACTTATAGCATCATACTGAAGAATATTGCACACCATCAACATTTCCGGGGAAAGAGATGTGTGTCTGCCTCCATTTTAATTAGGAGTGGTTACTAGGACCAGTTAGCTGGCTCTGAATGCTTTTCTTTCTTTCTTTTTTTTTTTTTTCTTTCTTTTTTTTTTCTTTCAATAAGCTGTATAGAACTGGGCAGAAAGGCATGTGGGTTGGGGAGGGAGAACATCTTTTGAAAGATTATCCCTTTTTTTGGAACAATGCAAAGTGAAGACTATTTTATTTTGTAGGCTATGCATTTGGCCCCATTTGTTCTTGATTCTGCATCATGCTTCTCCATATTGTTTCCTTTGGCTCTTCTTGAAAACAACACTGGAAATTCTGTATTGTATACAAGTGTAACACATGCATATCAATAGGTGAAATAAATGGACTTTCAGATATTCTAACTAGATTATCCCAGTAGATTAATGTTGTGAACTATTCAGAAAAAGTGAATAAAATTGTGATATAAAATTGACTTCCCTTCTTGGATGTATACTTGTGGGGACATGCTTTCTCTTTTATTTTAATAATACGTCTATCTCTAATAATAGCTAACTTTTATAAAGGCCTTCAAGATTAGAAAAGTGCTTTACAAATATTATCTTAACTTATCCTCATAATCACCCCTGGAGGTAAATGCTATTATTATCTCTGTTTTACAGATTAGGAAACTGAAACAGAGAGCAATTAAGTGATTTGCCCAGAATAACATTGCTGGTAATGTCTAAGACCATGTTGGAAATCAGATATTCCTAATTTTAAGTCCAATGTTCTACCCACTGTGCTACCCAAATATCTCTTGCTGTTCCTATCTAGGGAAAGTTCTACATTAATATTATTCCTGGCATAATTATTTAATGAGTTTCTAACTAAAAGTCCATGAGAATTCTGCCACTTCCATAAGATTATGATGTTTAATTTGTTATGTTCTAAATAAAACCATCTGAACAGATTTAGCACTGCCCTAAGTCCATCTCTCTCCAATGATGTACTGTTACCACAAATATGTAGTATAAATTTTTCTTTGAAAATGGTTTAAGATGCTCTTATAGTTATGTCTTATCATTTGGTCTATAGGAAGAAAGATTCAACACATCAAATACACATGGAGGATGGCCTTTTTAAAAATAACATGTTGAGGTATCTATTAAAGCAAGCCACAATAGTGAGCTTCTCTGATTAAAATAGAGGGTAGTAAGAGTTTGATTTCTGAGAATCCTATTGGAGTTTATAGTGTCTGTATTTTTCACATATAACCATGACAACTTTATTTTCAATAGAAGTCTATTGGCAAAATACAGTGTTTGTTACCTGCTTTTTCCTTAGAAGATATCTTCTAAGTGCTCAGATCTGCTATTTGTTTTCTAGATGGGTTGGTAGAAAAGAATTGGGAACCTACTCCAACATTTTAAAGGCAAGCTGATTCTTATTCATTGTCCTCATTCAATAGACTCTTTATTGGAGCTAAGTGTAATAATACACAATTGTGACTTATGAAAATAAGGAAGAGATAATATAGTTATTAACTGGTAACTTTTTCTACATGAAGTTTATTTTATTGATGCTTTTTCTCTTAAAAACACACACACACATCCTTCCAGGTTGAACTTTATTTTGTGTGAAAAAAAAAACAATTAACAAAAATATCTGATATAGTTATCACAATGGACAACCAACACAAGTTCTCTTCATAATCCTGTAATTCTCCACCATGATAAGGAGTATATTTCACTTATCTGTTTTCCACCATTTTCACTGGTTTTTAATAATCTTTTCATTTATATTATTGTAGCCAATTCTTTTTTTTTTTTTTTTTTTAATTTTTTTTATTATATATATATATATTTTATAATATTATCCCTTGTATTCATTTTTCCAAATTACCCTCCCTCCCTTATTCCCTCCCCCCGACGACAGGCAATACCATACATTTTACATGTGTTACAATATAGTCTAAGTACAATACATGTGTGTGAATATCATTTTCTTGTTGCACAATAAACATTAGAATCCGAAGGTACATGCAACCTGGGCAGACAGATATTAGTGCTAACAATTTACATTCCCCTCCCAGTGTTTCTTCTCTGGGTGTATCTACCTCTGTCCATCATTGATCAACTGGAAGTGAGTTGGATCTTCTTTATGTTGAAGATTTCCACTTCCATCAGAATACATCCTCATACAGTATCGTTGTTGAAGTATACAGTGATCTTCTGGTTCTGCTCATTTCACTCAGCATCAGTTGATTTAAGTCTCTCCAACCCTCTCTGTATTCCTCCTGCTGGTCATTTCTTACTGAGCAATAATATTCCATAACTTTCATATACCACAATTTACCCAACCATTCTCCAACTGATGGACATCCATTCATCTTCCAGTTTCTAGCTACAACAAAAAGAGCTGCCACAAACATTTTGGCACATATATGTCTCTTTCCGCTCTTTAGTATTTCTTTGGGATATAATCCCAGTAGTAGCGCTGCTGGGTCAAAGGGTATGCACAGTTTGATAACTTTTTGGGCATAATTCCAGATTGCTCTCCAGAATGGCTGGATTCTTTCACAACTCCACCAGCAATGTATTAGTGTCCCAATTTCCCCACATCCCCTCCAACATTTGTCATTATTTGTTCCTGTCATCTTAGCCAATCTGACAGGTGTGTAGTGGTATCTCAGAGTGGTCTTAATTTGCATTTCTCTGATCAGTAGTGATTTGGAACACTCTTTCATGTGAGTGGATATAGTTTCAATTTCTTCCTCTGAGAATTGTCTGTTCATATCCTTTGACCATTTATCAATTGGAGAATGGTTTGGTTTCTTATAAATTATGGTCAGTTCTCTATATATTTTGGAAATGAGACCTTTGTCAGAACCTTTGTTTTTAAAAATATTTTCCCAATTTGTTACTTCCCTTCTAATCTTGTTTGCATTAGTATTATTTGTACAGAAACTTTTTAGTTTGATGTAATCAAAATCTTCTATTTTGTGATCAATAATGATCTCTAGTTCTCCTCTGATCATAAATTCCTTCCTCCTCCACAAGTCTGAGAGGTAGATTATCCTCTGTTCCTCTAATCTATTTATTATCTCCCTCTTTATGCCTAAATCATGGACCCATTTTGATCTTATCTTGGTATATGGTGTTAAGTGTGGATCCATATCTAATTTCTGCCATACTAATTTCCAGTTTTCCCAACAGTTTTTTCCGAATAATGAATTTTTATCCCTAATGTTGGAATCTTTGGGTTTGTCAAAGATTAGATTGCTATAGATGTACCCTTTTTTGTCCTTTGTATCTAATCTGTTCCACTGATCTACCGGTCTATTTCTTAGCCAATACCAAATGGTTTTGGTGACTGCTGCTATATAATATAGCTTTAGATCAGGTACACTTAGACCACCTTCCTCTGAGTTTTTTTTCATTAGTTCCCTTGCAATTCTTGACCTTTTATTCTTCCATATGAATTTTGTTGTTATTTTTTCTAGGTCATTAAAATAGTTTCTTGGGAGTCTGATTGGTATAGCACTAAATAAATAGATTAGTTTGGGGAGTATTGTCATCTTTATTATATTCGCTCGGCCTATCCAAGAGCACTGAATGTCTTTCCAATTATTTAAATCTGATTTTATTTTTGTGGCAAGTGTTTTGTAATTTTTCTCATATAATTCCTGACTTTTCTTTGGTAGATGGATTCCCAAATATTTTATACTATCAACATTTGTTTGGAATGGAATTTCTCTTTGTATCTCTTGCTGTTGCATTTTGTTAGTGATATATAAAAATGCCGAGGATTTATGTGGATTTATTTTGTATCCTGCCACTTTGCTGAAATTTTGAATTATTTCTAGTAGCTTTTTAGCAGAGTCTTTGGGGTTCTCTAAGTATACCATCATGTCATCTGCAAAAAGTGATAGTTTAATTTCCTCATTTCCTACTCTAATTCCTTGAATCTCTTTCTCGGCTCTTATTGCCGAGGCTAGCGTTTCTAGTACTATATTGAATAGTAATGGTGATAGTGGGCAACCTTGTTTCACTCCTGATCTTACTGGGAAAGGTTGCAGTTTATTTCTATTGCATATTATGCTTACTGACGGTCTTAAATATATACTCCTGATTATTCTAAGGAATAATCCATTTATTCCTATACTCTCAAGAGTTTTTAGTAGGAATGGATGTTGGATTTTGTCAAATGCTTTTTCTGCATCTATTGAGATGATCATATGGTTCTTATTAATTTGATTATTAATATGGTCAATTATATTAATAGTTTTCCTAATATTAAACCAGCCCTGCATTCCTGGAATAAATCCTACTTGATCATAGTGTATTATCTTGGAGATGATTTTCTGAAGTCTTTTTGCTAATATCTTATTTAAGATTTTAGCATCAATATTCATTAAGGAGATTGGTCTATAATTTTCTTTCTCAGTTTTCGATCTACCAGGTTTAGGTATCAGTACCATGTCTGTGTCATAAAAGGAATTTGGTGGGACTCCTTCATCCCCTATTTTTTCAAATAATTTATATAACATTGGGGCTAATTGTTCTTTAAATGTTTGGTAGAATTCACATGTGAATCCATCTGGCCCTGGGGATTTTTTCCTGGGGAGTTGATTAATAGCTTGTTCTATTTCTTTTTCTGAAATGGGACTATTTAAGCAATTTATCTCCTCCTCTGTTAATCTAGGGAGCCTATATTTTTGGAGGAAGTCATCCATTTCACTTAAGTTATCAAATTTATTGGCATAAAGTTGGGCAAAGTAACTCCTTATTATTTCTCTAATTTCCTCTTCATTGGTGGAAAGATCCCCCTTTTCATTTGTAAGACTATCAATTTGATTTTCCTCTTTCTTTTTTTTGATCAAATTTACCAAAGGTTTATCTATTTTATTGGCTTTTTCATAAAACCAACTCTTGGTTTTATTTATTAATTCAATAGTTTTTTTACTTTCAATTTTATTGATTTCTCCTTTTAATTTTTGTATTTCGAGTTTAATTTTTGGTTGGGGGTTTATAATTTGGTCTTTTTCTAGCCTTTTAAGTTGTAAGCCCAATTCGTTAATCTTCTCTTTCTCAATTTTCTTCAAATAAGCCTCTAAAGATATAAAATTTCCCCTTATTACCGCTTTAGCTGCATCCCAAAGATTTTGATATGATGTCTCATCATTATCATTATCTTGGGTGAAATTGTTAATTGTTTCTATAATTTGCTCTTTCACCCAGTCATTCTTTAAGATGAGATTATTCAGTTTCCAATTACTTTTTGGTCTATTTACCCCTAACTTTTTACTGAAAGTAGCTTTTATTGCATTGTGATCTGAGAAGAAGGCATTTATTATTTCTGCCTTCCTACATTTAATTTTGAGATCTTTATGTCCTAGTATATGGTCAATTTTTGTATAGGATCCATGAACTGCTGAGAAGAAAGTATATTCCTTCCTATTGCCATTCAGTTTTCTCCAAAGGTCTATCATACCTAGTTTTTCTAATGTTCTATTTACTTTTTTAATTTCTTTCTTGTTTGTTTTGTGGTTTGATTTGTCTAAATCTGAGAGTGCAAGGTTGAGATCTCCCACTATTATAGTTTTACTGTCTATTTCTTCTTGCAGTTCTCTTAACTTTTCCTTTAGAAAGTTAGATGCTATACCACTTGGTGCATATATGTTTAGTATTGATATGGCTTCATTATTTATGCTACCTTTCAGCAGGATATAGTTTCCTTCCTTATCTTTTTTAACGAGATCTACTTCTGCTTTTGCTTGATCTGAGATAAGGATAGCTACCCCTGCTTTTTTGGCTTTACCTGAAGCATAATAGGCTCTGTTCCAACCTTTTACCTTTACTCTGTATGTATCTCCCTGCTTTAAGTGTGTTTCCTGTAGGCAACATATTGTAGGGTTCTGCTTTTTGATCCAATCTACTATCCGTCTCCGTTTGATGGGATCATTCATCCCATTTACATTTACAGTTAAAATTACTAATTCTGTATTTCCTGCCATCGTATTATCCCCAGATTATGCTTTTTTCCCTTGACCCCCCTGATCCCCCTCCCCGATATTTAATTTACAGACCCCCCTTGTGACGCGCAACCCTCCCTCTTTTTTTTTTTTTTTTTTTTTTTAGGATCCCTCCCCCCTCCCTCCAAGTCCCTTCACTTATTCCCCTTTTCCTTTTCCCTTTTCCTCTCCCCCCTTTTAATGAGGTGAGAGAAAATTCTCTGAAAAACAAATATGTTAATTATTTACTCTTTGAGCCTCTTCTGATGAGAGTAAGATTCACACAATGATTCTCCCCCTCACTAAGTTCCCTCAGATATGGTGTATTTTCTATGTCTCTTCCTGGGATGTAGTTTCCCTCTTTTTATCACTCCTTCCCCTTTTTCTGAACCGACCTCCTTCCCTTTACTACACCCCCCTTTTTTTCTTTTATATCAGTAAAATCAAATTATCCTTGAGTATTTTTTATATACCCACAACAGAGTTACAGTTCTCAAGGGTTCTGTGTACCTTTTTCTGTTTCTCTTCAGTCTTGTGGATGTAGATCAAATTTTTTGTTTAAGTCTGGTTTTTTTCTTAGAAACATATAGAATTCCTCTGTTTCATTGAATGACCATCTTCTTCCGTGGAAAAAGATGCTAAACTTAGCTGGGTAGTTCATTCTTGGTTGCAGTCCTTGATCTTTTGCCTTACGGAATATCAGGTTCCAGGCCCTTCTATCTTTTAATGTGGAGGCAGCCAGATCTTGGGTGACCCTTATTGTGGCACCTTGGTATTTAAATTGTTTTTTTCTAGCTGCTTGCAGGATTTTCTCCTTTGTGTGGTAATTCTGCAGCTTAGCCACAATATTCCGTGGTGTTCTTTTTTTAGGGTCTATTTCAGAAGGAGTTCGATGAATTCTTTCCACATCTACTTTCCCTTCTGTTTCTATTATCTCTGGACAGTTCTCTTTGATAATTTCCTGTAAAATAGAATCTAGGCTCTTTTTTTGGTCATAGTTTTCTGGAAGTCCAATAATCCGCAGATTATCTCTCCTAGATCTATTTTCCAGGTCTATAGATTTTCCCAGTAAGTATTTGACGTTGTTCTCCAGCTTCTCATTTTTTTTGTTTTGTTTGACTGATTCTTGGGTTCTCTGTGAATCATTCATTTCTATTTGTTCCATCCTGACTTTTAAGGAGTTATTTTCTTCTTTCACAGTTTTTAGTTCTTTTTGTAAATGCCCAATTTCGTTTTTAAATGAATTATTTTGCTCTATTGAATTTTTTTCCATTTCCCTAATTTTTTTTTTTTTGAGAATTGTTTTCTTTTTCCAATTCAGAAATTCTATTTTCTTGAGACTTTTTTATCTTTTCCAATTCAGAAATCCTACTTTCCTGTGTTTTTTTAACCTTTTCTAATTCACTAATTTTGTTTCCCTGCATCTCCTGTGAATTCTTTATTTTTTCCAACTCCAATTTCAGGACGTTGTTATTCTCTATCATAACTTCCCTTTCCTTGCCCCATTTTTCTTCGATCTCCCTCAATTTCTTAAGAGCTTCTTCTAGGAGAGAGTTATGTGATGGGGGGCAGGAATCGTTCCCCTTTAGGTTGTTATCTTCTGAATCTTTGCTGTTAACTTCCTCGGGGTTGGGTACCCGCTCTTTCTCTGTATAGAAGGAATCTATAGTTTTTCTAGCTTTTTTGCTCATACTTAAAAAATGTTTTGGGGTCTGTCCCTGGGGTAGGAAATTATTTACTTCTTTACCAGCTTCCTCCCAGACCGGATGGATGCAGCGGCCCCTGCGCCTGCGCTAAGAGAGAGCTCTGGGAGAGAGTTCCCCACCCCTCCCTGGAAGTGCCTCAGAGGTGATTAGCACTGCTGTGCTTTGAGGGCGTAGAATAGTGAAGACAGCAAGAAGCTCAGCCTATGTGTCCGGGTGGGGAGTGGATGTCTGCAGCAGGTGACGTGAGAAGCCCCTGCGCTCAAACTGGAAGTGTCTGCCAGAAACCGCGGTCCCTAGTTCAAAGGTTCCGCTTCTCTGGGACTTCCTGGAGCTGAGTTCCACTCCCTCCAGCTAAGCTAGGCCGTGTGTGTTGCCTTGGGCCGTATCCACCTACTTGTCAGTCTCTTA